>NC_083732.1:4647222-4957037 GCF_028564815.1 Eubalaena glacialis | reverse complement strand
TCGTAGTCATTGTATGGAACATCACTTATACATCTTAGCGTGATGAAGAATGAACACAGTTACCCCGAGATCAACCAATAACGGTCAACTCCTATCAACTCATGACTTGAAGGCTCTGTAGAATAGTGGGGAAAGAGTTGAAGAGGGGAGTTAGAGAAGAGACACTGGAAATACACTGAGGTTAATAAAATACAAAAAAAGCACAGTTAAAGAACCAACACTTTGGAAGAGTTCTTTACAAATGGAAACTATACCTTGATTATAAATACAACTTTCACGAACTAGCTTGGCAGCAAATAAGAAATGTTGATGCTTAGTCAGTACTAAGGGAAAGTAAAGTTCAGGACAAGATTGAAGAAGAAGCCCAAGAAGGCTGTAACAGGCCCCTGCAACCTGTCAGCATGGATGAGCCTTTTAAACACATCGTCCCCAGTAATTCCTGAAACTTGCTGTTCTAAATTACAAGGGAGCCCTTCCGGCTAACAGAAGCCAAGGATATCTAAAATAAGGTTCAAGTCCTTAAACTGGCCTGTTCCAAAAATTCGAATCCCTCAATGGGCAGATTTCCCTACTATTTTCTACACTTGGGCTTCTCCCCCAAATGGGAACTTACTCAAAATAAATGTCAGAAATGATGAGAGAGTGAACTCAAAGTTTCACAACTTAAGTATCAGGAAACCAGACAGCTGTAAGAAATCTTTCAGTACTTCTGACCAACTTCCTCTTCCCGGTCCTGCTCTTCGTCAATCTTAAAAGACGGGAGGGAATGTCTATCTAGTGTAGGAGTGTGGGCGTAGGACGAGCCTTGTTTATAGCAGGTACCCAGGAAACGGGCAGTGTGTCTCCATGTGCATCCCGCGGGCCCTCTCTCCTTACTTTATATTTTGCCCTCGAGTGACAACTCTCCCTATTATAACAACCACACAAGGAGGCTCGTAGGGTTTCTAAAGAGGCTGAAGGGAATCCCTTTGCAAAGTATTACTTGGGTACTTCTATAGTAACCAGTAAGCACTGGAGAGCCCCCAAGGCAGTCACTAGAGCTGCTCTGACAGCAGCCAGGATAGGTGTCACCTAGGCAGCTATCAGAGCTCCCCCAGCCCCAAGCAGGAAGCCGAGCTGTAAGGCACAGGAACTCAGCTCCCCAGTAGAGCCTAAGTACCCTGCGTGCCGGTACACCTGCTCATCTGCTCTGACAGCCCCTTAGTTCAGACAATTTCCAAGTGATAGAAGAAAATTACCTTGTGATTCTGTCTTAAACATGTTTATTAAATGATAAGTTAATTTCTTTACTTCTAAGTAGTTGAGTACCTACTACAGGTCCAAAGGCAGAAAAATGGGGAAAACTCTAGAGTTGGAGCCAGAAAACATACCTACTATGCCCAGCGATGCCACTTAACCAGGCTTGTGACCTTGGATATGCCTAAACTCTTCTTTTTTTTTTGGTATCTGTCCCTGCCTGCCCTCGGGGGTCATGAGAGGTTCAAATGAAATCACAGTTCAGAAGGCTTCAGAGCCCTGGATAAGCAAAAGGTATCAGCACCATCATTGCCAGAAAGAGCCCAGGAAAGGTTCGAGGCTGTCTCTGCCATCAATGTGTCATTGATCAATGCCCCAGCTAATGACTGTGATGACCTTTCCATGTCAACACTGTCCATGCCTGAGGACACAGAGGTCACTGAGATCCGCAGTGTGAGTGGGCTGTAACGGTGTTCCATGATGGGGACATATATTCCTATTTATACAAATTTTAAATTAATATGGGTTTGTTTATGGATAATATGGTCCCACATTTGTGTGTTTTTTAAAAAAAATTTATTTATGTATTTATTTTTATTTTTGGCTGTGTTGGGTCTTTGTTGCTGCGCGCGGGCTTTCTCTGGTTGCCGCGAGCGGGGGCTACTCTTTGTTGCGGTGCGCGGGCTTCTCATTGCGGTGTTTTCTCTTGCTGCGGAGCACGGGCTCTAGGTGCGCGGGCTCAGTAGTTGTGGCACGTGGGCTCAGTAGTTGTAGCTCGCGGGCTGTAGGCGCGTGGGCTCAGTAGTTGTGGCGCGCGGGCTTAGTTGCTCCGCGGCATGTGGGATCTTCCCGGGCCAGGGCTCGAACCCGTGTCCCTTGCATTGGCAGGCGGATTCTTAACCACTGTGCCACCAGGGAAGCCCGATAATATGGTTTAATGTTGTAAGTTACAAGTCCATATATTCATTTGAACCAGCTGGCATCTCAAATGTTTCAGTGGTTTATTTTTGAATACAAATGTAATGGAACTAAAAGGCTTTGGAAGTCATTGAATCACAACCCCACTGGATCACTTCTGCTAAGAGAATGCCATGGGTGGGGATGGGACACAGATATCACAAGTTCTCTACAAAAGGGTCCAATACCGATGACTGTAAGATAAAGTGCATCTTTTTGGGCAACATCTTACCCAGATGTAGTCTTTGCAGGCTACCTCTTACCACTCCAAATCAAGACTTCTCTCCCAGTGATACACCACAGAAACCAGTCCTGAGTGGAAATGCCCACTTAGAACACTAGCGCTGGGATAACTTGACAGTCAAAAAAGTTCCTCAAATCCCCATTTTAGAATCCAGGACAGAGAGGACCAGTGAGCTACAGATGCCTTAGGGGCCAGCCTGTTCTTCGGCCTTGCACAGGGCCAGGCTCGGAGCAGACTTTCCTTCCTTCTTCCAAGCAATCTTGACCATGTGACAGGCACCAGGGCTAGCATTTTGGACAAGACTGACAAAGCTGTTTTCACAGAGATTTCACTGTAGTGGTGAATGCAGACTATACACATATGAGCAAATCATAACTCTAGTTACTGCTGTGAAGGAAATACTGGCAGAATAAATGGCCCAAGTAATTGATCCCAAATCACAGCTGTGATAAATGGTGGAAGAGACCCAAACTCGGGTTTCCTGGCTTCTTTACATCAGCTGCCCTCTGTCCTTCACTCAGGAAGAGGGTTTTCCCATTCTGCATCCAAAGAGGCCCAGCCGATATATGTATACGTATAGCTGATTCACTTTGCTGTACAGCAGAAACTAACACACCATTGTAAAGCGATTATACTCCAATAAAGATGTAAAAAAACAAAACAAAAAACAAAGAGGCCCAGTCACCAAAAGCCCCTTGTGGTCAAATTAAATTTCTTCAAGCCTCAAAACGGCTTGACTTCCTTACTTCCAAATGAGAACCAAGAGCTACCTGAATCCTACCCTCCTCCAGCAGAGCTTACCTTATCAGGACGTACTTACGAGTACTCAGTAAGCTCCCGTATTCTCTCAGCGCATATTCCCCCCCGCACAGCTTTAGATGGTGCTGGCCAGAGAGAACGCCCCTGCCCTCCTGAACCCTACAGCCGCTGGAGGTAGCCAAGAAATCAAAAGCAAGTCAAACCTCCTCATTGGCTAGTTCTTAGGGTGAGTCAGACTCCGGGGCGCTGCTTTGGGACAGCACGTCTCCGGTGTATTTATTCTGCAGATTTATTAGTAAGGTCAGGTGGCTAAATCTGACAAGCAGGTTTAGGTGTAAAACCCATCAAATTGCAAAGAACCAGGGAGCCTCGTTGTTATGGACAAAATAATTCGCAATAATAACAGCACCGTTTATGGAATGCCTAGTATGTGCTTGGGGCTTTACGTGCAATAAATAGTCCAGAAGGTAGGTATGTTCTCCTAAAGATAAGGAAACCCAAACCGAGAATTTCAATAATAGGCCCAAGTTCACACTCAGCTAGGAAACTGCGAAACCCGGGTTGAACTCGAGTTTCTGAGATGGCAAAGAAGTTGGGGTAATTCAGACACTCAGACACACACACACACACACACACACACACACACAAAACCACGCCGGAGATAACGCAGGAAAGTGAGAACTGACGTTCACACCCTTCCCCCAAGGCGAAGGAAAGGCAACCCCTGAATTCTTAAAATAACTCTCGCTTCCTCTCGGCCGCCGGGGGCTCGGGACCGCCGCCCCGCAGGCCGGGAGGCGCCGGGCTCCGCGGGAGGGTGCGCACCGCCCCCGCCGCCGCCGCGCCCGGACGTCACGCTCCCGCCGGGCCACCGGGGAGGGCGGCCCCCCGCCGGCCTCGGAGGGCGCCCGGGCCGGGCCGCATCGCTCACCTCGGGGACCCGGGGCCCGGAGGGGACGCCGGACCGTGCCAGCGAGGAGTCCCCGCGGGACCGCCGCCGCGCGCGCCCGCGCGCGCCGCGTGGACAGGGGCTTCCCCGCCGCGCAGGGAGCGGCCCGCGCGGGGACAGCATCCGGCCCTCGGGGCGGCGCCGGAGGGACCCGCGGTGCGCCCGCCCCCGCCCGCAGCCCGCGCTCCGCCCCTGCGCCCCGGGCCGAGAGACACCTGCAGAGCCGCCCGCCCCGGCCCCCCGCCCCCCGGCTCCCGCCCGCGGCTCACCAGCTCCGGGTGCGAGTCGCGGGGCGGCGGCGGCGGCGCTCCACGGTGGCCGGGGGTCCGAGCGGGGGCCGCGACGGGGCGGCCCGGCGGGGCGGGGCGGGGGGCGCGCGGCTCGGGGTGCGGGCTGGGGCCCGGGGTGGCGCGGCCGCCCCGCCTGCCGCGGGCTGGAGGCTGCGGCGCGTCCGGCCCCGAGGCGCCACGGCCGGGAGCGAGCGGCGGCGGCCCGGAGCGAGCGGCGGAGGAACTGGCCGTCGCCGAGCTCGGCCGGGAGGTCCCAGCTACTTCCTGGTGCTTGGATTTGCATACCGCGCCTGGAGGGCGGGGAAGTGACCGTTTGGCCCCTGCCCAAGGTTTGGGGCTTTGGCGTGGCCGTCGCGCCGAGCTTTGAAGGCAAAGAAACCTGCGTCCCAGCCCGCAGCTCCGGAGCGTGGAGCCGCCCCGGGCCCGACCTCCTCCGGCGGAGGCGGACAGAAGGATCTCCAGGAGACCCTCTGGCGCCTGGCGTCCTGGCACAAAGACGGAACCCCTCGCGTCTCCTTTCCTTCCCTTCCAACCTACTCGCTAGAGTGTTAGGAAGCGGGGTGCCCCTGGCAGCAGAGGGACGCGCTCTGCTCCCCCAACGTTTGGAGTTCCCTAGAGAGAAGATGCTCAGGGTCTCCTTGAGTTCTTAACCAGTAGAGTCGCTCCTTGAGGGTGTACACGGGGGTGTTCAGGGCGTTGATAGGGGTGGGGGGTGGTCGTGGACTTAAATGGCCTGGGGGTTCCTCAGTTCCTCAAAACTTCAATCTCCTCCCGGAAAAATGGAGACAGGGTACTGGGAGCATGTGAAGGGCTCGCCCTGTGCCTGGCACACGTTCACCCCCGCGTGTAGCGCGGTGCTTGGCGCACAGCAGGTGCCTGACCGTCGTTTGTTGAAAGAATGACTGCATCTTCAAGCTCACGGTCCAACTCAGTAAATGCCACGTACAAACCCAAGGTAGATTATCAGTCTTGTTCTAAGCAAGATTCCGCTTGCTGGGATCTCAGCATTGCACTGCAGTGTAGCGTTTACGAGGAAATAAACAGCTCCCTATAGGAGATTGGACTTTGTGTTAACAATAGCAGACACCTACATAGGGCCTATTGGGTGCCAGCCACGGCCCCAAGCTCGTGAGACCGATGACCTTTTATTAACAATGTTCTTGAGAGGCCGGCCCACCTGAGGCTACAGCCATAGTCCAGCGGTCCAGTCTGCCGTCTTATAACATGACCCAGGGAGCAGTCATTTATTACTGGTAACAGAGGAAAAGGTCTGCAGCCTACTGCCTTAACCAACAACAACAAAGTAGGATGGTTTCTACCTGTGATGATCCCTGGTATGTAGTTGGTTAGTTTCCTGTTGAAGACGAGGGATTGGGTTACCTGTTGGAAAGTGTTGATCATGTCATGGATCCTATGGAATAATTCACTACCTGAGGGCCCGTTTCCTGGACTTTTCTTCCGAATGACCTCTTAAATATCTTGGCCTTAATTTAAAATATCTACTATTACCAATGAGTCCTTGAGGTCCTGGCTAAAGGCACTGGCAAGTAGGCATGGGACACAGAATGTTTGGTGTTGGCTAATCCATCTGGAAGGTCTTGCCAGTGTTTATGGTGAAAGGGCTCTTGGAGCAATAAACAGAACAGCAGCAGGCAGAGCTGGGCTTGCACCAAGCTCCACCACTTCTTTTTTTGTGTGATAAAAGTAAGGATCTCCAAAAGAGATCCCCAGAAGTATTATTTATTTATGTATTTTTAATTTTATTTTTTATTGAATGAAATTTCCTTTAAATTCTGCAGTGCTTTTACAATTTTCAAAAGTTTCACACACATGATTTTTCTAATCCCTTAATAATCCCTTTTGCTTTTTAAATCCCTTACCCCTAAAATACCCCTCCCCAAGCTCCACCCCTTCTATTTATTCATCCATTCATTCATTCATTTGGCTGCACCAGGTCTTAGTTGTGGCACGCAGGATCTTTTAGTTGCAGCATGCAGGATCTTAGTTGAGGCACTCGGGATCTAGTTCCCTGACCAGGAATCGAACCCGGGCCCCCTGCATTGGGAGCATGGAGTCTTAACTACTGGACCACCAGGGAAGTCCCAGCATTGCTTTTTGTATTTCTCTCTCTCCTGCTGTCAGACAGATTCTCTGTTGAGAAGTGAGCACAGAATGGAATGATCAGAGGCAGCTGCAAATCAGCAGAGACCCCTTAACGGGCAAGTGGGCTTCTGAAGGAGATGAGGGCTGTGACTGGGCGGGGGGGAGACACAGGAGAAGTAGTGGAAATGGCGTCAGCTAGGTATAGTCGATCCTCATTTTTTTCAGATCCCATGTTTGCAAACTCACCTACTCATTAACATTTACTTGTAACCCCAAAGTCAGTATACAGGCAGCACTTTCACAGTCGTTGGTGGACATGAGCACAGCGGTGAGCGTTTTGAGTCACCCGACTCACCTAATTCCCAGCTGAGGTCAGCAAGGCGTTTCTCTGCCCTCTCCTTTTAGCTCTTGTTATACAAACATGAGTCCTTATGTGATCTGCCTAGTGCAGCTTCTTTGCATTTTTGTGCCTTTTGTTGGTGAGTTCAGTATTTAAAATAGCCCTGAGCATAGTGCTAAAGTGCTGTCTGGTGCCCAGAGCACAAGAAGGCTGTAATGTGCTTTCATGGAGGAAACAAGGTAGCAGATGAGCTGCCTTCGGACGTGACTTGTGCTGTTGGCTGTGAGTTCAGTGTCACTGAGTCAACAATATACGTTACATAAGGTGTTTTTAAACAGAGACGCATAAAACAAGGTTATCTATCAATCAACTGATGAAAATGTGGCAGCCAGAGGCTCCCAGCCACCTAACCCTGTATTCCTCCTAGGAACAGTGGCTCAGTATTCGCTAACTCATTATTTGTGGCGACTGTCTAGACCAAGACTCCCGCGAATAATGAGAATTTACTGTGTGTAGGAATAGCCCATCGTTCCGTGGGAGGAAAAAGAAAGGCCTGACCTCAAGGAGATTCTCCTCCATCACGACCTTCAACTTCCCACTCCCGATCACGGCACTTACAGCTGAGACTGGTCATTTCTGCACACACTTTCATGTCAGCCCACCCACCTCACCATCTGACCTGCAGCCCACCCGCTGCCATGTTGTGGACTGTCCCCAGTGCCCCTCTGGAGCTGCCCTCCAGGGCTTCAGGCTCCTCAGTGGAACTCAGGGACTCTTACGGCTCGTCTGCGGAAGCCCCCAGGTTGGTTTTGCAGGGAGGGGCAGAGCGGAGGCTAAGACTCTCCATCTGACCCTTGCAAACGTGGACACAGACCTGAGCGTATGGTGCAGAACAGTGGTGCTCAAGCTGGTGGCACCTGAGAATCACCAGCCCAGGCCCTTCCCAGGTCTTTATTTATTTTTAAAAATTTATTTATTGATTGATTTTTGGCTGCCGTGCCCGGCATGTGGGATCTTAGTTCCCCAACCAGGGATCGAACCTGTGCCCCCTGCAGCGGAAGCTCGGAGCCCTAACCACTGGACTGCCAGGGAATTCCCTTCCCAGGTCTTTAAACTAAAGTCTTGGGGGTGGGATTCGGGGTCCCAATAATCAGAGACTTTCAGAGACTTCAAATCTCCCCAGATTGTACCAGTGAGCAACCAAGATGGGGAGCCACTGGGAAAGACCCCCAGCCAGACATCCTGGGAGAATATGGGACAAATCTGCCAAACAGATGGATTTCTGCTTCTCACCAGTGTTCCTAGTAAAACACGCTGGAGAGCCTTTCATCTGACGCATTTGGCACTGATGAATCAAACAAGTTGTTTGAAGTGGGGACATCATAAAAGTGATGTAAATGTCCCTTAAACATTTTACTTGAACTTCAACCTAAAGTACATTCATTCAGGAAATTCCCTTGCGGTCCAGTGGTTAGGACTCCGCGCTTCCACTTCAGGGGGCATGGGTTCGATCCCTGGTTGGGGAACTAAGATCCTGCAAGCCATGCGGCCAAAAAATAAATAAATTAATTAAATTAAATAAATAAAGTACATCATTCACCCCCAATTTCTCATCTCACAGCAGGGCATTTCCAAATTCACCTTGCTGAGGTGGTGGGAGCTGGAATTGAACCCCATTCTGTCTGACTGACATCAAAGCCCAGCTCAGACCCTTAGATGACAAGGCTGCCTACGAAGTTCAGGCTTCTCAGCCTGAAACACCCGAGACACAGCACCGTGCGCCTGGAAGCAAACGGAGAAATTGAGGCCGAGTCTTCTCCATTCCTTTACATTTATGAAGGAAGACCCAAGCTACCTGAACAAGAAATTATTAAAACTGAGACAAACAGTAAAAGTAGTATCGCCAATAACTGGGATCGGAATCTTATCAAATTCACAACAAAGTTAATTTGTTACTCAGTGATACACAACATTGTTCTACATGGTAATGAGACCAAAATCGTCAGCTATGCATAAGAAATTCTCTCCTTGGAATACTACTCGGCCATAAGAAAGAATGAAATACTGCCATTTGCAGCAACATGGATGGACCTAGAGATGACCATACTAAGTGAAGTAAGCCAGACAGAGAAAGACAAATATCATATGATATCACTTATATGTGGAATCTAAAATATGACACAAATGAACTTATCTACAAACAGAAACAGCCTCACAGACACAGAGAACAGACTTGTGGTTGCCAAGGGGAGGGGGGAGGGATGGAGTGGGAGTTTAGGATTGGCAGATGCAAACTAGTATATGTATGTACAACTGAATCCCTTTGCTGTACGCCAGAAACTAACACAACATTGTAAATCAACCATGCTTCAATAAAATAAAATTTTTTAAAAAAGAAATTGTCTCCTATAGTCAGATTGGGGGTTCCTAGGGTCTAGCAGGGAACACCCAAAAGGTAAGAGGGAGAATTGCTTCTGACTTCATTTGTTTTCTCTCTGAGGAGGAGTCCCCAGGGCCACCTCCCACTCTTTCCTACCTTCTGATCCTCAGTGAGGATGCCCAGCCCCTCCAATCGAGCTGGTCGCAGGACCCGAGGGTCTGCCCTGTCCCCTGGTCTCATGTCTAGAGGTGCCAAACCTGTTTTCTGGGTGCCCCTCTGGTTTCTAGGAACTCATGTATTTAGCTTTTCATAATTTCAGACTTAGAGAAAAATTCCAAACAACACAAAGAATCAGCAGATATCCTTCAGCCAGATTCTCTGACTGTCCGTGTTTAACCATATTTGCGCTCTGTGTCTACTGTAAGGTTCCTAGTCTTCATCAGACTTTCCCCCATTAAGCATCCATTGACAGTTCTTGCCTGGGTCGATGGTTCCTGTGATGGGTGCCAAATGCTGTATCCTATGACTTTTGAACAAAATGAACTTTCTGGAACTGGATGTGTCAGTCAAAGGAGGTAGGAAGAATTTGGAAAAACAGGCAGCAAGGATCAAACAGAATGGCATAAAACCACTTGATTCTCAGAGCAGCTTCATGATGTAGTCTAATCAGAGATCTTTCTTAAGGTCAATCGGCATTAAGACTCTGGCAGTTTGGATGGAGATGAAGGGGCAAGGGGTCACGAGGTGCCCAGGACATCATGAAGGAAGTTGGGCTTCGGGGGAAGTAAGCCAGTGCAGTCCAGGAAGCAAGGCTGGGGCCTGAGGCAGGTGCTGGGTGGGAAAGGGCTGCAGAAAGACACCTGCCCTGCTCCGGGAGTCCAGGGGTGCGTCACGCAGACCTTGATCTTGAGAGCTGCCTGCGCAACTTAACTCCTTCTGGAAGATGCAGCTCCAATGATCACCTGTAATGGTCACAGCAACAAACAAGTCGATTAACAGAGGGAGGCATGGATGGGGTGCCCATCTCCAGGGATGAGCAGAGGCCATCAACTCCACTGTCAGAACTGAGCAGGAGTCCCGCTGCGGCTGGCTGGGCTGGGGCCGGGGCCCAGGCATGGACCAGCCAGAGCTCAGCTGCAGCGCTGCTAGGCTCTCCTGTTACATTTTCTACTCCACCTTCTTTTAAGCTCTCCTATAAGTAGCTATTCCATGGGGAAGCATTCCTGGTTACCTTGATCTGGGGACCTTGAGTTGTACCCAGTCTCAGAGGCTCCATGTGGGAGCTCCAGGAAGGGGCTCCAGTGTGTGTCCCACCTCGTGGACCCAGGTGATAAGTGTGTGGAGAGATGCTCCCGTCGGTGGAGACCCTCCCCGCTGCTCAGAGCTGGCAGGGGTCACGTCTGAGGCCTTGCCATGGGGCTGCCGCCTTGGCCTCTGTCATAGACGTGACCACAAAGTAGTTAAAATCGTGAGCGTGAAAGGGCTGCCCGTGGGTGTCTGCGCCGCTTTCCCGGCATGAAACAAACCCAGCCTCCTCCCCAGAGCTTTACGTCACTCTGTGCTGACAGAATTGTCCACGTGACCTTTCACGATGACCTGTCAGGGGCCCTTCAGGGTCTGGCTCAGGCCATCACCCCTCTTTCACCCACCGACCCCTTCAGTCAGCCTGCACATCCTCCTGGGGACCAGAAGCGGCGTGGCACTCTGAACTCGATTCCAGAAACACAGCATCTGGTGAAGACGCGCCAGATGAGGATGGTTGTGTAAAGTTAATGACTTTTATATTCTGATATTTTTTATCTGCATTGGCCAGTGCTGTATCATTTTTTTCTTTTTTCTTTTCTTTTTTTTAAAGAACTTCACATTACCTTTTATTTATTTATTTATTTATTTATTTTTCGCTGTGTTTTGGGTCTTCGTTTCTGTGCGAGGGCTTTCTCCAGTTGCGGCAAGTGGGGGCCACTCTTCATCGCGGTGCGCGGGCCTCTCACTATCGCGGCCTCTCTTGTTGCGGAGCACAGGCTCCAGTCGCGCAGGCTCAGTAGTTGTGGCTCACGGGCCCAGTTGCTCCGCGGCATGTGGGATCCTCCCAGACCAGGGCTCGAACCTGTGTCCCCTGCATTGGCAGGCAGACTCTCAACCACTGCGCCACCAGGGAAGCCCCTTTTTTTCTTTTTTTAATTACTTTTTATTGGAGTATAGTTGATTTTACAATGTTGTGTTAGTTTCTGCTGTACAGCAAAGTGAGTCAGTTTTACATATACGTACATCCACTCTTTTTTAGATTCTATTCCCATATAGGTATTACAGAGTATTGAGTAGAGTTCCCTGTGCTATACAGTAGGTTCTTAGTGTTGTATCATTTTTACGCACAGAGGTGTGTATTCAGTTTGACGACCGTCTTGGATGTTGCTTCTGTCTATGCTGCCTTTGAATGATCTCAGCCTCAAATGAATTTGGCTTCTGTTGTTTGCCCTGGTAGGAGGCATCACCTGAATCCCCCGCTGGTCTCTGCAGAGTCAGCCTGATAACGCGGTTTGGTTATTACCACTTCTTGTACACACATGGCCACCTTTGCTGTTAGGCGAGAAGTGTTTCATTGGACTTTCTGGATTCTAACTCTGTGTGAAGAGAGGTTGGTGTGTGTTAATATGAGTCCCACTGGCCTGTCTCCGTGGAGCAGGTCCGACCGACGAGCCAGGGGCCTCTTGTACTCAGCTCAGGTGTTAGGGGAGAGCTCTGCGCCTCCATGGAAATCATCTTCCTTTCCTTAACCCCACTTCCAGAAAAGTCCAGGAAATGCAGAGTATTCCTGCAGGTCACTCAGTAAAATCTCAACCACCCTCTAAAGGGTGGGTTCGTTCCAGGGTGGGTTTATGGGTGTGTCTTTTTGTCGATCTAAATAGTTTATGTGTGTCTGTCCCTTGGAAGTCCTGTTTACATTGATTAGTTATTGTTAAGCTCCTGCTGTCCTAAATAACAACTGTCCCATGAGCTATCTGGTTCTTACTCAGGGATTCTTCGGGTCTCATTGTCGGTAGGATTCAAAGTTACAAAAGGAAAAATGTCGCATTAGGAAAGTTAGAATTTAAGATGATATTTACCTCACCACCCAGTGGGAGAGTTTTGACAGAATGAGTATGATTTGGAGCCTGAATTGCTCATTTACGTGACCCCAGGGTCTGAAGAGGTTCTTCTGTGATTACTGGGTAAACTGTACTTAATTTGACTCTTTGCTTGTCTATAAAGCAAGTCGCATGTGCCTCACACAAATACTGTGAAGGCAGAGAAGTGACCGGTTTTCCTAATCTCTGCATAAAATAGTGATGGCCTGGGGCGCTGGGGGTGGGGGAGGGGAAGAGGTGGGAGGAGGAACAGAAACCCAACGAATGCTTTGAGGACGTGGGATGGAGGTATTTCTATGTGGCTTAGGCCGCACTGACAGGTACCTTTATGTCTTTGTGTTCACACATCCCCTTTCGCTCCACCTTCCCATGGTAAACTCTTATCCATCCTTCAAGGACCAGTTCAAGTGCCACCTCCTCCAGGAAGCCTTCATTAGATTCATCACCTCTCTTCCTCCCTTGAAATCCTACAGAAAGTGACCCCTACCTCTTGTTGACACTTGTCACTTTCCACCCTTTCTAATGCTGTTATTTATCTATTGATACATGGCGCTGCTGCACCGGACGGTGGAATGAAGGAGGATCCGGGCTGTGTCTCTTGCTCTGTGTTTGTTGGTTGTTGTTACTCTAAGCTCCCAGCACAGTGCACAGGAGCTGCAGTGAGTTTGCCAAATAAAGTGCGAGGCTGCCACCACAATGTGGGAGCCCAGGCAGGCGATGTCCCACCTTGGTTTGTGGGGAAGACCCGGCATCGGTCATTATGGGTTGGATTCTCTCCACCCAAAGATGCTGAAATCCTGATCTCCAGGGCTGTGAATGCGACCTATATGGAAACAGGGTCTTTGCAGGTTATCAAGTCAAGAGAGGGCATTAGGGTGGACCCCAAATGCATATGACTGTCTGCAAAAGAGGAAAATCTGGACACAGGTAGACGTGCCTGCACTCAGGGAGAAGGCATGTAAAGATGAAGGCAGGGGCTGGAGTGATGCATCTACCAGCCAAGGAACACCACATATTGCTAGGAAACCCCCAGAAGCTAGGAGAGAGGCAGGCAGCAGGTTCTTCCTCATGGCCTTGGAAGGAACCAGCCCTGTCAACCAGACCCTGATCTTGGACGTCTGGCCTCCACAACTACGATACAATAAAGTTCTGTTGTTTAAGCCAGCAGTTTGTGGTCCTCTGTTACTGCAGCCCTAGTAAACTAATATAGTTCCTGAGTCCCCAGTCTGTTTCAGGAGCTGGGAACTCACTTATATACACTATGTATGTAATTCTCAGTTATGTTTGCCACATATGCTGCTTAGTGTGTCCTAGAGTCGATGAGACCCTCACTCTACAAATGAGGAAGTGTGACGCAGAGAAATGAAGAGACTTGCTCATGGTCACATGAGTGGTGAGAGGGGAGCTGGGGTCCACTCAGGGCTTCTGAACCAGAACCAGGCTGCATCCTACCGCTCTCCTGCCATCCTTCAGTGAAGACCCACCTCATCCTCGAATGCAGATGACATGTGGCCACATCCCCAGGCAGGGCCAGGAGGGTCCTGAGCTGCTTTAAGTTGAGGTGTCCTACTCACATTTACTAGTACAGCATCAGGTATGTGAAAACGCTTAGTGAATGTTTGTTGGATGAATGGATTTCTCAGTGGATTAAAAATTAATTTTATATCAAAGGGAACTATATTCTATATCCCGTGATAAACCATAATGGAAAAGACTGTGAAAAAGAATATATATATGTGTGTGTGTGTGTGTGTGTGTGCGTGTGTGTGTGTGTGTATGAATCACTTTGCTGTACAGCAGAAATTCACACAACATTATAAATCAACTATACTTCAATAAAATATTAAAAAAATTTTTCCAACCTGATTACATTTTTTGGAATTTTATTTTATTTATTGTTTTAGACAGCAGGTTCTTATTAGTCATCTACTTTATACACATCAGTGTATACATGTCAGTCCCAATCTCCCAATTCATCACCCCCCACAACCACTTTCCCCCCTTGGTGTCCATACGTTTGTTCTCTGCATCTGTGTCTCAATTTCTGCCCTGCAAACCGGTTCATCTGTACCATTTTTCTAGGTTCCACATATATACGTTAATATACGATATTTGTTTTTCTCTTTCTGACTTACTTCACTCTGTATGACAGTCTCTAGATCCATCCACATCTCTACAAATGACCCAATTTCGTTCCTTTTTATGGCTGAGTGATATTCCATCGTATATATGTACCACATCTTCTTTATCCATTCGTCTGTCGATGGGCATTTAGGCTGCTTCCATGACCTGGCTATTGTAAATAGTGCTGCAATGAACATTGGGGTGCATGTGTCTTTTTGAATTATGGTTTTCTCTGGATATATGCCCAGTAGTGAGATTGCTGGGTCATATGGTAATTTTATTTTTAGTTTTTTAAGGAACCTCCGCACTGTTCTCCATAGTGGCTGTATCAATTTTAAAAAATCGATTTTATAGACAAAAAAATGTTACGCCTTTATGCATCAAAAAAGCCTACGTTGTCAGCTGGCAATAAAAAATAACCTTTCTTTGATAGAAAGAATGTTATCTAGAAATGATAAGATCTCAGTTTTGACCCCAGCTCCACCATTTAGGAGCTATGAAACCTGGGTTTCCTCATTTTTAAACTTAGGTGTTGGTCTGCGTGGCATCTATAGTAACTTCCAGGTTTCAGAGTCTATGCTTCTGGCAGTGACTTCCTGTGAGGACTTTCATTGCCAGTTCAGGGCATTTTACCCAAGAAAAGAATTCATTGTGACCTGGAGCAATTAACTGAGCAGTATAAAGCAGTATTTTTTGTTTAGGCCAATCAGAAGCAGCTTTTTGTTTCAATAAGGAAGATCATTTGAGGGGCATCTATATACAAAAGAAGTGGTAAGAAGATCGTTAGTATTAAGAAGCTTAAACCTCACCAACTATCATGAACGTTTATAAACCAGTCCAACTAGATGCTTCTGTTAAACAGGAAGAAAGAAAACTTTACAATGACTAGAAAACGAACACTAAATCTTCTGAAGTCCCTTTGCTACGGACCTTCTGTGATCTGAACCTGAAGGTCTGGACTACAGCTGATGTACACGGCTGATGTACACGGCTGATGCACGTGGCTGATGCACACGGCTGATGCACACGGCTGATGTACACGGCTGATGCACACGGCTGATGTACATGGCTGATGCACACGGCTGATGCACAAGGCTGATGCACACGGCTGATGCACACGGCTGATGTACACGGCTGATGCACACGGCTGATGCACACGGCTGATGCACAAGGCTGATGCACACAGCTGATGCACACGGCTGATGCACACGGCTGATGTACACAGATGATGTACACGGCTGGATAAGGCAGATTCTGGAAGAGTGACAATGGTTGCGAGAGGTCATCATCCATTTTTACTTATTTGGCAGCATCTGGGTTTCAACCCTAAGAGAAAAGCGCTCAAAAAAAAGGCTCAGGAAATGATTGAGAACTAATTAAGCTATATTAATCAAACACATTAGGCTACAGACAGATCGAGAAAAAATTCCAATTTTAGGACAAATCATGAAATGAAGTTAAAGAGGCCATAATTGTACATATATATGTATACGTGTATGTACGACCGTATTATGCCATACATGTGACATAAGCCTGGAAACAGGAATAAGAAATGCCACCCCCGCCCCCAGAAGGCTCCGTGGGGGGCAGCTGGATCTGACAAACAGCAGGTTTTTAAGTCCAAGATGGTCGTGACACAGTCCCTCTGTCGAGAAGTAGGGGAATTCAAAGATGCGATGAGCTTTCTGAAACTGGATTGTTTCCAGCTTTTCCATCAATTTATCCATCTTGCAAGCCTTGCATTGCTCTGAGCAAGAAACAGTGGCCGGGCTTCCCTGGTGGTGCAGTGGTTGAGAATCTGCCTGCCAATGCAGGGGACACGGGTTCGAGCCCTGGTCTGGGAGGATCCCACATGCCGCGGAGCAACTAGGCCTGTGAGCCACAATTACTGAGCCTGCGCGTCTGGAGCCTGTGCTCCGCAACAAGAGAGGCCGCGATAGTGAGAGGCCCGCGCACCGCGATGAAGAGTGGCCCCCGCTTGCCACAACTAGAGAAAGCCCTCGCACAGAAACGAAGGCCCAACACAGCCAAAAATAAATAAGTAAATAAACAAATTAATTAATTTTTTTTAAAAAAGCCCCATATTCTATTAAAAAAAAAAAAAAAAGAAACAGTGGCCCCAAGACAGAAATAGAGACACAGATGTAGAGAACAAATGTATGGACCCCAAGGGGGGAAAGTGGTGGTGGTGGTGGTGTGATGAATTGGGAGATTGGGACTGACATGTATACACTAATATGTATAAAATAGATAACTAATAAGAACCTGCTGTATAAAAAAAAATAAAATAAAAAAATAAAATTCAAATCAAAAAAAAAAAGAAAAAAAGAAAAGAAACAGTGGCCCAGCTAACACACATGATGTTGAGCTGCTTAATCAACTGGCTGTAGGATTAATGATAAAATGGAAATGACAGCTATAGTGCTGTCGACCCCTTTCTATATGTGACCGTCCTCACAAAACCTCTTAGACGTCACCTATTTTTAATATAGGCTTCATATGTATAAAACTATGATCTATCTTGTGGAACAGTGCCATTCTTATAGGTTGAAATCATCTATTACAGGGGTCCCCAACCCCTGGGCGGCAGACCAGTACCCGTCCATGGCCTGTTAGGAACCGGGCCGCACGGCAGGAGGTGAGCGGCGGGCGAGCGAGTGAAGCTTCATCTGCTTCTCCCCATCGTTCCCCATCGCTCCCCATCACTCGCATTACCACCTGAGTCATCCCCCCACCACCCCGGTCCGTGGAAAAATTGTCTTCCATGAAACCGGTCCCTGGTGCCAAAAGGGTTGGAGACCACTGATCTATTATATGGTAATAACTCTAGTTATTTTCTCTTCCCAATAAAAATCAGTCATTTTGCTGCTATTTTTCACTTTAATGTCGTAGTACAGGATCAGAGAGCCAGGAAAGATCAGGAAAGGGAATCTAGTAGCTGCTACCAACGACCCGGAGGGTCCAAGGGGCTTCACAGGCTGGTTTTTGTTTCATTTCACCGCAAGGAAATGGAGGGGAAGAAAAGAGAAAATCCTTGTTTGATACTAGACTAGTAAATCGATGTTTCCAGGATGGAACCCATACTTTTCAACTTCTGTGCTTGTGGTCCTTCTAACACTTCACATTTGCTTAATTTACCTTCCGTGCTAAGCAGAACAAGTGCCGTTAAGTTGTTTTATTTACTTCTCACAACAGTGATTTGTTGTTGGTATTGTTAATCCCTAGGTTGCAGATGAGGAAAGCAAGGCTCAGAGAGGCTAAGTAACTTGTCCAATATCACACAGCCAGTAAATGGCAGGAAAGAATAATTATCAAAGCCATACATTACCTTTGTGTAAATATATTAATACCTAGAATTAAACGTTTGATCAAGTTCAGCTTATTACATGCTTACCCTTTGGGTTGTAACTTGTGTTCTGTTATAACTTGAGTTGGACTATAATTTCTTGGTGAAACACAATGCTTAAGAAATTTAAGGACATTTGTAAAAACCAAACACAACTTAATTTGTTAATGTTTACTAAGGGTCATTGTTATCATTATTAGCTGAAGAAAGAAAAAAATTTATTCTTTAAGTAAAACCTAAATAATAATTGACTAATTTCTTAACTGTTCAACCTTTTTATACATATGAGCTGACTTTTGTTCTATTCTTACGAATCCTCAACCATTTTAACTGGTGGCCTGCTCTGCTGCTGTCTACTTGATCTGGTGATTGTCTCGCCATTCCACTGGAAGAAATACAAAATCATTTCAAAGTAGGTATGGGAACTCTGTATAAAGTAGCATGTCACCGAAACAAAATTATACATCCTGTGGTCTTTCAGAGACATTCCTTAATTCCCAGTAAAAGCAAAAACTAACAGCCAAAACCAAGCACATGACAAGAGTGGGAGTGATGGGAGAGGAGAGCGTGATGGAATAAAAAGCAATAGAAAGGAGATTTGTGCTTTCAAATGAAAATGCATTTTGCAGGGATGCTATCAGGTACAGTACTCATCCAACAGTATCTTTAACATTTTCTGTCTTTTTGCATGCAATTGCAACTACAATTATAAGATGTTTTGGTATTGGATTAAAATGTGGTTGCTTTGACATATATACACTACCAAATGTCAAACAGATAGCTAGTGGGAAGCAGCTGCATCGCACGGGGAGATCAGCTCGGTGCTTTGTGACCACTTAGAGGGGTGGGATAGGGAGGGTGGGAGGGAGACATAAGAGGGAGGAGATATGGGGATATATGTATACGTATAGCTGATTCACTTTGTGATACAGCAGAAACTAACACACCATTGTAAAGCAGTTATACTCCAATAAAGAGGTTTAAATATATATATATGGTTGCTTTTACATGTCATGCAGAGCGGAGAGAGAGAGGGAAAGAGAGAGAGAGGGAGAGAGAGGGAGACAAGAAAAAATTAGAAGCATTGGAAAAACTGCACAGCGACTGCAGGATGTCCTGTTACATTTATCTTGTTAGACAGACGCATGAGTCACTATAAAACTTGACACATCGGAAATGCTTTTACTGTGTGTGGTACTTTACTCCTCATAAAAGTGAAACACATAGATTGGAGGATAACAAGCGATGGGTGTCCTCATGTAAAGGTATCTGCTATAATTCTTTTTGAATTGAAAGAACTTTAGACACAGAGATGATGATAACCCAGAACGGAGAGGCAGCATCAAGTCCGGCCTTCTCTCTGAAATCTTGAAAGCTTTGGTACTTCCCTCTTCTCAAGTTCTTGATAATAAATGCCATGAGGAAGATATCTCTTGATTGAATCTCTATGTTTTACCACCGTTCTGCAAAGCTAGGATAGCACTTGCCCAACTGAAAAAACTTCATTAGGCCTTGAAGCATACAAAAGTGATGTATTGCAAAAAGAAAAATGAAAAAAAATTCACAACAACAAAAAGTGATGTATTGCAAAACCTCACCAGTAATCTAATAGTAATAGTAATAATAATAATAATAATAGCAGCTTCACATAAAAAGGGATGGCAACACTCATTGTGATGAAGCAAAACAAATTACAGGCTTTTAATTCCATAATCCTTTAAAAAGAAAAACAAAATGAAGACACATAAAGGTGTCTTTTTCCTCCTCTCCTTTTATTTGCAGTTATTTACACCATCTTATGTAAGTTACCTAAAATGTCTCCTCTGCACAAAAACTTCTTCGTAAGAAATGTTTTAGAATTCTTTATTTCCAGGAAGAAAAGCTTTTATTAATGTATTCATCCAGTATTTATCAAGTGGCAGCTATGGGCTAGGCATTGTACTAGGCACTGGGAATACAGTGGCGAACAAGATCAATAAAAAGCTTTGCATTCTGGGACTGGTATTGCAATGGGGGGGGTGGGAAGATGAGCAGTAAAAAAACTAAATCAATTATAGAGAATGTTAGAAGGAGAAATACTATGAAAAGTGTTACCCGAAAAACTGTGCTCACCTCTTGGTGGGTGTCGAGCCAAAAGACACAACCAAGCCAAAGCTCAAGAGAAGGAAGGATCATTATTACCTTCAGCGAGTAAGGAGAAGATGGGGATCTTTCCCAAAGCAGCATCTCCCAAAGACTTCTTGATTATGTTACCTCAACGGACCTTTCTCCTCGGTATACATTTATTGCCAAATCATATTCTTTAAAAAAGTTAACCAGGTCCTACAGGGAACTATATTCAATATATATTCAATATCCTGGGATAAACCATAATGGAAAAGAATACAAAAAAGAATGTATATGTGTGTGTAATTGAGTCACTTTGCTGTACAGCAGAAATTAACACAACTTTGTAAGTCAACTATACGTCAATAAAATAAATTTTAAAAATTAACTAAGAAAGAAAATTTCCCTCAGTCCCCTCTTTGGAATTGTAAATGATAAAATGCCCTTGTTTTGTCCACTTTTCATCCATGTTCAGATATTGGGCTGGTTGTGCATGTGTGTGTAGGCTGTGTATGCGAATGCAGGTGTGTGTGTGTGCGTGTAGGGGATGTATTTAGGGCCACGTGTAGATGGTATTTGTACATGTGCAGGGGTGTGTGTGTGTGCATAGGGGTGTGTATGTACACAGATGTGTGTGTGTGCAAGGTGAGAGCATATGTAAAGACATTTATGGGGGTATGTGTGTGTGTGTGCTCAGGGGTGTTTGTGAGTAAGGATGTGTGTGCAGGAGTGTGTTGTGTGTAAGCACATCTGTGTGCATTTATGCAGGAGTGTGGGTATGCAGGGATGCATGTGGTGTATTATATGCATATGTATAGATTTGTGTACCTGCAGACACATGTCTGTAAGTGCAGGGATGTGTGTGTGTGTGTAGGGAGTGTGATGTCTGGGGAAGAAGTTTTGAAAAATGGGTCAGTCATGGGGAGGGGTTGCTGGAAGTCTAGAAAATAAAGGACAGGTGGGCTGAGGCCAGAGGGTGCAGCTCCAATGCCGGGAGTTGCATCGGGGGAGTCGTCGTCCACTGTTAGCAAGGATGGGGCGGTGACACAGTGGAGCTGCTCTAGGGAATTGCTGCTTCTTGCGACTGAGGGGCTGGCATCGGCGGGTGAGGGGCGGGTCGTGCGGGGTGAAGGAAGGGTGACACTGATCCTCAGCATCTGAGGGGTCACATCTTGGGCACCGGGGGCTGGGCTATCCCTCAGCCAGAACCCAAGCTTGGAAACGTTCCTGAACTCACTGGACCTCGGGTGCTGAGTTTTCAAACGGAAAGAACAAGACTTCATAGGACTCGGATTAAAGGAGACACAGCTCGTAAAGGACTCGGCATGGCGTGGCTCCCGGGAAATTCTCAGCAGATGTTATTAAAGGAGAAGGAGAAGAAGAGAAACGAGGAAACTCCGGGAAATGCAAGGAACGCTTGGATTTGGTAGGCAAAGAGCAACTACTGTGTCTTCAACATTTCAAACTCTTTGCACGGCGTCTAATGCAGCGTGGAAGTCTGAGCATCGCCAGGCCGCATGCCGTGAACCTCGCAGCGCAGCTCCGACGGCGGAGGGACCGGGAGCCGCCCTGGGAGTGGGCACAGGGCACTTCTGTCCACGCGGGACGGCGTCCCCACCCCCCAGACTGCTTCTTACTGCCAAGGCAGGGGAGGGGCGACTCCCGCGACATTTAGGGGGACTTGCAAATGCGTCTCCCGGGGGAAGAGCTGGGTTTGAAGACTGCCTGCCAGTCCAAAGCGCAAGATGCAGTGCAAGGAAGGGACAATGGTTTGTGTGATCTGCTACGCTGATCTATCGATATAAAGATGTGGGCTGGTCCGTCCACAGGAGGTGGGCTGCAGTTCCTCTCATTTTTAACTCAGTCAGTCAAAACTTCTCCCTATCCTTCTATAAATAGGAAGGAGAAAACTTGCCACCGATTTCTCTTTTCCTACTGCCTTTTTCTTGACTCCTCCTGAGCTACTAAATACTTTTGCAGAAGTTTTTGTATCCTTCCAGCAGTGTGCTAAAGTATTTGCACAATTATCTCCTTTTAATTGCACATTTATTCAACACTAAGTTATTATTGAACATTTACCATGTGTTGGGAGCCCCGATACTGGCAACGGTCCCCATTTTACAGCAGAGGAAACAGAATCTCAGCTGGATCAGGAGTCTTGCCCCAAACAGCCCAGCTGGAAGGTGACGGAGCCCAGCTCAGCAGACGGGGCCACCCTCCCCCGGCTTGTTCAGTGGAGCCCAAGGGGAGAAGCATTGTGAAAAGCCCTCACGACAAAGGTAAATTACCCTTGGCCACAGAAGACCAAATAACACACAGGTGTTTTCCAGTGTAAAATGCCTGCTCAGCTACCTTGGAGAACATTCTCTACCCAAAAGCTGCCTTGTTAGAACACTGAAACCAAAGTGCGAGGGAATATTCTCTGGTCTTTTTCAAAGATTGTACCACATGAAGGAGAAAAGAGAGACTAAGAAGAAAAGGAACACAATCTTTGGTTAACCATAAAACTAAGTTTTCAATTCTTCATAAGATGAAATCACTTTTTTTCCCCTAAAAATAACCTTCTGGTTGATTTTGAGGTTGGTGGCAAGTTTTGGTCCAATGAACGCTGAATTTGTAAAACAGTGAGGTGGAAATAAATGAAGGAGAAATTTGTTTCTGTTTTGATCCAATTTAGTTGTTAAGAAAAACAGTGAAACTTCTGCTTAAACATAGAACTGATAATACTGTGAAACAAAGAATGAAATATTTGAAAAACAGAAGTTTCTTACATTGTTTTTGCTTAGCTTGAGGGTCAGTCTTAAATAATGAATTTTAAATAATGAACAAATTCTAAAAGGGCATTTTTCAGGGCATTAAAAGTAAAATTAAAATTATAAATTGAATATAACTACATTACAAACAATATAGAGAAAAGAGCCCCTGAAGCCTGGGAATGGCTTCCCCACGAAAGAGGGGGAATTATGATCTTGTTTGTTTCTTAAAATCTTTATTACTGTTTGTCTTGTTAAAGCTTGACTTCTCTTGATTTAGAACATATAGACCTCTGCCAAACTGCATACTGATTTTTCTGATAAATTAATTGTTATGGGCTAAATTGTATTCTGCCCCCCTTCCTGCAATCATATATTGAAGCCCTAACCCTTAGTACCTCAGAATGTGACTGTATTTGAAGACAGGGCCTTTCAAGAGATATTTAAATTAAAATGAGCTTATACAGGTGGGCCCAATCAGATATGACTGGTGTCCTTATAAGAAGAGGAGTCTAGAACATAACGCACAGACCAAGGGAAGGCCATGTGAGGACACAGGCAAAGGAAAGAGGGCTTAGGAGAAACCAACCCATTGGACACCTTGCTCTCCGACTTCTGGCCCCCACAATTGTGAGAAAATAAATTTTGTTGTTTAAGCCACCCACTCTGGAGTATTTTGTCATGGTAGCCCTGGCAGACTCATACACCAACCAACCAATAAACAAACAAAAGCCAGGAAAGAACCAAATCCTCAGGATACCAAACCTAGTGTCAGCATCCCCCCGTTGCTTCCTGCTCCAAAGATAGAATCACATATTAGGGAGATATGGACAGGGAAATAAATATAAACGTAATGTGTGTGCATGTGTGTCTGTAGTGTGTGTGTGTGTGTGCGTGCACGCACATGCATGTGTGGGAGTACATGCTAATATTCTCTTGTTCTGCTCACCAAGGGGAGCTGGGGGCAGCAACATCCCCATAAAAATGAACACACCCAGTGCCTAGATCTTGACTTCTAAATACCATTCTCCTCTAAGAAGATACAGGACTCCTTGGAGAAATGGCCGGTTTCAGGCTGGGGCAAGGAAAGTACAAGATGAGGCTGGAACATCTTGTTGAGACAGAAAGCAGGCAAGTACTCAAAAAATGGTGGAAACGTCAAAATGACACTGCAGCCACTTGCAAATCTGGATCAATTTGAGTGTAAAATAAATAGTGAGTGTAACAAATTACAATGAATTTTAGGTAACAGATTATAACCTATTGAATAAAAGAGAAAGGATGAGTTTATGCTGGCATGTAAATTGAATTTTGATGAGGAACAGGATACTTACATAGTTTCAAAGTTTCTCCCCACAAAATCCTTATTAATTATAAAGGGATACAGAGTAACTGTTCGGTAGGAAAGCCTGGCAGACACCAGTTTCATCAAGTGACCAGAGTAACGAGGTGAATTGACGTCATCATGACCTGCTAGAATACACTGAGAAAGACACAGCATTGCTTCTGTGACATTCCACCAAAGCGCAGAACCTGAGCATAATCATGAGATGAAAGAGCAGAAAGGCCCAGATTGAGGGACTTTCTACAAATAACTGGCTTGTAATCTACAGAAGGGTCAAGGTCATGAAAGTTAAAGAAAGACCAAGGAACTGCTCTGGTCTAAATGATACTAAAGAGACCTGATAACTACATGTGACATGTGATTCTGGTCTGGATCCTTTTGCTCTAAAGGACATTATTGGGACAAGTGGCAAAACTCAAACAGGGCCTGAAGATTAGGTGGTAGTAATGCATTAACGTTAATTTCCAAATTTTAACAGTGGTTTGTGGTTCTATAGGAATTATACATGAAGTATTGGGGGGTGATTGTGGTTTAGTAGAGGTTTTATTCTTATTTAGGTATGGAAAGACTAACAGATCAGGAGATGAAAAACCATGCCATTGAAAACATAGTTTGTGGGCTTCCCTGGTGGTGCAGTGGTTAAGAATCCACCTGCCAATGCAAGGGACATGGGTTCGAGCCCTGGTCCAGGAAGATCCCACATGCCGCGGAGCAACTAAGCCCGTGCGCCACAACTACTGAGCCTGTGCTCTAGAGCCTGCAAGCCACAATTACTGAGCCCTCGTGCTGCAACTACTGAGCCCACGTGCCACAACTACTGAGCCTGCGTGCCTAGAGCCCGTGCTCCGCAACAAGAGAAGCCACCGCAAGGAGAAGCCCACGCACCGCAAGGAAGAGTAGCCCCCGCTCTCTGCAACTAGAGAAAGCCTGTGCACAGCAACGAAGACCCCATGCAGCCAAAAATGAATAAATAAATAAAATAATAAAAAAGAAAAAAAAAACATAGTTTGTTACTCACAGTTCCCAAGAGGAGGGGGCACAGCATGCAGGTCCACATGGGAAGCACCAGGGTCAATGAGGGGGGCAGAGGGAGGGAGAGGGAAAATTGGGCAAGAGCCTTCCCTGTGGTTTCCATTTGAGGAACAGGCAAGGCAGGGTTACCAGGCTCAGGAGACAGCTCTAAATGCTCTGTGTGTATGAACTCATTCAACACACATAACAACCCTGTGAGGTAGCGCATGTCTTGCTGAAACTGAAGTACTGGAAGACTAAGGAATTTATCCAAGTTCAAAGAGCTACTAAGTGAGGTAGCCAGGATTAACCCAGGTAATCTGGCTCAGGAACTACTGTACTCTTCTGCCCAAATAAGACTTAACAAACTGGGGAACCCCTATGCCCTAGACCTATGAGGATACAGATGGGTCTAGAAATGGAGCCTCCCTCTCTATGCCTTGGTTTCTCCACCTGAAAAACAGAGATAATAATGACATCTATCTTATAGGGTGGTCACCAGGGTGACATGAGTTAATGTTTGTAAGGTACTCCATCTGGTATGTGGCAAGGACTAGCTAGTATTAGTCATCATTATTCTTAAGGAAAAATGAGGAATCAAAGATGGTTGTCACGATAAAAACTGTCAACAAACTGGACATAGAAGAAATGTACCTCAACATAATAAAGTCCATAAATGACAAGCCCACAGCTAACATAGTACTCAACAATGAAAAGCTGAAAGCCTTTCCTCTAAGATCAAGAACAAGACAAGGATGCCCACTCTCCTCACTTTTATTCAACATAGTACTGGAAGTACTAGCCAGAGAAACTAGGCAAGAAGAAGAAATAAAATACATCCAAATCAGGAAGGAAGAAGTGAAACTGTCTCTATTTGCAGATGTCATGGTATTATATATAGAAAACCCTGAAGACTCCACCAAGAAAAGTGTTAGAACTAATAAATGAATTCATTAAAGTTACAGGATACAATATCAATACGCAAAAATCTGTTGCATCTCTATACATGAATAACAACTATCCGAAAGAGAAATCAAGGAAACAATCCCATTCACAATTGCATCAAAAAGAATGAAATGTCTAGAAATAACTTTAACCAAGGAGGTGAAAAACCTGTATACTGAAAACTATAAGACATGGATGAAAGAAATTGAAGAAGAAACAAATAAATGGAAAGATATTCTGTGCTAATGGATTGGAAGAAATGACATTGTTAAAATGTCCATACTACCCAAAGCAATCTGAAGATTCAGTGCAGTCCCTAACAAAATTCCAGTGCCATTTTTCACAGAAATAGAACAAACAATCCTAAAATTTGTATGGAACCACAAAAGACCCCAAGTAACCAAAGGGATTTCTTTCTTGAGAAGGAAAAACAAAGCTGGAGGTATCACACTTCCTGATTTCAAACAGTTTACAAAGCTACAGTAATTAAAACAGTATGGTACTGGCATAAACACAGATGCACAGATCAATGGAACAGAATAAGAGCCCAGGAATAAAACCACACATATATGGTCAACTAATTTATGACAAAGGAGTCAAGAATAGGACAGTCAGTGTGAAAAGGACAGTCTCTTCAATAAATGGTGTTGGGAAAACTGGGCAACCATATTTTTGCACATGTGCATTGAATAAAACTGGATCGCTATCTTACACCATACACAAAAGTTACCTAAAGTGGATTAAAGACTTAAACATAAGACCTGAAACCATAAAACTCTTAGGAGAAAACACAGGGGAAGCTCCTTGATATTGATCTTAGCAATGATTTCTTTGGATTTGACACCAAAAGCAAAAATAAACAAGTGGGACTATATCAAACTAATAAGCTTCTGTACAGCAAAGGAAATCACCAACAAAATGAAAAGGCAACCTATAGAATGGGAGAAAATATTTGCAAATAATATATCTGATAAGGGGTTAATATCCATATATATAAAGAACGCATACAACTCAATAGAAAACAAAAACAATCCAATTAAAAAAATAAGTGAAGGTAGGTGAAATGGGTGAAGATGGTGAAAAGGTACAAACTTCCAATTATGAGATAAATAAGTCCTGGGGATATAATGTACAGCATGGTGACTACAGTAATAATCCTGTATTGCATATTTGAAAGTTGCTAAGAGAGAAGATCTTAAAAGTTCTCATCACAAGGAAAAAAAGTTTGTATCTCTGTGAGGTGATGGAACTTAGTGCAGTAAACATTTCACAATATATACATGTAGCAGACCATCACGTTGTACACCTAAAACTAATACAATGTTAGATTTCATTTAATCAACTTTTTTAAAAAAGGTGGTTGTCAGGGTGTTAATGAGAAGCCTTTTATTTTAGGCTTTAAAACTGCCTTCTTGGGCTTCCGTGGTGGCGCAGTGGTTGAGAATCTGCCTGCCAATGCAGGGCACATGGGTTCGAGCCCTGGTCTGGGAAGATCCCACATGCCGCGGAGCAACTAGGCCCGTGAGCCACAACTACTGAGCCTGCGCGTCTGGAGCCTGTGCTCCGCAACAAGAGAGGCCACGATAGTGAGAGGCCCGCGCACCGCGATGAAGAGTGGCCCCCACTTGTCGCAACTAGAGAAAGCCCTCGCATAGAAACGAAGACCCAACACAGCCATAAATAAATAAATAATTAATTTAAAAAAACAAAAAAACAAAAAAACTTCTAAATTAAGAATTAAAAAAAAAAAACTGCCTTCTTAAGAATTTTGTGGGTTTTTTTTTTCTTTTTGCAAATGAGTAAAGTTAGAGGCATGAGTATTAGAGTTTTTGTCTTCTGGTTTTTAAACCTAAAATCCTCACCTTCCTGATCACTTTGTTTTAACCACATAGAAGTGTTGATATTGGGCGTGAGGTCATAAGACGGTAACTTAATTAGGTTTGGGCAAATCATTCAATGTCTCTGACTCTGTGCTCATTAAAATAGAAATAACAATTCTGGCTTCACAAAATAATCAGGAGGATAAATTAAGAGACAGTGGAGTCTAGTGGTTAACATATAAGGTCTTAGATAAGGTCACTCACACCTGTGTTTATAGCCCAGTGTCTTGCTGAACCTCCTTTGCTTTGACTGTAAAATGGATGTGAGCACATCTGAGGGGTGTTATCGGGCTGAGAACACCCGGCACTGTTCCAGACACTGCATCGCCTCAGCACATGGGAACTAGTATGAGGATGTCGCTGAGGATGCCGTAGTGCTATGAAAGTGCTAAGAAAATTCAGCCCATGGTCGCTGCTCCTTCCTAAACAACTCTTTAGAAAAGGATTCACAGTCCTAAGCTTCTACATTAAAGGTAGTTCTGGGGGCACTGGTGAGACATCCACGGGACAGCTCCCTGTCTGCCGGTTTCTCCTGAGCAGCAAGCATCTCGCAGTGGAGGGCTTCCCAGGTGTGCTCGCCACGTCGTGCCCTCAAGTGCAAGGGTGAAAACAGATTCTTCAGTTCGTGCTGCTGCTGCTTTTTTAGTTTCACTACCGGAAAAGCCTGCTTGGATGGAAAGATTTCATTTGCTATGCTTTCTGCCTTTGAGTCTGGTTCGCATCGTAAGCAGGTGTTTTTTTTTTTTTTTAAGCAGGTGTTTTTTCATTCAAAACATGTTGTGGCCCTTGGTGAAAGCCATCCTGCCGCAAGCAGCCAGTGCAGCGGGGTCGGGGTCAGGGAGGCGGGTGGGAGGGACTCGGCGTGGGGCTGGGGAGTGGCTGATCCAGAAAATCTCCAGACGGCCAGAACCAGTCTCGAGAAATATTTAAAGTGAGAAAGCTCCACTTCCTGGCCGTATACCTTATCTTACTTACCTGGCACCAACTGGCCTTCAATTTCCCATAACTAACCAAAGGGCGTGGTGACTGTTGGAAATTTCTCAGTTATTCTAGGTTGGAGGCCAGCAAACTATGGCCCACAAGGGCAAATAGGGCTCAACATCTTTTTTGGAAGGCCTGTCAGATAAGAATGGTTTTTACATTTATAAATTACATTTTAAAAAGAAGAAAAGCATTTTATTTGATAGCACGGGAAAATGAAATTCAAGTTCTTGTGTCTATAAATTAAGTTCTGTTGGAACACAGTGCATTGACACACTGCCTCTGGCTGCTTTGGGGCTGGAAGGCAGAGCTTCACTATTAGTGGGGAGGTTCCCCCTCCATTCAGTTTAGCAAACATAAATGAATAAACAAAACAAGAGATCCTTTCGTTTTGATATGACAAATTCTGATCTTCCAGCAGCGCCATAAGTCAGAATTTAATCTGTAAATATTTAGGAACTGATCCAAACAAAGGGGAAAACCATGACAAAAATAATCTTTCTTCTGTAAACCAAGTGCCTAATGGGCACTCCCTAACCCGTAACTGTCTCTGAAATATTTATTCAAAAAGGGAAGAAACAATTGTTCTAGGATAAGCCTTAAGCTGAAATTGATACTAGAAAAATGGAATTAAAGCCTCCAGCTAAATTATTCAAGACTGTAGCAGGAGTTGTTGAAATAATTCCCCACAATTCTGTTTTACTTTGGTGGCAAAGCAGGTGAGATCACGGTGACAAGATTAAATCCTGCCTGGACTCTCAAAGGCTTTTCTTCACAAGACTCTGGATGCTTCCTGAACTGCTCCAGGTTCCAGCGATGCATTAGCCTTTAATTTTATTGCTCCTTCCTTCTGCCTTGTGTCCCCCTAGGAGGAAACGAGTCATTGGTGTGTGTGTGTGTGTGTGTGTGTGTGTGTGTGTGTGTGACTTGGAAGAAAAAGAGAGAGTGTTAAGAACCACCCAGCTCTGAAGACTAAGCACCAGAAGCAAGCCAGGAATGCCATCTCAGGTCCAGATCGTGTAACACACAAAAAAGTCAGGCTTCAAGAGAGAAAGAATTTAAAGGCAAAATACAACTCACAATGTAAACATTCACTGCAGTGCTCTTTTGAGTAACAACTGAAAATGGCCTAGATGTCCAAAAAACAGTGAATCGTTAAACCAACTGTGGTGCATACACTTAGAGAAATACTACAAAGAACTCTGTAGAAGTAGTGTGGACACACTATGTGAAGCTCAGTGGAGAAGGGCCGTTACAGCAGCCAGGTAGACCTGGAGCTATTGATCTACTGATCCACTCAGGGTCCCCGTTTAAGGGCCACCCCCTCTATAAAGAGGCTCCATGTCCCCAAGTCTCTGTCCAGATCTCCTGCCCCTGGGCTCAGCATTGACCATCCACCTCGTGTTACCATGGCCCCCTGACTTTCAAAAGTCTCCACAGCCTGGACCCTCCCCATTCCAAAGGAATAAGGAAGGGAGAGAGGGGAGAGAGAAAAATAATTAAATTGCAATAAAGTTATTTACTGTTTTTCACAAGTAGTCATTTATTCAAATGATTATTTGAACTTTTAAATTTGATTTGAGTGTTTGATACAATATCCTGTAGACAGAAAAATAAACGAGGAATTACTGAACTTATTTAACTGGAAGATAATAAATGATTTAAATAGCACACATGTTCAGGCAACTCAGCATCAAAAGAACCAAAGAAAGATCTGCATGTTGGGATCGGTCTGAGATTTTGTAAGAAGTCCCTTTGTGGCTCATCCCCTGCAGCGTTTGAACCCTAGTCTTTGCTGTTTATTTAGTAGTTGTATGTCCTTTATTTGGTAATCGTTATGGGCTGAATTGTGTTCCCCAAAATGCATATGTTGAAGCCCTAGTCCTCAGAACCTCAGAATATGACTGTATTTGGAGACAGGGTCCTTAAAGGGGTGATTACAGTAAAATGAGATTATGAGAGTGGGTCTGAATCCAAAGGGACTAGTGTCCTTATGAGAAGAGATTAGGACACAGACACACACGGAGGAAAGACCATGTGAGGACACAGGGAGAAGACAGCCATCTACTCGCCAAGGAGAGAGGTCTCAGGAGAAACGGCCAGCACCTTGATCTTGGACCTTCAGCCTCCAGAACGGTGAGAAAATGAATTTTGGCTGTTTAAGCCCCCTAGTCTGTGGTACTTTATGACAGCCTTAGCAAACTAACACAGTAATTAATCATGCACTAGGGAGAGAGATCTCTTCCAAGTTCTTTTGTAATTTGACATGAGTACCATTGAAAAGCTTGTGTTTATGTTTTTTGTTTTTTTTTCCCCATCTAGATGGTTCTTGAGGGCACTTCAACCCAAACCTATTTAGCTCAGTGTCCTTGTAGAACTCACCAGATGTTTATTGACTTAACCTAATAACAAAATGTGTAACTTGATTCTATGAAAAAAGAAGAAGTGAGAAAAGAGAGGGGGAAAGTTAGTACAGGGGAGATATGACATTTCTATGTGAGTTATTCTTTTAGTTAATAATTAAGCAAAGATTGAACTAGTGCTTGAAGGCTTTACCAAGTGATTTTCTTGGACCTAATCTCATTTGCTCCTCACGACGCCTGGGAGAGAAATGCCACCATTGGCCGCTGGTGCAGATGAGACCATGGAGCTCAGAGCCAGCACGCGACTTGGGTCACACAGAACCAGAGCAGCAGTCCGGCTCCAGGGACCAGGCTGATGGACTGAGGGGTCCCAGTCCCCTGCTTGGCTAGACTGCATTCACCAAACTCACCCTCTTTGGAAACCAAGAGGATCTGCAAGTCTTGCCTTTTTCAGCTCAGCCCTTTGCGAGATACAGAACCTTGGACCAGCCCGGGAGAGGGGCTATGCAATGAAAAAGAAAAGTGTTTTTGTTTGTTTGTTTGTTTGAATTCGGGCGAGGGAACCCAGCCGTGGTGCTGATACAGTGCACTTAACTGCAAGTTCTCAAAGGCTTCTCTGAGCAGTTTTGTTTTTTTTTTTCCATTTGCGGTTTTCCGGCCAGGGTCAGGGAGGCTGTGCGCTTAGCTATGATGCTGAAACGGTCTCACTTCTCCGTTCCCTGGTCTTCCTCCTGGCTGACCAGCTGGCTAGCAGCTGGCCCTCCTTTGTAGACCTGATAAGGCACCCCGGCCAGGAGGGCTGTTTCCCGATTTAACTCTGTTCCATCTATGGGGAGGCCGGAGGGCGCCCAGGCCGCCTCTCCCGGGTCCGGCCAGTCTTTATTTGAGGCTGCAAAGCCCTCTTCCCCCTCCTCAAAAACTCGGTAAATACAGTAATAGCTGTAATAGCTGCTAAACACGTGAGCTGCTAAACACCTAGAGCAAGGAAGGGTTTATATGCTAAAGGAAGGGATTTTTCTACTCTCCAAAAAATTAGTTAACTGTCTGGGAAAATGAAAGAAAATGACATCCTTGGGGCAGGTCCTGGAATGAGAGCACGGGACCTCCCGGGGCACAGGGACGACCTAGCCTCAGGCCGCCTCCCTGCTGGGGTCGGGTCGCGGGTGATGCAAAGTAAAAGCAGCGCTGGACGAGCCAGCACAGGGCTGCCCCCGCTTCCCTGCGTGCAGAGAATAGCAAGGTGGTTGCCCCTCCCCCAGTACGGCTGGGTTTGCTTCCTAATCTGAAGGAAGCCATTTAGGTTATCATTAAATTACCTTCTAGATTCCACGCTTCAACCTCTAGGACCCGATATGAAGGACCTTGCAAGTTTCTTAAAAACAAAACTCCCCAAATGCTCTCCAACGTCTAACTGAAAGCTTCCACCATATTCCCTAATCAGAGTTCGAACCTGATTGTCCTAAGACGTCATTCACCAAAACTACGCTGCACACGTGAGTGTGCCACGCGGCTGGCTCTCCAACCCGATTTTTTACTTTCTGGGCGCATTGAACCCTATAACTCGTGGAGACCCTATTTTGATGAAGAGCTGTTTCCTTCAAGGCCGAGCGGGTGGGGAAGGGTGGGTGGTCTTTGGGTCCCCAACGCCCGGCTCAGCCCCCGAAGCCGGTCTCCCGAAGGGCTGCGGGGTGAACGGGGGGCCCTCGGAGCAGGTGGCCCGCGGGAGGGGTGGCTGCGGGGCTGGGAGGGCGGAGGCCCGCCAGGTGCCGACTACGCTACGCGGAGAGAGGTGGCAGCTAGCTCGTGAATCTGGAGGGGCACGCCCATCTGGACCGGGCAGAAATGCACCTTCAGGAAGGGCCCCTCACGGCGCGGCCTCGGGCTGAGTGGGCAGGAATCAGGGCAGGGCTGGAGAGGGAGAGAGGGCGAGGTAGCGGCTCCAGCCGCCCCTCACGGGCTCCTTTCCCCGAGCCTCGGCGGCTCCAGGGCCGCCGTGCAGCCGGACAAGCCGGGCTCTGGCTGCCTTTGCGCCGCAGCCCCTGCTCCCAGCCATCAGCCTCAGGCCCCAGGACGACTTCCAAGGGAATCCCCACCAGGGTCTCGGGGTCACCCCTACCACGTCCCCATTGTGACCCGCTGGACGAAGGCCCTGCTGCTCCTGGCGGAAGGGAAACGGCGGAGGGTTCCCCGGAACCCAAGGCTGGAGAAACCTCCTCCCCGGGGAGCCCCCGGCCGGCGGGGCGCAGGCGAGCCGCCGCAGGAGCTGGTTCTGGACGGCAGGTGGTCTGGGAAACGCTCTAATCCCAACGCCTGCTCCCCAGGGCCCTTTAAATACCGTTTAGGCAGTGAGACGCCTTGGCAAGTGCCCGATCTGCAACCAAGTGTGGACTAAAGGCTTTTCTTTTTCAACAGGATTACATTTTGTCAATGTTCTGTTTTCACACGCGCAGTTACCTATGACACTATTTTTGATTCCCAGAGGGGTGTCAAAAGTTTTGCCCAAACCAACGGAGGGGTGTAATTATTTCCTTTATTACTGGCGATGATAATAATCCTGGGTGTTTCCATTGAGAGGCCACCGGATCCCGCCACCCACCGCGTGGGCCTGCGCGGCCGGGGGTGTGTGTCTTCTATAGCAATCATTGATCTGCTCGTCTCTTTCCTTTCCAAAGGTTTGCAACACACTCTATTGCTTGGACCACGTGGAGGGCAATCTCGGCAAGTGGCTTCCGTAGGCTCTGAGTGACAAACAGCAGCTTGACGTTTCTAATCTATACCTTCCATCTATCACCTTTTATTTCATTCCCTCTTCCCTCCATCCCCATCGATCTGCAGGCCGCACATATACAAGCCCCTGTTAGGGCCCTGGCTCTGCTGCTCTCCTGGCCACCGCACAGAAAGTGCTGGAAAGCAGGGCGCGGAGTGGCCCGGGCAGCCTCCTCCTCCAGCATCTCTCCGTGATTCCCTGTCACCCACCGTTCTGTCCCCAGCCCGAGGCCACTTCTCTTTACATTATTCTAAGTATACCGATGGATGAGGGTTCAAACAAGTGAGCCCCCAGGATTTACTTGGCCTACGTGACACAGCAGCCTGGCGTTTATAAATCAAGGGGATGAACGACCAAAGAAGGAACTACTTAGAGAGTATCTGCAGTCAGGGTCCGAAAGAAACAGGTTTCTGACAGTGTTGCCGAGGGACGTCGGCTTGCAGAGGACGAGCTGGGGTCCGGGACCACCCACTCAGCTCCCCGCGAGTCTGCAGGGCGTCGCTATCCAGTGGGCAGCCTGGCGACGTGGCTACAGAGAACTAGAAACGCGGGCAGGTCCGAATTGAGATGTGCTCTCTGTGCAATGCACACACGTGGTTTCAAAGCCTCAGTACCAAAAAAGAGGTACAAAATATATTTAACAACTTTTGTATCCATTACGTGTTTAATGATAATATTTTGGATACTGGGGGGTAAATAAATATACGGTTAGGCTGAATTTCACCTTCTTTTCACCTAATTTAACGTTAGAACGTTGTGATATATGTGGCTGGCATTATATTTCCATTCAGCGCCACGGCCGAACAATGGCCTTATCTCCAGCCCGCCGGGAGCCTCTCCAGGGGACTGGCCTACTCCTCTGCAACCGTCAGGGACAAAAGTTCTCTAACTGTGTCCCCTGCTTCCCACTGCCTTCCTGCTCAATTCTCATCTTCAGTCGGAGACAGTCACCTCATGCACAGGTAACCAAACGGACCATCATGATGGGACCCTTCAGACAGGAGACCATCTTGACACACGGGAGGAATGGTTTTGTCCCTTCCAGGCCGACTCGACCATTCAGCATCCCCAGGCCCTATTACGAGAATTCTAAGTTCTGCCCCACCATAACCACACATCCATCGCAGGTCTTCCCCAAGGAAAATGTGGCATACAGGGCTGAGCAGTTAAGAGCCCCATCTTACCGAGACAGGCTACGCATTTGGCCATGTCTACATGACAGCATCGCAGGTCACGTGGGACAGCCGTCTCACTAACAGTTGGAGGCTGTGGCTTCCCCATTGACGCAGAGCTCAGAGAAAGCAACGCTGACCCCAAGAGCCAGGCATCTGGGCCTAATCTCGTCTAGATTTCTATCGAATTCGCATTCTTTTGGTGCCTATAAAGGAGGAAAATTAACTTCACATTCTTACAGTGCCTATAAAGATAATCCTTGTGCTATGACTTGCCCGAGGGATAAGATTTTCCCTCCTTTTAGGGGTTAGAATCCTGGTAAGTGGTGAGAGAGAGAAATAACAAGGTCATAAGATCTGCCTGCATGATGCTCAACAGCTGGATCCTGGGGACACCCAAATGGTCAATTTCATTTACACCAAAAAAAAAATTCTGAAGAACAGATGAAATGTTTTAACTCTTCATTCAAATGTTTGGGTCTGGCATAAGGACAGCTCTAGATTTATGAAAGTGGTGTAGTTATCAGGAAAGGCTGTGGGTTACTAGATTTACACCAGCTACGGATGGTGTAGCACAGTCTGGGGGCAGTTCCTGATCCTAGAGGCACAAGGAAATAGGCAGCAACACCCTAATACAGATGGCTCCTGATAATTGACGATCTCTTTTCCAAGTGGTCAAAAGTGTCATTTCCGGAACACAGCACAGAGCAAACCATCTGCTAAGGGTCTGGGAGGGGCTTCAGTCGGTCACACGTGGAGAACACATCAAATTAGGCGGAACTCGAGCCCGGCCGTGGAACATGCCAGAGGTCACCCAGCACCCCCTGCTGAAACTCTCATCAGAAGCATCAGACGAGGTCACCTCTCAAAGGGAAACAGCAAGACCTTTCTGTGTGCTCATTACTACATACGCTCTTTTGTTCAACACATGCCAGAGGCTAGAATGTTCTGGACACCTTGGGGGATGCAACGTAAGACACCCCTGGCCCCCCAGAAGTCCAGTGCAATGAAAGTGGGCACACCTGTAAATCATTCTCTCTTGTTTTTTTTAAATTTCAAAATAAAGTTACAGAAGAGTTGCAGATACTATACAAAGACTTTTTTCCTTCAATCAGTTTAAGCCAAGTTGCTGACCTGTTGCCCCATCTGTAATAACCCTATCTTTTATTTATTTCTGTATTCAGATGCTTGGACATCTGGGGCCTTGCTGACCCTGGAGCATCTGCCCCGCCCAGATAGCCAGTTCCTAGAGATAACACCTTGCAAGGAGGGGCTTTTCAATGCAGACCAACCAACCCAGAGTCTACACCCCACCTCTCACAGTCAGGGCCCCTCGCCACCTGCCCTAATCACCAGGGCCAAGTACCAGACAGCCAGGGCTGGCCCTGGCCCCAAGCCCTCTGACCTGATTCAAACTGGTGAATTGCAGTCTTCCAGTAATTCACTCTTGCTTTGCAAAAATCACAGAGCTGTTGTGTTAGATGAGTTCATCCACACAGAGCATTTGGAGCCATTTCCGCCCACTGTGAGCCCTGCGTTACTTTGTTTTACCACAGTTGGAGTGAGCCCCGTGGGGCTGTGTCCCCGCCCCGAGGATGCCTCGTGCTGATGGCAGGCACTTTCTCTAGTCGGCTCCCCGTGAGGATCCAGGGCTGGGCTGGCAAATGGCTTGATGAGGAAGTGACGCAGGTAAGGCCACATTAAAAATTATAGCTGTATAATTATGTAATAAATACTACATACCTGTGACAATGTATATTTATATATATATATACTTTTGCATTTTGTATTGTGCTAAAAGATACATACAGTTTACCGTTTTAAAAAATGTATAGTTCAGTGGCATTAAGTGCATTCACATGCTGTGCAATCAACGCCACTCTCCTTCTCTAGAACTTTCTCATTATCCCCAACATAAACTCCATTCCCATTGAAAAGTAACTCTCCATTCCTGCCCCCTCCCAGCCCCTGGCACCCACCCTTCTACTTTGTCTCTATGAATCTGATTACTGTAGGGACCTCTCATAGGTGAAATCATACAAAATTTTACATTTAGAAATACAGACGGAGCACCAAGAACTCTGTACGTGAGTGAGAAGTTACCCATATGCTCCACTACCTCTTCTTCCTTTTCTTCTTTTTCATTTTAAAAATACACCATCTTTCTTTGTTTTTTCACGTGGGGAGTAGGGCAGGGTACTCTGGGACAGGGAAACAGTGGCAAAGGAGAGGGATGAGCGTCTTAAGAGAGGAAGAATGGGAGGTCATCAAAGCCTAACAGTCATCCCTCTAAAGAAAGAGTAGTCAGGCGAAGAAGGCAGAAGTCCCTGCCCCTTTGGTGGGCCCCTCCATTTTCTCATTTATTTTTTTAATCATGTTTTTCTGGACTCTTTCCATCTGACGGCAGAAGCAGTTAAAGTCGCCCCAGCTAGTTGTGTTTTGGTCTTCACTGCCGACAGGCAGTCTTATGGATCGAGTCTCAATGGCCGCTCTGTGTTAGGATGCTTTCAGCTGCAAGAAAACAAAGCTGATGCAGTTGAATTCAGTACTAATGTAGAGCTCATCAGCCACGTGGTTTCAGGTGCCACTGGGCCCAGAGATGCTTGGCCGTGGTTTAGCCTTGGCAGTGAGATGGTTGCTCTACCCCGAGGGCTATAGCTTCTTATTTATTGACATCTTCTCACTGATCTGCAGCAAGCCCTACGTTCCTGCTGACTGAAGTGACCTAGATTGTGTGTACACTTCTGATCCGGTTGCTGTGACAGGGCTGATGGGACTATACTGATTAGCTCTGGCTACGCAGGGCCCACCCTGAGAACAGGGCCGAGGGGCCATCAACACAAACCATGGCAGGGAAATTCAGGATCCTTTAGGAATGACCGGTAGGTTGGTAGCCACTAATAATATCCTCTGTGATAGCGCATGGGTTATTGACACAAAGCCATGGATACTGTACTTCACAGGGCAGTTTAGGGAATATCAAGGCAGAGCTTACATTAAAACACTCCAAGTCCACCTTGCCCTTATCATGGATTGACTTGTGTAGGGATTTCTAATTCAAGTGCTGACTTGAGACCCTTGACTCCACTTCAGGAACTGAGCGTTGGTTCTGGGTTTAAAAGACCCAGATTGGAGTTCCTCAGATTCCATTCCACTGCTTCTGCAGAAGGCTCTAATGGTGAACAGCCAGTGAATGAGTGAACTATTTTATCCTAACAGCCTAGCGTTGGATATGACTATTTTTAAACTGCTAACTGATGAACTGTAAACTGTCATCTTAAGCCTGCACTAACTGTTGCTATGAAGCCCCAAAGTCTAGCAGTACCTGGCACTCTTATTTGTTTAATAAATGATAATTAGGGAATAAATCTGTTTTTTGTGTTTGCATACTATTTGCATTTCCTCATGTAAATTAACGTGCAGATGCTTTTTTTCTATTTATTTATTAGAAAAATCATTTAAAGAAATGAATTTGAATGAAGAAAGCATATGTCTTAAAACAGAGTTAATGGTTCTCCTGTCCCTTAGAAGGGGTTTCCCAGAATGCAGGTCCATGTCTCTTGGAATCATTACCTCCCAGGGAGAGGCTATCAGGCCTGAAAGAATTCAAATTCATCCAAGATCCACAGGCAGTCTAGGCTCAGGAACAAGTCGCTGAAACAGTTACGACAAAAACCTTCAGCGCATACATTTACTATTTTTAATCTCAGTTATATAATTCTTAATTATTTAAAGGATTAAAAAAACCTTGAATATACTTCAGTTGGGCCAATCAAACTAGAACAACGTTAATTTAGGACTTGCTGAGTACTTGCTTACCTGAAATACTGTAAAAGACTGATCTCCGTGTTTCTAGTTGGAAGGAGGAAGACTTTTACAGTGTCGTGTCCTGTGCTGACAAATGCAAATCTAGTCATTTCACTTTCCAGCTTAAAGTCCTATGGCTCCCTGTCACCTAAGGATGAAATCTATAAATTCCTAAGCATTTTAGAATTAATTATAAGGGGCCAGAAGCCTCACAATGAAAAAAAGTGTTCTTTTTGTTCTCCAGAAATCTAGATCTGCACTGTTTAGACAGGAGCCACTAGCAACCAGCCACATGTGGCTACTGAATACTTGAAGTGTAGCTGGTACAGACTGAGATGTACTGTAAGTTTAAATTACACACTGGATGTTGAAAACTTAGTAAGAGAAAAGGTAAACTGTCTCATTAATTTTTTATATCATTTACAAGTTCAAATAATATTTTCAATATAGTTAAACATACTATTAAAGTTAACTTCACCTGTTTGTTTCTACCTTTTATTTATTTATTTTTGTTTTTTGAGGAATTTGTAATCTAGTTTTTTTTTGGAGTATAATTGCTTTTTTAAAAAATTAATTTATTTTTGGCTGTGTTGGGTCTTCGTTGCTGCGTGCAGGCTTTCTCTAGTTGCGGTGAGCGGGGGCTACTCTTCGTTGTGGTGCGCGGGCTTCTCACTGCAGAGACTTCTTTTGTTGCGAAGCACGGGCTCTAGGCGCATGGGCTTCAGTAGTTGTAGCACGCGGGCTCAGTAGTTGTGGCTCGCGGGCTCTAGAGCGCAGGCTCAGTAGTTGTGGCGCACGGGCTTAGTTGCTCCGCGGCATGTGGGATCTTCCTGGACCAGGGCTCGAACCTGTGTCCCCTGCATTGGCAGGCTGATTCTCAACCACTGCGCCACCAGGGAAGCCCTGGAGTATAATTGCTTTATAATGGTGTGTTAGTTCCTACTGTGCAGCAAAGTGAATCAGCTATACGTATACATATATCTCCTCTTCCCTGGATTTCCTTCCCATTGAAGTCACCACAGACACTGAGTAAAGCTCCCCATGCTCTACAGCAGGTCCTCATTAGTTATCTATTTTACACATAGTAGTGCATGTATGTCAACCCCAATCTCCCAATCCATCCCACCCCCCTTTTGTTTCTTCTTCTAAACGTGGCTGCTAGAAAGTGTACAGTTACACTCGTGGCTCATATATTTCTACTGAGCATGTATCTATCCACAGTGTGGCTCTAGATGATTCCCACCGATATTCTCCTGCATTTCCACTAGGCACCTTGCTTGGTCACAGAACGCCTTCCCCATTCACAGCTAGGGAATTAACCCACTTCTCTGGTGCAGAAAAAAGACGGTGGTGTCTTACAGGGACTCCAGGAGCTGAGCGCCCATCGGGAGGAGCGAGCGAGCGGGGACGCCCTGCGGGCTCTGCCTCCTCCACCTCTCAGGTCCGCCTGTCCCCGCGGCCCGCACTCACGCCCGGGGGCACAGCGCTGGCCGGGGGAGCAGCCTCCTCCCCGGGACCACGGAGCGCATTCAGGCGGCTGCGGACGCGCCCGGCGAACACCGCACGCACGAGGGCACGCGTCTGGCAGTGCCTGTGCTCTGCCGCCAGTAGAAATTTAGTTGTTTTCATGCCCCATTCCAGTTGCCGCAGTTTCTGGAGAGGCCGTTTACACGTGTCACTGCTCGGAAGCTGCGGTCGCTGGTACCCAGCGTGTTAAGAAGCGAGGCCCGCACTGCTTTCGGGGAGCAGCCGGCGCGCCCTCGCTCGGCACGGGACGCGGGCTCACTCTCCAGCAGCTTCTCCAGGGGCCTGACGTTCGCCGAAGCCTAAACATACTCGTCATTCTTTGGCCTTCGTGCCTTCTAGATGCTGTTTCCTTTCTTGGAATGTCTTGTCCCAACTGGTTAACCTGGAAAGCTCCTGTGTGTCCCCCTGCTGTTCAGGGGGCGGCCTTCATGGCGCAGCAAGCAGGCCAAGGCACACGTGCCAGCTCCCTGAGGGACACCATGGCCCTTCATCGTCTTTACACTCGCGATCCATCCCACTGTTCCTCAGGTGCGCAGCATTTAGAAAGAAAATGGATGAACTGTGAAAATATTAATACATAAAGGCATAGTGATCTTTCATTTATGGCAGTATTTGAAATTCTTTTTCAAATAAATTTTGTTTTAAAAAGTTAGCTGAGTTAATAAAGAACTAACGGCACGTACTGACACAGATGTGGCAGCATCATCATGGTAGCAGACAACTGTCTGCAGGTTGGGAAGCACTGGCCGGGCTTAAGTCTTGCCTCTGGCTGGTTAGGATGTGACCTAACCCCTAGGGCTAGGGGAGCGTTTCATGTTGCCTTAGATTCCTCTGCTATTTCCTCCAGAATTGTCTGGGTCCACTTACGAAGAGTCTGAGATAAGATATTCACATTTGGGAAGAAGAGTAAACAGTGTATGAAAATTTTGGGGGCTAGTTTTCCAACCTTTTTATGACAGAAATTACTAAAAAATGAAAAGTTAAAGAACGAAAGCAATGCAACTAAGGAGCCTGCCTGCCACAACTGAGACCCGATGCAACCAAATAAATAAATAAACATTGAAAAAAAAAAAAGGAATAAAAGCAAATATGAGAAAATGTACTAACTTTATATCAATAAACCATAAACCAACATCTAAGTAAATGGATGTTTTCCAGGGAATTATAAATTTAAAAAAAAAACAACTTATCAAGACATTTTTTAAAAACCCGAATGAAAAGATTGTTATTTAGCACACACAAAAAAACAAAACACTTTCCAGAGCATTCTGCCAGAATAGTCTAACTCTGACACCAAAACCAAGCAAGGTGCACAAAAAACAAACATAAACAAGACAAAACAAAGTAAACTCTTCAAGTGAAATTCAGGAGTGAACTAAAATAATACATTATGATAGAGCAGGATTTAAAGATAAAATGCAGATATGGTTGAATAACTGGAAATTTCAAAAGTAATTTGGTACTTTATTAGATTAAATATGAACAAAAAACTCTAGGAAAGAAAAGCAGTATCTTTAATTTTAATGCAAGCTGCAATAACATTCAAAAGAAATGCTTCTAATCTTTCATTGTAAGATAAAAAGCAAGGAAAAAAATGCCATTATCATAACATTCCTGGCATCCTAACCAATGCAGTAGGAAGAGAATAAGAATTAAGAGGTATACACATTGGCAAAGAGAACGACTCACGCAGATGTCATGACTGCCTATTTAGAAAATCAAAGTGAAATAACTGAAAAGCTACTAGAACTATTAAAAAGAGTTCTGTAAGGTGATTGGATGTAAGGAAGAAATTAAAAGCACTGTTACATACATACAATACACCTGTTAGAAAATGTAACAACAAAAAAGATCCCATTCAAAATCAAACAAAAAGTGTGAAATATCAAGCAACAAACTTGGCAAAAAAATGCAAGATTTATACAATTAAAATGATGAAGTTTTATTGAAAGACATAAAACAAATTAATGGAGAAATGTTAGTTCCCTTGATAGAAAATGATGTAGCAGTTACCTATTCATTTGGTGACAACATTAGATGCCTAACACATGCAATTTGGGTAATATATTGAAAATTGCTCACACCTTACTAGTAATAAGGACATGCAAATTAAAGTAACTTTACTGTTTGTTCAGATTGGTAACAGTAAGAAGTGAAAAAATATGCTATGTTTTTGAGGCTGTGGGGAAAACCGGCCCCTTTCATGCATAGCTAGTGAGAATATACATTTTTGGAGGGCAACCTGACATGATACATTAAAGAAAAAAATAAGCATGAACTTTGACTTAAAAATTCCACTTCTAGGAATCTACTCTACTTAAAAATATACACCATAGTGCTATCTGCAATTGCAAAAACTGGGAACAATGTAAGTGTTCAGAGTTGGGTAACGGTTAAAGAAATTCTCATAGATTTATATTATGTGATAGTTAGAAGATGTATACGTATTGATGTGGAAAAATTTCTAAGACATTAAATTAAAAACAAAACTCAAATGCCAAAATAATATAATCCAATCCCACCCAATCCCACTGTGTATGCACAAGCTTATACTGCAGAGAAGTGTCTTAAAGGATATACACCGAAGTGTCAATAGCGGCTGCCTTTGGGAAAAGGAGAGGAAGTGTGGGAGACGGGGATGGAGAGGAAGTGCTCCAGGCAGGGGCGGATGGTAAGGTGAGGGTGCTGTGTTCACTTTGTATTTAAATTGTTGGAATACATATTCACTTTTATAAAAGTGTCTTTAAAAAGTTTTATAATTTAACAAGAAAATAAAACCGAGTTGGACTAGAACATGATTTGGCTTCTCGGGAAGATTTTATTTGGATGCGGGGGTTGCTTAGTAGATAAAGTTCTTTTGAGCACTACTAATCTGTAAATGAGTCATTTCGTAAGTCAGCTATATCTGTGCCATTAGAGGGCAGGAATATTTTAACCTTGGTTAGGCTTCCTGTTCTACTTATACACGGTCACATATGTTCAGGAAGACAAATTAGTTTTAATGTTAACAATATACAAGAAAATGTATTGTGGAAAAAAGTATATGCATGAAAGTTTAAGTGACAAAAACTAAAAAATAATTGATGATTTTGGAAATCTGCTTTTACCCTTCCATCTCCCACCCCAAGTGGCTAAGTAAGCATATTCTAGTGCTAAGGGCCACGTATAGAGCTGTTTATGACCAACACTGCCATTATTTAAAAAGTGGTGACAAGTTTACGGTTTAGACACTAATCCTACCTGATGAAAAAGTATAAAAACCTAGAACATCGACAGATTTTGATGTTGCAAATTCAATAATAAGAAATTAATTTAATCCTTAATGATCAGTTCAACTGCTACGGTATTGCAGGGCAATCAGGAAAACTTTGTAAAGTTTCAAGAGACTAAAGTTAGCACTGCTCCATTCTCCAACAAAGTTGTTTTTAATTTTTTTTTTTTCTAATATTTACTGGAAATTTTCCATTTTATTTCAATCCCCCAGCTCTATCCCAGCCAAAACCATGTTTAATATGCCCATATTATTACAAGATAAAGATCCCAGATCCCCTGTGGCGAAAGAGCCCCCTGTCCCTGAATTTTGACCTACTTTAAAAATGACTGAACCCACCTTTTGGATGAATAGTTACGCAACACATATTCTTCTTCTTTTCACTGCCATTTTAATAGAAAAAGAATATAAACTTCTATATTACAAAATATAGTCCACATTTTTTTCAATAGAAACTCAAAAAACACTAACTTTATACGATAAATGGATGTTTAAAAGCAAATTCCGGATGGTACTGCATCAATGTGGGGAAAAAGTGTACTAGGGTACAAATACCCATTTGACTATGGGTACAGAGTATCAGTGAACAGAGAATAAATTCCACGTGAACAGTGTTCTGACCGCTATGATCCTTTGGTCTCTATACCACCTCACTTATGATTCAGAGGCTGATCTGCGGATCAGTTCCCCAAAATAAGCAGTGATTGTCTTCAATCTATTATTAAGAAAGTTTTGTTCTATTTCCACTTGCCCTCCAGGCCCAGCCAAGGACGCCACCTAAAAAGGGAACAGAAGAAAGTCACACATACATAAGCATGGTTTCAAAAGAAATCTTTCATTCAGATGCTTTATCAAATAATACAGCTCTGGCTTTTTATTTAAGTCTTTCAAATAAGGAGGCATCTCAGACGTTCACTGTTACTTTCCAGGTGGGTATTAATGCACTATTTGGTGGCAGAAATTCTTGTTTCAGACACTTCTGACATTATGGGTATGACCACAGTGCTATGTTATTGTATAAGACCTAATCTCTCCAATGCCAGAAGTTACGGAACTTAGAGGAACAGAAAATCAACATATCGTTCCCAAATATCAGGTTTATTTATTAAGATGGAATACATCAGAGAGCAAGACAGACCCCGCCCGACTTTCACGGGAGCTCCAGCCTCTACCACCTACACCTTCTACTTCTCTAGGTGGGTTCTGGTGCTGTTCTCCCAGCTTGAATCACCTCCTCCACCTGTTGCTCTTTTGTGTGTGTGTAGTTTTAAGTCTCCCACTCCCCCGTTTTTATTGTGGTTAAATACAGCACTCTTTTTGAGGTCTACCGTATATGGTGACTAACGCCGTTATCTGGAAGCTAAAAGCACCGTCCCTCTCCACCTCCACAGAGTTAACCTCAAAAGGATGCTTCAAATTGGCAATGCTTTGCCCTAAGTTCTTAGACAGAAAAGTTCTGTTCTGGTCCAACATTTCTTCATCCAACCTCTCAGGTCTGTTACTAGCAAATATACTCCCTCCTTGCCCATGATTACATCACCAGAGACCAGTCTGCCAGGGCAGCAGCGAGGATGAAGGGGAAGGGAACGCATGGAAGCCCGGGGACTCAGAGAACTGAAGACACGGGGTGCTGGAGAGAGGGCTCCCCAGGTATCAGGGACCAGCACCAACGACAGAGACACCACCTCTGTAATTATGTCACTGTAACGGGCAAAACTGTAGCTGCGTATTTTGCAAAGAGAGGTGTTGTCGGTCTAGTTTGGTTTGGAGGTGAGAGATCTAATCTCAGTGGTATTACACATGCTCCACCAGCATCAAGTGGAAGGTAAGATTTATCGTACCTCACCAATGAGTACGTATTTTAAAGCATTTCAACTTCCTCTTAGAAAAACGTCACAGATACAGAAATAGGGAAGAAGCAAAGCTCATTCTACAGTACACACTAAAAGAAAAAAAAAAAAGAGGCTGTCCCACTAAGGCAGTAACAATGTCAATTTCAACCTCCCCCCACCCACAAAGAGATGCAAAAGAGACAGCTGTGTTTTTACCAATAGGAACAGATGACAGCAGAAGTGAAACACAGTATCTGTTACAAGGATGAGATGCACGCATACATCCCACTGTTTACTAATGAGGCATATAATTATTCAAGTAGAACTAGAGCAGCAATTCTTAGGAAGAAGTGTTTTATTTTCTATTTTGATATCTTTATGTCAGTCTGATTTTTCACAAGGAAGGGCAAAATGAAGAATTTGCCTTTAACCAATAAAAGGCATTTTGACTAGTATATTTAAAATATAATTGTTTCACAGTAATTTTTCTATGAGTTAAGATATAACTTAAGTGCAGTATTTCTCCCATTCCTTTAAATAGTGATTTATTTAAAGAAAGTGAGACTGGCAAGCAGAAGTTTTCTCTGGGGGTGGGGTTAGGGAAGGAGAGAGGAAGAGGAAGGAAAGGAGGAGAGAAGAGGTCGGGTGAAGAGAAGCAAAGCAGAGCTGAAACAGCAGCAAAAAATCTGCTAGGACAGGGAGAGCAGAGAAAAGCAATCAGAGGCAGATTTAAATACCAGTTCTACCAATAATTTGCTCACCAATATAGAAAGCCATTAAGACAGGGTTTGGCTTCCGAAATCTAAAAAACAGGAATACTACCTATCTCTCTAAAAAGAGCACCGTGTAAGCCATAAATAGAATTACAGAAAAACAAATCTCTGAGAAGGTAGGGTTGCCTGGACTTGGGTGCTTTGGATAGAAAAAGGAATGAAGACGTCTTACGTGGGAGTTTTTGAGGTCTATTATAAAATAGTTATTTATAAATTATTATATAAAATAAAATATCTTATTCAACAACTACTGAATAAATAGCTTAAAAGTTTTGGTTCTAGGCAGTGGAGTGTAGCAAAACAAAACAAAACAAAAACAACAAAAAAAAACAAAGAATGTTGCCTTCATGGATCTTACATTCTAGCCGGGAGACTCAGATGATGCACAATTAAAACAAGTATTGAAAACGCCTATCTAGGGCTTCCCTGGTGGCACAGTGGTTGAGAATCTGCCTGCCAATGCAGGGGACACGGGTTCGAGCCCTGGTCTGGGAAGATCCCACGTGCCGCGGAGCAACTAGGCCTGTGAGCCACAACTACTGAGCCTGCGCGTCTGGAGCCTGTGCTCCTCAACAAGAGAGGCCACAATAGTGAGAGGCCCGCGCACCGTGATGAAGAGTGGCCCCCTCTTGCCGCAACTAGAGAAAGCCCTCACACAGAAACGAAGACCCAACACAGGCAAAAATAAATATAAATAAATTAATTAATTAAAAAAAAAAAAGCCTATCTAGTGTTTAGAAAGAAATTTAAAAAAAAAACAAACTTAATATGTTACGTTAAGTGTTCTAATTAAAAATAATTTCTAACTTTAGCCTTTTTGTGTTTTTCTAATATTTTCACAAGTACATATATTTTCAAGGTTAGAATTCTAGAGTTGAAAGACGAAAAATTATGTAGTTCAAGACATTAAATAATATTTTGTTTCAAGCAAACTTAATGCCATCAATTTCCAGCTCTCTTTATTTTTCACTAGCAGGTTTAACTGACAAAATGTCATCTGGTTCCTTCCCCTTTCTTAAAGTTTAATACATTGAGAGAGAGAGAGAGAGAGGAAAGGGGAAAGGAGAGGGAGAGGGAGAGGGAGAGGGAGAGGGAGAGGAAGAGGAAGAGGAAGAGGAAGGAGAGAGGGGAAGGGGAGGGAGGGAGATCAGCAGCTCTGGATGACATGCTACATTTTTGGTATTGTACTTAAATATACTAGATTTACCAAAAGAAATCACAATTTGTTTGGGCTGGAACTAGAACTAAGGAATGAACTCTCATCAACTAGATTTCAGGTCAGGCAATAAGGCTGTTCTTTGGGAACGGGGAAAAGAGAAATGGGTAAAGATCACAATGCAGGTGATAACTTTAGTGAAATAAAAGGTACAGTGTAGAAGATTTAAGAGTTAAATAAAGATTCAAAATTGCACTTTTAAAAAAAAGCAAACTGATATAAAGTAAAAATATATGGTAACTGAATGAGAGAAAATAATTTCTAAACTGGATCCTCATGGAAAAATATATAATAAATACTTTATTATAAGAAGGATACAGAACAATTAGAACACTGAAAAAAACGTCCTATTACTACACTGGAGAAGTGATTATTTCTGCAACATGCAAAATCTTACTTAGAAGCAAATTACACCAAGTGAATATGAAGAGTACTTTTTATGGGGCCTATAGATCTCTGTCAATTACAGTGACATAAGCAAAAAGCATCTGAAATATTGGCTCTGATTAGAAACCTAATGACTACTGTATAGTACAGGGGACTCTACTCAGTACTCTGTAATGACCTGTATGGGAAAAGAATCTAAAAAAGAGTGGATACATGTATATGATTCACTTTGCTGTACACCTGAAACTAACACAACATTGTAAATCAACTATACTCCAATAAAAATTAATTAAAAAAAAAGAAACCTAAAGTCCAACAGACAAGTGTCTCACCCACAATTCCCTTTTGTCCTTAAGTTTCTTTTGTTACATCCAACTAATAACTTCACAAAAATGAAGGTTGGACAAAAATATTTCTGATGAACAGTTCGCTGGGAAATAAAAGAAAATATTTTTTATCAATGGAAAACCAGGCAATATTCAAACTTATGCATATTTATTGAAATTAGTTCCACATCTCTGAACATGGTAAATAGAAGTGAGATTTCTATGCTTAAGTGGATAAATCTTATTTTTTGCTGTTTTTCATATAACTCGAATGCTACCTCAGGCTCTCACAGACATTATTTCCTCTCTGTTTCTCTCTTCCTTCAAATATTTATTTGTTGATTAAGACAAATAAGATTTTAAAAAGCCATCACTGTCAACAGGAGCACACTGGTGACATGTCAAAAAAATTCTCCTGGGCATCAAAAGCTCACCTACATGCATCTCTCAGGAGAAGGCTATAATAACCAGAGTTCACTAAGCTTCGTCCCTCACCTGTTACCAGAACAGGTACTGGAAACAGGAAGACTGTTCTTAAATTCAACAAGTTCCCTAAAGCACAACAGACTAGAGAACAAGGAAGCCCCTGGTTAACGGCACAGGACTTGTATACAGCTCTGTGTGTGGCGTCCTTTATTGAAAAACCTATTCAGAGGAGGGAAAGAAATATAAGCTTAGGTTCAGAAGCGTTTGAACTTTCTCAGTTAGCCTTAGGAGGCCAGCTTCACAGGCCCCCCCAAGAAACAGAATGTACATGCCGTACAAGAATGAATAATACTGCTCTAACTGTCCAGCGGCAAACTTTCCAAGGGAAAGGCTGGCTGGTAAACGTTAGAAGCTGACCAGTTGTATCCTGAATTGCCACATATGGTTAAGCAGTGAATTTCACTAAGAACAGAGCTGGTCTAGAAGCCTGGGTGCCAGTGACTGGAAGAGAGAAGAGAATCCCCGTGGCAGATAAAGCTCAGCAGCAAGTGCCGGTCATTTTGCGGTGAAGTTTTAGCCCCCTGTTGTCCTTCTCACCAGTCAGCAATGAAACAACCGATTCAGCAAAAATTCTAATTCCCTTCGCTTCTCTTGTCACCTCAACTTCTGTCCACGGCTCCCGCTCTCATGGTGGCCAACTCTGTGACTGGTAATGAGGACCTTGCCAGCGGGAGACAGGAAGGCACTAACTGCCACCGCGAGAAAGAAAGACCAGCAAATGCCTACACATCCCTCGTTCACGCATCAGTGCGAGCGGCCCGATGACCTGACTTGCTCACTGCAGAGCTGTCATGAGGATCCAGTGGAACGTGCAGGGCACCCTGCAAACTCTAAGTACGTATGCCACTATGACAAGGCTCCTATGTTGTATATAAATGCAGGGGACAGTCCTTTGCAGGATGAATGTAATTCTGTAGGATGAGTGCCCTGAGTTTTAAAGGCTGGGCATTTTCAGGGAAAGCAGTTTCAGAGTTACTACTCGTACATGTACCAGAAGTGCAGTCCAGCTCTCAGCCCTCTTTCTGTTCTCTCCTGCTTCTGGTGTCCACACCTGGAGTTTAAGGGACCTCCAATTGTTGGGGTGATTTTATCACATTTACCACATGGATATAGTTTTGGCTACATGAAAGTGCTGCCATCAGACCAGATTTCTACTATGGAAATTTCACTTAGAGCAATTTGACACAATTTCTTATCAAGCTTAATATTTAGAAACTAGTAAGGCCCCAATTTTCCTTTTATTGAATAAGCAGATTGCTATAATAGCTTAGAACTAATATTTGCAAAGAAATTAGTGGTAAACATTTATTGTATTCAGCCAAAAATCAAACACTAAAAATGCCAATGAACTGAATTTTGTTATATTTAAAGTGTTTCCCCAAATAACAAAATTACCTAATAGTTTCCATATCTATAGTTTTAACTATTCAAATGCACATAATTGTATTCGTTTATATGGTAAGTTTTAGAAATGTTCCCTATAAATAAGTCCTCCCTCCCTATCTCACAAAATAAACCATTAGAAGTGCGATGACTGTGACACTTCCTAGACACTATGTATTGGCTCTGATGGGAGCCTCAAGAATTCTGCCGACTAGAAATGTCTCCTGATTAAATCTAATGTCAATTTCTATACTTAAAGATACAACTTAAATAATCGCAGGATAAGTTTTACCTACAGTGTTGGGTTAATTTGTAAATACTTTCCTGCTCTATCAGGCAATAAAATAGGTGCGGTATGGCCCAACTGTTATCATGATGTCTGTCCGGGGAAGTCATGGAAGGGTGGAGCGTACCTACGAGACAAGTGCCAGGAAGGCGCCTGGTTAATTTTCTCAGCACAACCCTTAGGGAGGATGCTCAGTGTTGCCCTGCTCTCTGTACTGCTATGAACAAGTTATAAGGAAAAGTAACTTAAATTAATTTGACTTGAAAAGTACAAAGGCTCCCACTTTTCTGAGTAATCACATTTTAAGAGTTATGAAATCAAACAAAGATAAGGATGAAAAAAACAAACAAAAAACAAAAAAACAAGGATAAGGAGGCACTATATCAAACTGACCAGGAGCCGCTCCTCTCTCTGTTCCCAGGTCTGTCTGGGAGACAGGACACCTCCTGTTAGACATTCCACCCGCAGGGGTTTCATACAAACACGGTGTCCGACAATCGTTGCCGTGTGGCTTCTTTGGGGAGACTAAGCATTCTACTCTGCTCAAACCTCTATCCATATTGTATACATTTACTACTTAAAAGAGAAGATTCTCATGTTTGGAAAGCATGGTAAACCCAAAGCTAGTACTGGCTGCAAATCTATGGCTGTCAAAGGAAAGAAATGAAGGAAAACACAGCAAGATACAGGCGTCAAGTAGATAATATACAATAATCCCGCACTCCATCTATAGTGATTTCAGTGAGTGAGATGTACCTTGCCTCCAAAGAGCCTGAGTTTGACAGTGAGAGTCTGGATAACAAGGGACACATGTCCTGGAATAAACCCCAAACAGAGGAAGGGAATAAGAGACTGAGGAAAAAACGCGACCTGGAAAAATATTTTACTAGATCCAGAAAACAATGAGACTTATTACTTATATGGAAAGATTATAAGAAAACTTATATTTGTATTGAGTCCACAGTCAGCTTAACTACCCTAAATATAAATGTTATCCAGAGTACAGATCTCCCTGGATGGGAACTTAACTGTTCTCTATAGGCATTTCTATGAGAAAAACGTAGGCTGGTTTCAAACAGCAGGACTCATGAACTTAGAACCCAACCCATTTGTAAGTTCAGGGTGTTGTGATCTTCTAAATGCTCCGTAACAAAAAAAGCTGACTTCTCTGCTACTCTGCTCTTTCTAAATCTTGTAGCACCGTCTCTTCTCTCATTAAAAAAATCCTACATGTGGATAGGTTGTCTTCATTTTATCATAAAAAGAAAAGGTGATTTCCCACTGTAATTTGATCTAAATTCAATACCAATATAATGTGCTTGAAATCTTAAGTTTCCTTTTTGACTTTTATTATTCTCTAGTGTCATTACTCCCTCTAGAGGTAGAAAATGTGAATGAACTACAAACCGGAATTCTGGCAGGTGTGTGAAGTAAACCAAAACGAAGGAAAAAAAGTTAACTTTCTCCTTGGGCAAGTGTTAATTTAACTAGAAAAAATGTACTCACTTGAACTGTTGTAAAAAAGAGTGAATTTCCTATTGTCATTCAAGTACCCAAATATGCCCATCTAATGTTTAATATAAGGATCATCTAGCCGCTCATGAGACTAGTTATGATGCATAATATCTTTTTTCTTTTCAAAAATTTTCTTCTTTTCTTGATGCATAATATTTACATACGAGAAAAAGAGAATTATGGAACAGGCTCAGTCTTATCTGGGAATCTAGAATGCAGATCTGAGTCACATGAGTAGCAGATATTAGGTTTAATATTCAATTTGATATAAAAATGCATAAAGCAAGGGGATAGTGCTTTTTCTTCTGTCTTGTAACAGCACAAAGTATTGGAGATACCTAATGTTTAGACACAATGGCTCATCGGTAGACAACAGGCAGCAAGATCTAAGAGCAGCCCCTTCTAACTCACAGAGTAGGGGCTTGTTAATTCTATTTCCTTTTCTTTTAACCCAGAGAATCTCAACTCTGGCAGCACATGACAATCACATGGGGGGTTTTAAAAAATTATGCTTGGGTCTCATCCTAGAAAATAAATTAGAGACAATCTTTCTCAGTAGACCTGAGTCTCAGTAGTTTAAAAAAGCTACTCAGCTGTGACTGTAAAACTCTTAGAAGAAAACACAGGGGAAAATCTTCAAGACATTGCATTTGGCAATAATTTCTTGGATATGACATCAAAAGCACAGGCAACACACAAAAACATCAGATAAGCTGAACTTCATCAAAATTAAAAACTTTTGTGCAGCAGAGAGTAAAGAGGGAGTTCCTTGGCGGTCCAGTGGTTAGGACTCTGCACTTTCACTGCCAAGGGTCGGGGTTCGATCCCTGGTCGGGGAACTAAGATGCCACAAGCTGCTCGGCGTGGCCAAAAAAAAAGTAAAGAGGCAACCCATGGGATGAGAGAAAATACTGGCAAAGCATATATCCGATAACGGATTAATACTCAGAAGATACACACATGAAAAGATGGTCAACATCACTTGTCGTCAGGAAAATGCAAGTGAAAAGCACAATGAGATATCATTTCATACCCATTAGGATGGCTATTACCGAACAACAACAACAAACAGAAAATAACAAATGTTACTGAGATTGTGGAGAAATCAGAACTCTTGGGGACTGCTGGTGGGAATGTAAAATCGTTCAGCTGCTGTGGAGAACAGTAAGGTGACTCCTCAAAAACCCAAAACTAGAATTACCATGTGATCCAGCAATTCCACTTCTGAATATATAACCAAGTGAAATGAAAGCAGGGACGTGACTAGATATTTGTACACCCATGTTCACAGCAGCCTTATCCACAACCGTCAAAATGTGGACCCGTGGACCCTAAACGTCCGTGGACGGATGAATGGATAAACAAAATGCAGTGTACGCATACGACAGAATGCTACTTAGCCTTAAAAATAAAGGAAATTCTGACACGTGTTATAACATGGATGAACCTTAAGGACATTATACTAAGTGAAGTAAGCCAGACACAAAAGGACAAATATTGTATGATTCCACATACATGAGCTATGTAAGTATGAGGTATACACGAGTAGTCAAATTTATAGACACAAAGTAGAATGGTGGGTGTCAGGGGCAGGTAGTGGAGGGATGGGCAGTTAGTGCATAATGGGTGCAGAGTTGCAGTTTCAGAAGATGAAAAGGTCCTGAGATGGACGGTGGAGATGCCTGTACAACAACATGAATGTATTTAACACCATGGATTGTATGCTTAAAAATGATTTATGGTAAATTTTGTCATGTACATTTTACCACAATTAAAAAAAAAAAGCCACTCAGGTAATTTAATTTGCAGCCAGATCTGAGAGAGACCCAGTGTTCCAAAGACTAAGCAGGTGAACCAAAGACGGGAAAGTGTAACACATTAAAATAAGATATGTCCAATACAAGTAAGTATTACTGGTTTCTGAGAGGAGGAAGAGAAAAAACATGTATAATCTGGGATGTGTGTTTATAAATTAAATCTTGTCATTTTACAAAAAAAAACCCACATTTTTTTTGGGGGGGGGGGCCATGCCACACAGCTTGTGGGATCTTAGTTCCCCGACCAGGGATCGAACCCGCGCCCCCTGCATTGGAAGCACGGAGTCTTAACCACTGGACCACCAGGGAAGTCCCCATTTTACAAATATCAAAGCTGTTTATTCTCTCCTCTAGAGAAAACAAGACATCTTTACCTATTGGTCCTCTTCAAAATCTTAGTAATGCTTACATTCTTTCCACGATAACTTTATGGCAGGATCTTCTAAGTAACAGACACACGACTTTTTGAGGTTTATGGGCTAGACGCACTGTGAAAAATGCTTTATCCCTTATTTCATTTGTTCTTCAAAACCACCACTAACAAGTGGCAGGGCTGAGACGAAACTCGGGCCTGACTCTCAGCATCTCTGTTTTCAGCCCATTACCGGAACATTATCCACGTCCTCCTACATCCGTGTCACTGATGTTCTGGCCACCTTCTCCTCAACTCCTCCAGTCAAATCTGCTTTAGCTTTAAAGGCTGGTTTATCTGCCGTATCATCCAGGGCCTTTCCTGAAGTCATCCAGCAGAAAGCCAGGGCTTTTAATCTCTGCCTTTCTTAGGAGAAGGCTGCACTACCACTATCCTGTAATCCTGAGAAGACGCTGAACTAGCGTGCCTGCTGACCCTGGTAAGACAGGTCTGGAGACACAACAGAGGGAAACCACCAAACAAAAGAAACCTATGGAGAGACCTGGGGTGGCTCGAGAGAGAGAGAGGGAGAGAGTACTTGTGCAGGATGGAGGGCAGTGCCTCTGGCCGGGGGCAGGAGGCAGTGGCTGTGGGAATTGAAAACAGGAGGAAGGAACACAAGAAACGTGAAATTCTGCTCTCGCTCTTCCCCGCCCATTGCCGTGGCCTCGGCTAAACAGCGTCTGTGCCGCGCCTGCAGAGCTACAGCTGGAAAGTGAGGGCGGCTGAAGAGAAGCTCTGATGTGAGAAGCTGAGAGAAGCAGGTGGGGACCCAGCCCTGGCAGCTGCCCTCTCCCCCCCTGCTCTCCAGACATCCTCGGGCTGATGCCGGACACTCTGTGGTGAAGGAGTACAGCCTTCAATCCTGCTTTTGCCCAGCCCCTCCCCAAAGGGGGCCGCTGTCCTGCGATGGTGTTTGGTGAAAAGGAACTGCAGTTCTGAGCTGGCGGGTTAGCAACCCCAGAGCTCACCCACCGCCACCCCTGCAGGTGGCCACTGGGGCCCACACAGCCTCAGCTAGTGGTTTGCAACCCAGGCTGCACATCAGAATGACCCAGGAAGCTTAAGAAACTGGTTAGATCAATTTCTGGGATGGGGCTCGGAGAGTCAGTTCTTACAAATGCCCAATGATTCTAAAGGGCAGCGAGGTCTGACGCTCACTGGATTCTGGCCTGGCCTTTCTCCTTCTGCATCACTCGAGACTAGCCAATAGCCAGTAAAACAAGACATCTGAGGACCACGAGTATTTCATGGAAGAAAAACAAACAGGCCTAGAAATTATATCAAATGCAGAAAGGATAAAAAAGATTCATGATTTAAACTTCTTATAATAATAAAAATATTTGAGTGCAAAAGAAGAAAACAAAACACAATGCAGAAACATTAGGTGTAAAGAATATAAAAAACACAATAGATAGGATAGAGAGAATTTATATACGTGAGGAATGAAGACCAGACTGAGGTAATCTCCCAGAAGGAAAAAGGGGACAAAACACCAGAAAATACAGTTATGGGAGACTAACATCCACATAACAGATGTCCCGAAAAAGGAAAAAAGATGGTGAGAAAATAGTTGAACAAATAATGGAGATAATGTCTCCAGAATAAAGCATGATGAACAAAGCTCAGTGACAGAGTTGGCTCTCAAGTACCAAATGGGAAAGAAAGGGAAAACCGGCACCCAGCAACACTGGAATAAAATTTAAATATGAAAGACAAAAGATTTTCAATAGAATGCTTCGCACAAAGCAGACATGTAATAAGCGCTTATAAAAACCACCAACAAAAGCATGAAATAAAGACATCATCACATATTTGTGAGGCAGTTATTATTCTAGGCAAAAAACCCAACATGTTTAAAATAAATGTTTATGATAAGAACGGAACAAGGACATCTGAATGTTAGTCAAGTGTCCTATGGTTAAAACTGTTCCTGGACACATGGAGGTTTTATTTGCCTGTGGATTTCTATCTAGGCTGCCATTTTCAGGGATACCCAAAACCTATTCTCAAGGGCGGCCGCAGGAACGGGATCTCGGCTCGGCGAGGTGCGCACATGTGAGACACCACACATTCACTCTTTCAGGACGCGGAAGGACAAGCCCAGAGCGCTCTGTTTATGTTTATGCGGGCCAGGAGCCGTGGAGACGAACAGGATGAAACAGGCACGGATTTAACTGCTAAGCACTTCCAGTTTTCTAATAATAGTCAAAAAGCCAGGGACTTCTCATAAACATGTTCTCAAGTAAAGAAAGACCCTGTATCTTTTTCCGTCCAATCTCTGTAACAGTCACACAAGAGGCTCATAGAAGTTCTTCAGTAATGGCTTACCTGGTCAATATTAGCATTTCTTGGAAGAAAGTAAATGATATTATTAGTGATCTTCTGGGAAAGTCTGAAAATTTCAAAGGTGGACAGTAGTTAAGGAAAAGTAACAAAAACAGTAGTTAATTTCTGATCAGAGATATATTCTTCACTTACTACATCGTAACCCAAACGTACTCCAATATGTAACAATACCCTCTAATGGGACCTAAAAGAGAATTAAGTAGCATACTGTCCCTGACGGGTCAGGGATTAGAAGTTAAATCTATTTATTCAATTATCCTAGTGGTAGGAAACCAAGAGCCGGAGACACACATTCTTTCTTTCGGCCATTTTCCTAGGTTTTGTAACAACAGGAAATAGGAAATATGACAATAGAATAGGAAAGCACAATACCGTCTCTTTCTAGTAAAGAGTAAAGACAAGTAACTCTGTCCACTGTATTTTTCTAAATTTTAATTAGCAACTTAAAACACAATTCCTGTTAGAGTCATACATGACTCCTCTGGGGAGTAGAGATAGAGAAAGGGACAAATAACAAATGGTATTCTTTATGAAATAAGGGTTTGCTTCAGCATCCTGGAAGAGTAACAGGGAAACTTTGGAGACACAGAGGATTCAAGTCAGTGTGAGCTGAAGAAAAGTTAGGGGATAGTCACCCAGACTCTAGGGACAGGTCTTGAGGAAACCCCCATCTCCAGACAATAATTCCACACAATTAATGCCTTTTAGTTCTTGTTTTGTAATGGTAAAATTGGAGAGCAACCAATGGAAATATAACCTCACAGTTACATAAATACAACGTAACTTTTGGAGATCACTCACCAGTTAATTTTTATGCAAAACAAACTGGAATCTATCAAGTGCTACTAGCTAATAGCTCTCCTCTTCACTAATTTCTTACACACACACACACACACACACACACACACACACCCTTTCTCTCCACAACCACTGCTTGAGGAAACTCTAAGGACTTCGAAAGGATATCCATCAGGAGCCATCATGGTGCTGATGTCGAAGATCTCAGCGGTGGCGTAGTCTGGTCCTCCCCAAGGCGGGCTGAGAAACACGACATCAGCCTTTAAACGAGAAGCCAGCTGCAGGAAATCTCCACAGATGAACTCAATCTTGTCTGCTACCCCATAAATTTCTGCATTATTGCGAGCAAGATCGATCTTAACAGGATCAATATCAATGGCGATCACTAAAATGGGAACAAGAAAGATGAGTTAAATGATGCTGATTATTAGTTATATAGACTAGTTCATCTTCTGAGCAGTCGGTTTATTTTCTCTGCAAGACCCTTTTTAAAGACTTTTTAAAGGGCGATTAGGCCATATATATGAGAGAGAGAATTAAACATTTTAATCTAAACTAGAAAGATTCACTTGTGTGGTACCAAGAAAAAGTGACTGAAGGGTGTGGCCTTCAGAGCTGCCTCAGTCAGCCCGCTGGGCCGAGGCAAGTAGTGACGGTGGCCACCCAGCACCCACTGAACCCGGTCTGTGGTCAGCACTGTGCTCTGTGCGGTGGACAGCCGAGCGGCAAACACTTGGGAAGGTGATGGCTGCATGGAAAGCCTATAAAAGATTTCAGATAAGACCAATTTCCTCAAAATGAGGCAACTTCCAAAGGAAGCCAAATTTGACAACTTCTACCGAAAGGCAAAATAAAACCTTTTTTGACAAACCGATATAGCCAACTTATGAAGAAGAGATGTAAAAACATCTGCTGGTGACGTTTAATGAGACATTTTAGGTAGAGGGAACAGATGTTATGTTTTCACCACACGGGCTTTCATTTAATTTACTGCAATTTCGTAATTAGCAACACAAACCTAAGTTAATTCTGGCTCACTTGTGTCTTGCAGTAAATTACTCAAGTGCACCTGTACGTGCACCAGGATGTTAGTGGCAATATTTTATATCTGCAAGGGCTAAGTGGAATCCTGATACATACACCATGGTTGTCAAGGAAACAACTGCATTCCAGAAAATACTGGTTTCAAAATTTGTTAATGCTTTTGAGAAATAATGCACTAAATAAATCACTTGAACAATGGATATAAGCACCAGTCATGTTGCAAAATCATGCATCTGCAACACTATTTTTTCTGTTCTAAAAAAAATAACATTCATGTTTATAAAAGAGAAAAAGGTCCTTTTTAGCTGCTTAATCTGTTACATTTATAGTACAGAGACAGATGCAAAGATATACCGACAATAGCAAAAATTCAACGGAAAAAAATGACTTTCAACACCAAATGTATTCAGTTAGTTGTCATGTTTTCATCTGCACTCCCCTCGGAGGCCGTCTTTGTTGTCAGGCCTAAGAGGGTGCAAGCAACTCAATCTAGCACGTGAAGGAAGTGCTGACAAATGCTGGTGGATACTACGTAGAACTGTGCTGTCCAATAATGGCAGCCACTAGCCACATGTGGATATTACCTTTAAATCGATTCCAATTAAATACTATTAAGAATTTAGATCCTCAGTCACACTGCCATATTTCAAATGCTCGATAGCCACACGTGGCTAGTGGCTACCATGCTGGACAGTGCAGATACATTTCCATCATTACAGAAAGTCCTAATGGGCAGACCTGATACAGAGCCACTGGAATTCATATAAAGGGGGAAAAAAAACTTTAACAGCAAAATGCAAACTCTGGGAATTCTCTAACCATTCAGTTGAGTACCTGCATAGACAGCAGCTATGTGGGTGGAAATCGGTCTGACACAAAGGGATCGTGCCGACTACACACGCCATTTTCTCACGTGTATGCACACACGCGTGCGTGTGTATAGCTGACCCTTGAACAACACGGGTTGCAACTGCACCGGTCCACTTATAGGTGGATTTCTCTTACTAGACGTGTAGGACAGGACCACGTGATCTGCGGGGGGTTGAATCTGCGGATGCAGAACGTCAGGTACAGAGAGCCGACTGTATGTTACGCTCGGATCTCTGACATGGGGGCGGGCAGCGTCAGTGCCCCTAAGCCCTGCATTGTTCAAGGGTCAAGTGTGTGTGTGTGTGTGTGTGTGCGCGCGTGTGTGTATAAAGAGTAACTGATTACATGCATATGTGTGTACACACACACACACACGCACACACACACACAACTATACTTTGAACTCTCTGCCCCAGTGGAGTCAGCTCGCCCACACTAGGGCAGCACCCACCACGACTGTTACGGCACCCGTGAGCTCCTACTGCTTCGGGGAGAAGGTCCCGGGGCACCACGCTATGAACACACTGAGGACTCCTGAGCTTCTGGCTCACAGGCTGCAAGCCAGACCGTGACCGCACCCGGCAGGGGTGGAGTCTGGGTGTGCCTCCTTTTCTTCCCAGGGGCTGGAGATCTGTAGGTGTGAGTGATGGGGCTATGATGGAGTCGGGCAGAAGCAGTCTTCTTTAGCTTGGGACCCACATTAGACATTTTCCTTTACCAAACGTGCACTAAGCTACAGAGAGCCTTGGCAACAGACCTGTATTCGTAGAAATACAAAACTACACTATGGACTGTTTCCGTAATATTCTGAAAAAATTTCCAGATCTATCTGCTGTTTTATCAGAGGGCAGATATTTTAATTCATGTTACAGTACAATGCCAAATGAAGACAGATTTTACAACTTTTGAGGAAAAAAATCATTTCCATGCAATAAACACGGATTTGAGCTCATAGGAATGGCTTATCTGGCAAAGGCAGAGAAGAACTTTAAGAGAAAGTAGTAAATTCAGGAAAAACAAGAAAGTAACTACTATTCCAGTAAATATGAAAACAGCTTTCATCCAGACTCTTAGGAGACCACACAAAGATAGCAAATGTCGTGCTCTGAAGCATCGGAGTGACTGAATAAGGGCCACAGTTCATCAGCACTTGTCTTAAAATCAATGTTGGGTTGCCCTTCGTCATTTCCTAGCTCCTATATTATGCTTTCCAGAATCATATGTTTTCCTAGTTAACATAAAGAACTTTATATAAATCAATAAGACAACTGAAATTTACTGAAATGGAAGCTTTATATATAAAGACATTGGTGAAAAAAAGCATCTTCAGAGTATGACTTAACAGTTGCTATCTCTAAAATATCACATTATACTACATTTTAAAAAGAACTGAGAAAGAAAAGGGATATCAGATACAGAGAAAGCCAAGTAAAAGCCCTGGATTCCCGACTCCGCTAAGTCAATTTGGGCAGACTGTCCAATTTCACAAAGCCTTCTTTCCCCTGGGAAACAGCACATGTACTGCCTACTTGACACAGTTCTTAGCGGATATATACTGATATATCAATAGTAACAGAGGTTTTCTTTCTTGTGATTCTGAAGTCAAACAACCATGAGGACAGTCCAATATTTAAAAGGTTCTTTGTGTCTTAGGATGTCAGAGCTGAGAGGTATCACAGAGGTTCTCTCAATTTAATGTCTCCTTTCAATGAAGGCTAAAGGATGTCCAAGGTCATACAGATGGTGAGGGACAGAGCTGGGACTCCCTGCCTACTCTTCTCTTCTTCCAAAGAATAGTCTCCCATGTTCATATTTTAAGTTTTATATAATGCTATAATCTTGGCTCCGCCAAGCTGCGTCTGTGTGATCTTGGGCAAGTTACTTCATCTTCTATTTCTTGGTTAATTTGTGAAACACAGATAGTAGTAAAAGATACATATCACAAGATCGTTGACTAAATAAATACATATTAAGCACTTAAACCAGTATACAAAGTGTATGCTTAATATACATTAACTCTTATTGTTAAATGTTTGGCATTAAATTATCAATGATTAAATCTCAGTAGAGATAGGCCGAAGCAAAATGAAGCCTTTACTGAATAAACCGAAATTAATTAATGAATAAACTACTGATGAGCAATTACCTCTCTTTCCTGTTAAGGCAAACTGAATGGTATTTCCTCCAACTCCACAAAACGCGTCGACTACGGTGTCACACCGGGAGCACTGGCTGACCCTGCCGGCGATGTGCTCAGCGATCTTCTCGGGTGTAACTGAAAACCAGCCCTCTGCGAGGGGAGAGGGTGTCTGTTATGACATTCGATGGCAAGAAGCCAAGCCAAACACAAACACAGCCAACATTACTATACACTAAATGCTTAAAAGAAAATACTTAGTTTCTCTTTTCAAAAAATTATATATTATCTAGTTTGAAAGGAAAGGTCCACAGATCTTGTTATAAAAGGGGCAGTATCATTCCCAGACCCAACTTCCACAGAAACAACCCCCTCAATTCTTGCCTGATTCTTTTGCAATATCCCTCCAACAACTGAATGCAATTCTGATTTTTCTGTTTGAAGTATTAACAACTGACTACCCATCATGGAAAATGGAAAGTTAGCTATTTTAATTGACCAACTCCCCAAACTTCACCGAGGTTCCCAATTATTTAATTCCTGAAGGGGAAGCAATGAACCGCATCTGTACGGGACACTTAGCAAAATCTGCACGTGTCTAAAGGGTCAGAAAAGCAAGGAAGTGACAGCAAGACTGCAGAGCTGTAGGCTCAGCAGAACCTTCATCATTTTCAGAAAGGAGGTCCCATGTCCACTCCACAGAAAAAAAGGACACTGCCCTCCTTCTTTCCCAATAGAAGGAATTTACGTTTTTCAGAAAGATATTTCTCTGAACAATATGATGCACCAATTTTCCTGTTCCCTTTCTTCATCAAAACTTTAAATGGCTCCTCATTGCTGGAAGAATAAAAACATAAACTCCTTTTATAGAATTGAAAGCTTTTCTCCAGTCTTATTTCCCCAACACACTCTTATGTACTCTCCCTGATACACAACATTCTACAAATAATTTTAAGAGGCTCAGAGAAGCCCTGAAACTCCACACAGATCAATACCTCCTGATTTGGACAGTTAATAAAGACCAATGTTTAGGTATAGCCCCAGCATGAAAGCAAGCCTCAGTCTGCGCAACTGAGTTTAAGTTAGCTCTTCAAGGTCACGGTAGGAAAACTTGAGAAAGAATTCAAACTTTCCAGTGTGAATTCATTAACTTACATCTATCTGCACATCAGACGTTCTGTTTAATAATCTATCAATTGCTTTTGCTATCTATCCTAAGATGCAAAAAATATAGATTAAACCTGAGTCTGAAGTTTAAGAAACATGTATGTACCCAAATTGAGAGACATTGTAGAAAATAACTGGCAGCTGTTCTCTGGAAAATGTCAAAGTCATGAAAGACAAAGAAGCTCAGGAACTATCCCAGATTAAGGGAAACTAAAGGAACATGAAAATAAATGTAACACATGACCCTATACTGGAAGAAAAAGAATGCTATAAAGGACATGATTAGTATAATTGATGAAACTAGAGTACTGATTTGTTGATTATGATATTGTAACAATGTGAAATCTGTAACTTTATCATTGTCACATAAAAATATCACTGTTCTTAGAAAATACACACCAAAGTACTAAGGGGTAGGGGCAACTGGATCAGAAAACATACCTACATACATGCACACAGAGAATGACAAAGCAAATGTGGCAAAATGCTAAAAATAGCTCAATATGAATAAAGGGGACATGAACATTTCTTACGATTCTTGCAACTTTTCTATAAGTTTGAAATTATTTCAAAATGAAGTTAACAATTACATATATACCTTACCTCTGTCTAATTTAATCCCATCGTCAAAGCGGGAGAAGAGCCTGTATCTCTGGGCCCAGTACTTTGCCAGCTCAGGCACAGCAGTGATCTCAGGAGGCAGACCAATTCCCTTTCTGTTCTTGCTTTTCTTCTTCTTCTTCTTCTTCTTTTTATTTTCAGCTACAATAAAAGAATACAAATAATACAGATGCTCACTATAGAAAGAGGAAATCACAGGTGAATTTATCTAAAGTGTGGCCACAGCAAATAACTACAGTTTGGGACTGCGCGCCAGCACATGTATGCAGCCACACGCCGGAGGGTGGAGGGCATCTGGAAACAGCACTGGCTTCAGGTTATAGCCTCCATTTTGCCACTTCGTGGCTCCTTGAGCTTGGAAAAGTAACCCAGGCTCTCTAAGTTCCAATTTTTAATTCCTCAAAAAGAATGAATGAATGGGTAGTATTTTAGCTATTTACTTCACAGGATTGTTAGGAGATGTGGAGAGGTACTATTATAGGTATAAAAGTTATTACGTAAGTGTTTCTTAGATAAAGTTGCTTTAGTGGGTGAATTATGGAAATTCAAACATTTCCCTTCCCTTCTTTAAAACAAAAGCTCCCAAGGACTGATTAAGTTCTAACTCTCAGCCACATCAATCCTCTGAACCTAGCCATGACCTACAAGTCCTACAGCCTCTAAGAAATTGAAACAGGGGTCACTAGCTCCATTCAATAAAAAAGGATCTCATTCATTCACATTGACTTTTTCTTAGATAAATGATTTTTATTTGTTTGGTTATTTGGTTTCACTTCTGAGCAGATTAGATGCAGCATCTTAGAAAGACAAGAGTGCTGTCATACCTAAGTATGATGACAAGAATTGATGCTGACAAATAATAAACATTAAAGTAAACATTGAAATGGTTCTCAAACAAAGGACTGTGTCCTAATACGGTCATCTGATCACTGCAAATAGCAAAAGGTACCATCAATAGCAAAGTGCAGTGAGTTTCTCAAGAGAGGAGACACTAAGATTTTGAGTCAAAAACTCCTTATTGTGCAAGACCGTCCTGTACAGGACTTAACATTAAGTAATCTAAAGTATGAAATGCCGGAATCCCCCAGATCGATCTAACCCATCTTCCAAATACCTGAGATGGTGGTATCACCCCAGGTGAGAACACCAGCATCGTGACAAGTGGTGGCTAGGGAGCTAGGGTAGGGTGGAAAAATGGGATTTAGGAATCACACAACTTGGTACCAAGTTCTAGCTTTGCCACTTACTGGCTGGGTGATCTCGGGCAAATTTCTTATTTTCTCTAAGCTTTACTTATTTATAGAACAGGGATAATTTCACCTATCTCAATGGGCTACTTTACAGATTGAAGGAGAATAAGGCATTCTCATTTCAGAAATCTGCACGTGCCACATGAACATCAGTTGTACAATGGCAATAAAAATATTAAACTACCTTAAGTATGCTGTTTAGAAAGGCAAAGAAGTATATAATACAAAGATCACAGGTTTACACACACATACACACACATGGAAAAAAAAAATCAAGAGTCAAATAAGGTACTTCGCTCAATACTAAATAAGAAAGCATCACAAATATAATTGTTTCATTAGGGCAAGTCTGAAATAATTCATCAGTAAAAATGAATACTATGTCAAATGAAAATTTCTGCCTTATAAAAGCCATAATGTTCCACTGAGTATAACTATTATAAAATAAATTCAAATAGTACAAAAGCGCATAAAGTGAAAATGCTACACTATTCTTCATTCATCATAGCCAACTACTGTAAATACTTTTTTATGTCAATGTACCATCTAAAAAACAAACATCACTACCAACCACCATCACCACAAAAAAACAACAAGAACAAAATAATTATCCAAAAGAAAATCAGGGCAATGCTAGATGTCAACAGGAATCAAAGGGACTGCCACCTTTCGCCCACGGAACAGAGTGGCGGTGGCAGAGACCAGTCTTAATGGCACAGATGGAGGCGCTCAAACAGCTTCCCCTACTCTTTAGTCTTTCATTTTATCATGCTTGTTCAGCCAAGGATGCTCTGGGTGCGAAATCACGGCCAACAGCACATTTACACTAAATATGCCTTCTTTCAACTTACGAATAAACAGCAGTGAATCCTTAGGTATAGATGATTCGTAAGTGATAACGAGGGAAAAACATACCTAAAACAAGGAATTGAAGTCCGTTAGCAAGCGGGAGCACATTTAGCCTCACCTTCGGCTTCTACCTGAAGACGGTCTGGTGCAGCCTGGGCGGGGCAGTCCCCCTCGTCTGGCACTGCTGCTTCTGTGCTGTCCCTGTCAGTTTTCTCTGTTTCCACTTCCCCAGCTGGAGACATGGCACGACGCTTTCCAGGTTCCGGCTCACTCGTCTCCGGTGGGTCATCCCCTTTTTCAACAGACACTTCTTGTTCCTCTGAACCACTGCTTGTGCAAGTATCTTGCACGTTGTTATGAAAAACTGACTCCTGCGATGCTTCGTCATCCATTGGTTCATTAACCCATTTTAGGAATTTTTCTACCTGAAATTTTAAGATGTTACAAGCATGAATTAATTCGCAATTACACAGAATATTTCCACCTGCTTTACCATTTGTGACTTGACAAGCTGTGTCACAGTATTAGCTCTGGTAAGTACACTGTATCATACAGGTTAATGTGAATAAGTAATTCCAACCTAATTACACTTTGTTATCTGGATGTACCACGACCTTATTAAAGAGCTCTTTAAAAGAAAAAAAAACATCAGCTTAAACACAAGACTATGACCTTCCTGTTAGCAATTAACACTAAGAGGATAAAGCTCTACTGTGCCAGTACCTTTCCATTAAGTCTTCTAACAATATAACCGTAATATATATTACCATTACAAATGTACTTACCTGTTGTTGAGCCACTGCTTTTAGCTTTTCAAATTATATAGAATTTTCTGTAATGGCCCCAGCTATACAATCTATGTTGAATCGTACTCAGCATCAAAGATGAACTCTACAAAGATTTAGTGCCAATCTGTAAAAGCAGTGCTATCTTGGAAAGAATGCGAGCTGCCTTCTAATGAAGCAGTAGAGCCAGTAAAATGATTCCTAAGAACTAAGTTTCTTCTCTGAAATGTTAACAAGGCTCAAGGTCAGATGATACATACTTCCTTGCAATCTTCTGTAACAAGAATATTCTTCACAATAGATCTTCATGACCTTCCTAAGAGTCAGGAAGTGAGAACAAGAGTGACAGAAGACGGACATGGGCCACGACCCAGAATCTTCCTGTGAGGGGACTGTGCCTATGTATCAATCGGACGCCTGAGAGCACAACAGTCATATTAACTTTCTTCCTCGGCAATACGTGGCAGTTATGTTTCTGCTCTTCAGCTACAGATGAATGTATGGGAACTATCACATCCAACATGTTATAAAAAGGCCCGTCGGACTGATTGAACTGATACTGGGAAATTTGTTCCAGATATAACCAGGGCCACTAAAATATTAAAATAAGACCAGTAACCAACCAGTCTGAAATATAATAAAAATAAAACCAGCTATAAATTTGTAGCATGTTTTGGAAAAATGGTGACGTTAAGGAAGGATAATGTACCCTAAGGGTAAAACAAAGTCATCATGGGACCTGAGATTTTGTTCCATTGCTCTATAGAGCTGCTGGAGAGGTGACAGATAACAAAATTCTGCTCATTGCATGGCGCTTTTTCCCTATATTGGAGAAGGATCACTCATCAAACCGAACGAAAGCAATTCTAATTACTTTTGTTTTCCAGGTACATAGAAGGCAGGTACAACGAAGTCTAAGAGAGGAGATATAAATACTCCAGATAACAATGTGAATCACTAAATTAGCCTTGAGGCTCATGCCATTTGGATGAACTTGTTAGTGCAAAGTCTGATCGATCACCTCTAGATGACCTCAAGATTAAGCCTTTCAATAAATGCTGCATCAGAAATTGGACTTCCAGGATCCTACTTAGCCTGAAACAGACAAGCCGTTACCACACACAAGGTGATTTTACCTATTGATTGCTCCACAGGCTGCTCCTGTGTAGCTTTCAAAGCATCCCCCTCTCGTATCAGCCCCAATTACCCTCTTTTCAAATTTAGTTCACACAGTATAAGCCTTTAGGAAGCAAACAGAAAAGCATTTTAGGTACCCTTATATCTGGTAGAAACAGGGTTCCTGTTTGCAAACAGAAACTTTAAGGAGTCAAAGGTCACAAAAATGAGACTCGATTTGTAAATATAAAGCAAAATTTATGCATACCTTACTCAAAGTTTTGCTTTTCTTGAAAAGAGTTTTTCCTGGCTCTTCAGTGAAGAAGATGTGTTTGTTTTTCATATTGATTTGTCTTCTCATGTCCAAGTACTTTGACTTGTACCTCACATCCTTGTGTAGATACCTGACCCGCCGGTGACTGAAATTTGAAATTCCACCGTATCTGTGACCAAAGCAAAAGAAGTGGACTCAAACCTCAGGGTCTCTGAATCTGCTTCCTTATATGAAGAGAGAAGAGAACTAACAATTTTCACTATTTTCCCAGTAGCAGCCACTATTTTAATTTCACTTTTTTAAATTATGGAAATTATGAAATAGAGTGAAAAATGCAGAGGACTTTTTAAGGTCTAGCTTGTATGTTAATTCTCAAGTAAATGTGAAACACCAAAGGTGGGAATATCAACATATCTTACAGATAACAGGAAGGAGAAATTACACTGTAAAATGTAATAAAAAAACAGCAGGAAACTATAACCCCAATGCATGTTGGGGAAATATAATTTTTTCTCACAGTGAGATGATGCCAAAGCTCTTTTAACACGTACCTGGATATGTTGAAATTGTCTTAAAAGTGGCCACTAGATTCTTAAATCAATATGAACTAACCTAAGAAGCAAACCCCCGTTACTAAAATAGTAGACATGTGTCTGCTATGAAGCCTTCGCTGACTCTGTTAACCCTCACTAGTTGCCTCTCTCACAGACTATTAGGGACCCCAGTGTAACATATAACTGAGCACTTCTAAACCAACTACGAACAGTTTGGTTTTAAATGTCAGTTGTTATCTTCTACCTATATTATAAACTTCTTTATAAAAAGTGCGTATTCAGACCTACTAGAGAATGGACTTGAGGATATGGGGAGGGGGAAGGGTGAGATGTGACAGGGTGAGAGAGTGCCATGGACATATATACACTACCAAATGTAAAACAGATAGCTAGTGGGAAGCAGCCGCATAGCACAGGGAGATCAGCTCGGTGCTTTGTGACCACCTAGAGGGGTGGGATAGAGAGGGTGGGAGGGAGGGAGATGCAAGAGGGAAGAGATATGGGAACATATGTATAACTGATTCACTTTGTTATAAAGCAGAAACTAACACACCATTGTAAAGCAATTATACTTCAATAAAGATGTTTAAAAAAAAAAAAGTGTGTATTATCTTTCTCTTTTAAGTGAAATTGGGTGCTCTAAAATAGAAGAATAGTTAAATCCCAGGTAACAGAATAAATCTCTATGAGTATATACCAGCAAGAGCTACCTAAGTAATTTCTCAATAAAATTACATGTGGGTAGAAATAAATTCTGCCAGGAATTTAAATGTGGCAGTTATCAGGAAAACCCTTTATATTATTAACTTTTATGAACTCTAGCCTTAAATGACTATATGGCCGAAGTACACAGAAATGATTACAATTTTGTAGAATAAAAACATTGGATTGCTATGAAGTGCAACTGAGTTAATACATGTGAATATATCAAATGTACGGTGATAGCTCTACAATTCTTACTAGCAAGAGAGGTTAGTGCTTTAATTGTAACACCTCAAATGTTATGAAATACATAACCATTATTCGCTATCTGGATACCAGAGAGCTTTAGGATAGCTGAAGTGGTTAAGATGTCTGGAAGACAACGGCATTTATGGAAAATTACTTTTGTCCTGAGCCATGCTTGAATCCTAGAAGGGAACCGTCGACATCAAAGTCTGAATCCGGGTTTTCATCGATGTCCAGTTCATGGCTAAACAAATAAACAAAGCAAACAGTGATAAATAAGCCAGTTATCTCCAGAGCCCACCAGTTCAGGCAAATATTAAAAGGTACATACAGTCAACCCATGCAAACTTTCCCACCACAAGAATCAACCGCAGTTCACAAAGCCAGGAAGACAGGAAGAAGAGTACTTTAACCAGGATCTTCCAAACGAGATAAATTACCTAGCAGTGTTTGGGACACAGTAATGAGCGCTCAAATCTTAAACCATGTCACGCAGTTCTCTCTATTCCTGAACAAATATAAATTTCCCCATTTTCTTTTGGGAAAACACCAGTTAACCTGCAGCCTTAACTAATCTCCTAGGTGATCTCTCTAGAGGTTTTCCTTAAAAACAAACAAGGAAACATCTGAGAAGTATCAACCCAACCAAGAAAATTACAAAAGAAAAAATATTGTTAAGAAGGTTGTGATATAAGTAACTCAGTAATCCCCATCTTTTGGGGATACCTTCTAGTGATCCCTACTACCTGGGCGGCAGCAACACATGCAAACGATGAGAAGTAACTCTTGCAAATTAAGTTAAGCTCACTGAACATTTATGGAGGACCCACAAGAACGTACAAGGGCCCGAGAATGTAAGTACACGCAGAGTCTCTGCCTCTAGGAACTAGTAGGAACCAGAGAGGAGTTAACAGGCAACGTATCCCATCTGGAAGGAACACGGCAGAGGCACGCTTTTATGTACTAAGTTACTGAGCCTCTAAAGCTTGCTGACACGTTCTGCAGAGACAGGTAGTGTGCCACTTGCCTCCTCTTGAGTTTGCTTGGCTTCTGTTCAGGTGGATCTTCGCCACTCTCATCTCCATCAGTGCCGATGAGGCGTGGTCTGTCTTTGATTGTGTTTGCTTCTGATGACTCTTGTGAATCTAAAGAGGTAGAGATACTGCAGTTGATTTCCGCCCTTGGTTCGACAACTCTTCTGTCATTTGCAAAGGCAATCAAAGTATTCCGGGGCCTCTCCTGCAATGAACTGTACGCTAGACCACATCTATCTATTCCACGCATCTACACGCGGAGTGTGCAGCTCGGTCTATTCAAGTCTAAAAGCTTCCATGACCTAACTACTTAAAGAGTGGACTACAGGGAATTCCCTGGTGGTCTAGTGGTTAAGACTCGGCGCTTTCATGCCTTCACTGCTGTGGTCTGGGTTCGATCCCTGGTCGGGGAATTAAGATCCCGCAAGCACTGAGGTGCGACCAAAAAAAAAAAAACAAAGTGAACTATAAAACTACTTTTTCCTCACAGCTGTCTAAATCTATACAAATTAATCCACAAAGTTACCTCTGTGATAGCTGTTAGCTATCACATTTTGATGGGATTCTAATCTAAATGACTCTAAAAATGGCATGGTCACATTTGATTAAAAATAACTTCTCTTTATTAAGAAGCAAATACATCTAACTGCCTCTAATATAGCTCTTAAAGTAATAATGGAAGTAAGAGAAAGACAAACACCACCATTTAAAAAGAGTGTCTATAACCTGCGGTGGCTCTGCTGAGGCACGTGTCTGTGTCCTGCATTCCTTCGGACTGGAGCCAGGTGGCCGGGTGGGACCGGAAGTGGAGAGGGGCCTACCCTGGAGACAGCGGGAGCTCTACTGTGCGAGGACAGGCTATTTCAGGAGACCCCAGCCGCAAACAGTAGAACACATACGTATGGAGAGATGCAGTGTACGCCTTACGTTTTGGTCTCAAGGAGGATCCAAAACAAATCAAAGCCTAGAATTCTCAAATGGATCCTGATGGTGGTCACACTGGAGCCAACTGCAGAAATGTCTAATTATATACCTAACTAAGGGAACACGCAACAGGAACAGTCTATACACACACCTTAGAAAACAGGCAACACGAAGGCACAGACTGTGAAGTTCACTATGTTTAACAAAGGAAAAAGGTAGGAAGATAAGGGAGGGTAATCAAAAGGAGGAATGTGAAGCAGTTATTGACCAATCTACATACTCCAAGGTTTCTGGTCAAAGTAAGAACAGGACTTACCAAAACACTAATATAAAATACTCACATTAAAAAAGGATGAAAATGACAGCAAAATAGAAAGGAATGAGAACACCATACTGAAGTGAGCTCCATTGTAAGAGGACAGAGAAGCTCATTAGTAACTCTCTAAAGGAAACTGTAGGATGAAGTAAGATCAGTGATCTGAGAGGAGCAAAGCAAACCCACTTGTTAAGTAAAAAGCCAAAACCTTTTGCTTTATATATATGAATGAGGCTGAGAAGAAAGTTGCTATAAACCAGACTTTTCCAGCACCAAACATCAAGGATGCCAAGACAACAAGTCAGTGGGCTGCAGGAGAAGTCCAGGTTATCAAAATGTCCTCCTCTCCCCCTTTTCTGCTGCACCAGTTGACGGTCCCCTTCTCCTCACAAAAGTCTTCTCATCTGCCTACTCTAGCCTCTCCTAGCTCACCTCTCACCGGCTTTCTTTAGTCCCGACACTGGCACCAGTCTGCTCAACAATTATTTCTTAACCATTCAGGCAGGAGTCAACCAAGTTCCTTACCCTGGATATTTTATGAGAATCCTGAAATCAATCCGTTCAGTTACAAAATAATCTTATGCCCTGTTGAGACTCTCTATAGAGCAAGACTTCACTTGTCCCGAGCGAATCCCAGACACAACCCCCATTCAGATTTGCCTAACGGCAAACGTATGCTCACAGCTACTCTTTAGCACGTCTGCTATAAACTTAGTTGCTCCAGAGAAACTTGGACATTCCAAGCTCACTCTAAAACTAGATTTCTTAATGGATTTCCAAGTTGTAATTCACTGGCCACCAAGGTGCAAGAGGAACGAGTGATACTTTTGAGAACCCTATGCAAATATTCTTTTTATTTACATAAAAGGATAATAACTTGTGACGTAAAAGTAAGATGGATTAGATCATTTCACTATTACACCATAAAATGTAGCTGGCATTATTTAACTCTACCGTAAAGGATTAGTGTTAGTCATTTTGCTAAATAGACTAATTTTGTTACCCATTACTCAGTAGGATAAATCTTGGCCAGTCTTACCCTGAGCTGGTTGGCTCGTGCTTCTGTTCCCAGACAAGCTGCTTTCCTTGGTTCCTCCATTACGTGGTTCACTTTGGCCTGAAGCAGGGCATTCTCTTCCGCTGTTAACTTCACTTAAACACTGCTGCCCATCACAACTCACAGAGGGATCTAACCGGCTCTGTTCTACTTCCTCTGAATTCAGACTTATATTACTAAGTCCATCAAGAACTTCATTATGATCTTTATCACTTGAACTAGAGCTTTCGCTACCCATCGATGAAGATGGAGAAGAAAGTTCATCTGCTTTCGTGCGATTTTCGTCTTTCTTGTTGTCAACTTCTGTTTTAGACCCACAAGAATCTGTATCACAGCTTTGTGAAGCATCAAAAGTCCAACCCTGAGCTTCCCAATACTGAAACTGTTCCAAATAATACCAATACAGCTGGCTATAATGCTGCTCCCATTCCTGCTTTATATGAGGGACGTTCCAGGGTTCTGGGCACGGCGTCTGACCTGCATGCTTTTCTTGCCAGCTTTGCCACAGCAGTTCCCCCCCGTGTTCCTTCCAGTACTTCTCCCAGAGCTCCGTAATTTCCAGCTTTGGAGATAATGTATTTTCAGCAGGAAGATTCTCACCTTCAATGTCTTTTTTGGTTCGAAGTTTATACCTTCTGGTGTTCTCATTCTCAGATGAAGATGGATCATCTGAAGCCAAAATGTCGTCTTCCTCACATTCTTGTCTCCAAGATTCTCTCTTAATTTCATCTAAGTACTTCTTTTGATGTTTTTTCTTTTTCTTTTTTATTTTAACTTTGTTTCTGGTATTCATAGATACCTACAAAGGTCAATAACTTGAATATAAATTATACTTCAGAAACTGTAAGAAGTAGAATCTAAATCTATTTTGACACTAAATTAAACAAAATACCCTCAACCCCCCAACCTGGGTTTCAGTTACACCAACAAGTGAATCTTACTATCTACGTTTCCAAGAGGAGGAACAATCACACATGGGACATATCACAACTTGCAGTTTTCGTTAACTTATAAATATGTACGTACATTTAAAAAGAGGTGAAGTGCCCTAATTCATGAATGTATTAGATTTGGGATAAAAAGATTCCACGTGATATTTTATGAAGAAAACTAAGAAACAGAAGCAAGCAAAGTAAACTAATACTTACCTCAAAATTCTTATGTGCAGACGCCCTACCAAACTGAAGTGGCAGTCCCATGCTTCTCATGAGTTCAGCCTCAGAATCAAGTTCACTTTCATCTGGGCCTACGTCTTTGCTGTCACGTGACTCTGCAGTGCCCTGGGAACGACCGCCTTCTTCCTCTTCTGCAGCTTGCTCTCCTACACACAGCACTGTTACGTTAGCTTAGTTTTAGAGAAAATTTAGACGCAGGTTTCATAATCCTCATCTTAAAGAAAAGGAACCTGAGACCCAAAGTTATTACATGACTTGCCCGAAGTAAAGGTGTGCCGATGTGAGTTTTCAAGGGGAAGAAAAATAAAAGGAAAAAAAAAGGAACTGATGGGAATATGGACTTGTGAAAAAACAGCCAACTAAGAAGCAAGAGACAAGCCCTAGTCCAGCTCTGCCGGCCGCTGTCCACCGGCTGCTCACTCAGCTCCCTCCGCGGGGCACCTCCTCTCGCTGGGCACTGGGCACAGTGCTGAGGACGCACGAGGGAACGCAGCAGGGCGGCCCCGGGGAAAATGTCTACACTTCCACATTCCCATCTGCAGCACTGCTGCACTCCATCAGTGGATTTAAAATGACGACTCGTGGAGTTATTTTAGGAGCTGTTAATAAGGGAGATGAGAGGTAGGTCTTCAGGCCCTCCACGGGAACTTCAGTCACGACTGGATTTACACCCTGGGACTCTGTGGGGAAGTTCATTTCATGAAAACGTTCTGCTGTTAAAAGTCTGAAATCCGCTGAACTGGAAGATCCTTTCAAGCTCTCTGATTCTAGGTCTTAGAGAAAACCTGCTTTATCATAACAAAACAAGTTTTACTTTATCCTAATGTGGTTATCTAAACGTAGATCATACCACTAATTGCCCAAATGCCATCCAAATGCTCTATTTTAAAATGCGAGACAAAACACTTTATATATTAGCATACTCAACTAGGGCTGCGCTGCACTCCAGCTACATGATCTTAGGCAACAGAACAGGGAATCTTCCCACTGCAAAGACTGAGACTGAGAAAAAGAGATCTTAAGTGCACAAATTCTATTAAAAGAAAGAGGGGAAAGAGACACCTATCTAAATAATGAAGGCGATTCCACTTGCCATTCCACTGAATGAACTTGTGAAAGCTCAGCAGACAGCGAAACAGGGAATGTGAATCGGCTCACCTCCGTGCTCCTCTCATGGCGTGCACGTTTTCTCATGTGAGGTGGGACCCTAGGGTCTAGAGAAATCTTATTTGTACAATGTAACACTGAAATGCAACCAAACGTTTCATCCAGCGTGTAACTGAAGATGCAGCGATTTGCTCCATCATTGTGAGAGGTGGGGGTTTTCGAGGGTAACGTGACACGCTACTTGTGCTGATTTTAGCCTGCAACTTGGGCCGCAGTTTTCCCCGTGTCCGGAGAAACATAAAAGATCTGTGTGGAAAGGACAAATGGGGCCCGGAGAGGGAAGTCTGACAGAGACCAAGATGGTTTTCAGGTAACTAGGTGAGGCTCAAAGCGCAGAACAAATTCTATTTGCTATTTGGGAAAGTTAATCCGGTCTGTGGCCTCTTCACTTCAGCCAAAAGACTGTGGCTGTTCACTTGGAGTTTATCCTGAATGGTTTATGTATAAAACTGTTGAAGTATTTAAACAAGGAGGCCGTTAGTGTAGGGTGGCTCTGATGCCTTGGTAGCCTCCCCGAACAAGCCAAAACCTAAGCCAGGGCCAGGGCACTCCAACCGGAGGAAACGGAGCTTAACTGCCACACACGAGCAGCCCAGAAAGCTTTCCCAAGTAAGGCAGCTGCGCAAACTACGGCCAGGCAAGTAATTTCCTTGCTTTGCTTCCGCCTCTCCTCTGTACACTACCATGGTTAGTCTTAGCAAAAAAAGGGCTATGTAGCTTCATACTGTATTACCTGCACTGTTGCCATCATCTTTAACGTAGTAGCCTTTTAATCCCAAACTGCACAATTTCCGATCTCTGTGAAGCAAATTAAACAGTCAATATTGAAAAAAATTAAACTATAAATTTAGTGAAAAAACACGCTTAAGGCAGCATAGATTAATAAAAAGTTTAAAAAACAGAAAAGCTATCTGCTAATACATTTTTCTTATCTGTAATATAGAGGTAATAATACATACCTCATAGGGTTCTAATAAGGATTGACTGCACATGTAAAGCATTTGGTATATATCACATGCAAAGCACGCTATAATGATAACTACTAATTTATTAAAATTAAGTGGCAGTTCTGGATATTGGGGAAAGAATCTGATCCTCCTTGTGATATACAAACAGCGAAATATTCTCTAAATTTGCTGTAGAAAGTGAGCATAAACGTGAAAAGATTTATCTTACACCTTTATAAACCCACACGCAGACCCTAGTCCATTTGCAAATAGGCCAAATTATCCACTGCCTAGTAGATAAGATATTCATGGTCTGAGCTAAGGTTGTTTTGGGGACTAACATAAAATTAAGTTCTTATTTTATTAAACTGAAACATACATCGAAATAAAACAATTCAGTCTCAATGAGTTTTAAAAAGTGAATAGTTGAACTTTTCTTTACATATCTACTTCTAAATTTTTTCTTTACTAAGATAGGAATTTCATAAGCAAAATAAACCTAACAGAACACTTAAAATAAAGGGAAGGGGGTAATTTTGCTATTATCTTCCTACCGGTAAATTAAGCTGTAATAAACTCCATCATAACTGCCATAACAAGGCCATCTGCAAGTAATAGCTAATACCACTTTTCTAATGGGAGCAACAACAAATTCAACAAAACAAAATTCTTGTGTACTTGATATATTTCCTATCCCCCATTTATTTATCTTTTGACACTTTATAAAACGTAACGTAGGTGGCGACTTAGCAGGACGGTGAACGGGGGAGGGGATGAAGTGCAGATGTGCTCTGGCAGCATGCCCATGGACCCCCAGCAACTTGGGGCCTGGGGGCGGGGGCAGCCACAGAAGGGCATCGACGGTGTCCCTGCCAGTACCCAAGGGTATGGGGCATGAAGGTGTCAGATGGAGAAGAGGGCCGATATGGTTGCAAGATTGATTACACCGAGCAAATAAGTAAATGCACTGAGGATAACGACAGCCAAGATTCTCCAACACACACATTTGTGTATGTACGTAAAATGCGCTTGTAGCCCGCCTAACTGTGTCTGCCCAGGGTGCAGAAGCACTGAACACTCCGCAGCAATGAGCACAGCAAGCACCCAAGTCCTAGTTTCTAAACACTGCTCTCCACTAAAAGGAACCGGGGCACCTGGGAGAAACGGCACTTCCATGTTGGAGCGTAGACTGTAAAATTATATCATTGTGCCGGAAGGTTAGGAAGAGCTCAAAGAATGCCAAGGACCCATCAAAAGGATACAGGAGCCAGTTCAAGGGGCTCCCGCCAGCCATCTGAGACGAAAGGAACACCAAAATAAATGATGATAGTAACAATATATCCATTAATAAATTAACAGTCCAGAGTCCATGTTAATAGAAATAAGGGAGTGAACAAACAACGGGGAGAGAAGGGAAAGTGCTCCACGGAGAACACTAACTAACAAAGGTAGGAGTGATGGACACACTGAACCGCTCTTTGGGAACCTCAGGGGTAGCTGGCTCAGACAGGAACCGGGCTACTCTTCGTTGCGGTGCGTGGGCTTCTCATTGCAGTGGCTTCTCTTGTTGCGGAGCACGGGCTCCAGTAGTTGTGGCACGTGGGCTCAGTAGTTGTGGCTCGCGGGCTCTAGAGCGCAGGCTCAATAGCTGTGGCGCACGGGCTTCGTTGCTCCGCGGCATGTGGGATCTTCCCGGACCAGGGCTCGAAGCCGTGTCCCCTGCATTAGCAGGCGGATTCTTAACCACTGAGCCACCAGGGAAGTCCTGTAATGGTTATTTTTAACAGCCCTATAACACTGTAATTATATGTCCACTTCATATAGATAGTGTATAGAAAATTAAGTGTATAGATGAGACAGAATTATTACTCCAATTACTGAACTCATAAGACGGTATGTTAACGTAATGTCCTCAGAAAATAAAAATTAGTTACAATATTATGTTCTATTTCCTGCCTTTGAGGGGAGGTGTGAAAATAATCTCTTAATTACTGAGCAGTTATTTGGCACCTATGCTAAAGCTCACTTTCTGTTTTCTGCTACATGGGACTGACCTTTCAGTTTAATAATCTATTTGAAGTTGGCCAACAATCAAATGTACTGTTCTTAGAGTTTGAAAACAGACTTTTTCCCTACCTAGAAAATCAGGGTTATACTCACGAGCCTCTGAGCTTCCAGCGTGTCTCCCACTCCCAAGGACTCTTCAATGACTATTGGCGACAATTCTAAGACTGTATCTCCAAGATCTTTTTGTTCTAAAGGGTTATAATATGAGCATCAACTGTTCTCAAGGAAAAGACCAAGCCATTCTTTTCTCTTTACCTATTTTGAACTTAGAAGGTAGTTTAAAAAAGTGAAGTAGAGATTCCAAGTTTTAAGAAAGGTATGAAATTATCTGTAATGAAAAGAATGCACATTTTAGCTCAAAAAGACTAAATGCAACGTAATTGGTGATTTATATGGTAATTGAATTATTTTTGTTGTTGTTTTTGGCTGCGCGATCTTAGTTCCCCGACCAGGGATTGAACCCAGCACCGGCAGTGAAAGTGCTGAGTCCTAACCACTGGACTGTCAGGGAACTCCCAATTGTGTTTTAAATAAAGTGGCTTTAATTGAAATCCAGTTGCATATTGTTTTCTACAGGTAAGGTCTTTTTCTCAACTTTTTATAACTTATATTCCCTCCCCTTCTTTTCTTCTTTGGGAAGGAGACTTCATGAAGACGGCACCAAGACTCAAATGGGCTGCAGGCTAAGAACTAAGGATGTGCCTTGGCTGGTATGTATACAAGCTTCGTTCTCGTCCGCACATCGCTGCTACTAGAGGCATCTTCAGAGATGCAAATCTGAACCTGTCTTCTACAAAGTCCTGCATGTCTAGACACTGCGTATCTCACCAACCCTGTCTTCTATTTTTCTTTCCCAGTCATTTTGTTTCCCTTTCACAGGCTTTCTTTTGCTCCCTCGAGGCTTTTTACAGAGTTCTGCCTTGCTGGGAATGTTTCCGCCCACTCAAACATATCCCGGTTTATTTCCACTCACCTTTTGGACCACTTTTCAAACGCTACTTTCTCTAAGAAATCTCTGTGATCCATGGCAGAAGGTTGGGTTTTTGCTCTAAGAGCACCTGGCACTTCTCTCCCATCTTGTACTTACAACTATAATTAACCATATAATTACGTACCTGCTGTCTTAATATTGATCACCTTTGTTAGAAAGTAAACTCTAAGGATGTAGGGAGGCTGTGCCTGATACCCCAGTGCTAACCAGTACCTACCACCACGGAGCACAGAGAGAATTCGCTGAATGAACACACGCCTGCATGAATACAGAGACGACAGTATGTTGCTTTTTTTTTTTGGCCGAGCCTTGTGTCTTGCGAGATCTTACTTCCCTGACCGGGGATCGAACCCCCTGCAGTGGAAGCGCAGAGTCCTAACTCCTGGACGGCCAGGGAAGTCCCCAGACGACAATATTTTTTCATTAAATTTAATACAGCGCTTAATTTTTTTTTCTGGATTAATTTGCCGATTACCCACAAAAACCCATGGCGAATAGTAAGAATTCCTTCCAACTTAAATTCTGTCTTAATTCTATAATTCTAAATAAACTATATTAAAAGTACCACATAAAATTCACTTCCACAAGTTGGATCTAACAATAAGCCAGTGAGAGGATTAGGGTAGATATACCTGTTTCAGAGATTAAAAAAAAAAAAAGGATTAAGTGGCGGAACTCACACACCTAATATATATATATATATATATATATATATATATATATATATATATATATGTATATATAAATCCCTGAAATCCAATTCTTGAGTCAGTGCTTTCCTACCCACTAACTGTCTGCCACTCAGGGCAATTTGTGGCCGAAACAAGTATTTTCCAAAAATAAGCACGGCTCAAAAACTGATGTGATTATAGTTAAATCTTTTCTCCCGGGTAATGAAAAGTTCTATTTACGTGCATTTGCGCTTTAATAAACCTTAAGGTTTAAAAAAAAGATGTTAACCAGAAACGTTACTCATCTTCAAACCTCCACCCTGTGCTATCACATCCCAGATCGCTTTCATTTCACTTCCCCGCAGCTTGTGACCGTCCCCTCAGTTGACGAGTGTAAAATGACAAACACGGGCCACCACATTCTCTCCTAACAGCCCGCAGAGCAGACTTACTCCATCACTTCAGGGCCGTGGGCGAGCACGCCGTAAAGCCCGAGGACGGTTCTTCCTTTCTCTCAGGCACCACTGTACCCGACGGTCGGACACTCTGGCCCCGGTCCCGGGGATCCATCGCCACCCCAACCCCTACAGGTCGGGAAACCGAGAGGCCCGCGTGCGACTTACTCCACAAACGCCCTGGAGCAGAGGCAGAGGATGCAGGAGCCCTCCCGCAGGTCTTCAAGGAAGAGACACATCTCCGCCACGAAGCTCCACTTCTCGCAGTACATCGTAGCGCCTCAGAGGAGGCGGCCACGCGGCAAACGGCGCGGGAAGGCCTCCCGGCCGCTGTTCGGCTGCTGGGGACCGAGGGCAGGACTGGAGGCGTGCCCGGCTGCCGGGGAGGAACGGGCCCAGGAGCGCTCCAGCCCGGAGCACGGGAGAAGCCGCAGACGGAAGTGGTTCCGGGGGTGGGGACACAGGAAGGGACGGGGCGACGGGCGGTGTCACACTCAACGCTGCTCGGGCTGCAGCCGGCGCTTGGCTTTTTCCTTCCGGGTCTCTCGGGGAGAACGGCCGTTCGAGTGCCTCCGCTTCCCCGGGTGAGCCACTGAGGAGCTCCCGCCGCTGCTGCAGGGTGAGGGCGAGCCGAGCCCCCTCTGCTTGCCGCCCGAGGTGCGTCGTCCCCGCCTGGGCCTCTCCGCGCTCCTCGGCGCCCTGCCAGCCTCCGGGGCCGGGGCGCCGCGGCCGCGCTTCTCGTCTCGCCGGGGCCGCGCGGAGTCCCCGGCCTCCCGCCGGACTCGGGCTTCGGCTGGGGCCCCAGAGTGGCCGGGAGGGAAGGCCCTGCCTGGGTCACAACGAGCCCATTCACCTCGGCCCGCATCTCCCCTCGCGCCCCAAACGCTGCAGTTCGGCGGGCGTGGCCTCCACTTGGGTCGGGGCGAGGTGCCTCCCCCCGTCCCTGCAGGTGCCTGGGCTTCCCGGGGCCGCTCTGGTAGGGAGGCGAATGGAGCCCACTGTGTGAAGCTGAAGGTGGTCGTGGGGAGGGGGTCGCGTCCACACACGTCAGGCCCGGGGGGAGTCCTGGTCGATGCCCCTTTATACCACCTGTGTGACCCGGGCGGGCCACGGAACCCTCCTGGGCCTCGCTGTGAGCATCTGTAAATAGGGATGATTCGTAGGACCTGCTTCCTCGGACTGCTGGCAGGACCGAAGTGGGTATCAGACCTCTCACCTGTGCTGTTAATAGTCCGGGTGGGTCTGTACTCTGGAGGCGCCTGGCACTGTTCCGGTCTCCGGAGTCTGCAGCCTGTGAAACAGGGCTCAGCCCTCCAGCTGCTGATTATGTACGAAAGATACATGTGCACAAACCAGGATGTCGAAAACTGGAGCAGCGCTGCTGGATTTGAAAAAAGCCATCAGTGTTTGGTGCGTGGCATTGGTTGAGATCGCCCAGGCAGTTTCCTCCTGAAGCACGTTCAGACTTGAAGGTTGTCGGAGCACTTAGGACTTGGCTTGTGCGATGGATGCCGAAGTTGGTTTGGTATTCCTTTAGAATATGTAAGAGCTAAGATAAAATCCAGACGTTTAGAATGGCCCCTAATATGTTGGCCGCATTTACTGGTGAGTGGAAGTAGAAGGTTAATGTTCAAATGAAATGTTTATTCCCGCATCCTTACGGCTGCCTTACTCATGTTAGTGACTCAAAAAGATAAGACTGCTGCACAGTTACATCAGTACGGTCGTGTTAACATTTGGGGGATGAGGATAGTTAAGAAAATAAGGGTGGAACAATAATTATGAAACAGAGTGGAAGATTTTAGCTAGGAGTCGAAGGACATTCTAGGATTGAAAAAAAACAACAAAAAAAACCACCTTGAAAGGTAATTCATCTCAGAACCTAGAGTTCGAAGCTTGAAATCCAAAAGATATTGCTTTAGAGATAAAATGGTTGAGTTTGCCAGATATCATAACTGAAATATTAAACTTCAGTTTTATTGATGGTTTGAAGTAGAGTGTACTCACTAAAACTGAGTACAAAAGCCCTGTTGAACCATTATTAAATCTGCAAAAAGGAAAAGGGAAAATTAATTTGGGTTTCAGTGAGTATTTCTTGTAATTGGCATTTTCAGCACATCCTCAATGTGGCTCACATACTAAAAGTAAGAAATGAATCTGCTACCATCCATGGTGCTAAAAGTACCAGTAATGGTTAAAAAAAAAAAAAAAAAAAAGGAATAGATTTATTTCCTTAAGTTTTTGTAGAAAACAAAACAAAAAAATCCTGTTTTATTAGTTTTTGAAATATTCTGATTTTAAACGTCTATAAAGTTAATTATTGTAAATGTTCCTTGCCGTCAATGTCAACATGCTGATATTTCAGCTTGTCAACTTTTTCTTACAAGTTACGTGAATTCCAGATGGGAAAATATGTGATGCATAGGACTGTTTCATTGGAGATTTCTTGGGGGGAGGGGTTAGGAAATAACCTAGAATTTTGGTAACTAAAATATTATATCTCCCCCAAAACATCTTTTAACAATTACAGTTTTTGTTGGATTAAAATAAAGTGGTAGGGAGTCACGTACAGCCTATGGTAAATTGGAGGGGAAGAAGAGCCAGGCAGAAGTAGAGGGAAGATAGAAATTGCAATCTTAATATTTTCAGCCTTTCTGTTAGAGAGAGAGAGAGAGAGACTTGAAGTATAATGAAAATCAGAGTAGGAAGTAGGAGAACTGGGTTTTAATTTTGGCTCTTGGTTTTTCACTGAATTAATTTAGGAACTGGGTAAGTCAACTTGGCTTTCTATTTTTAACTTTTCCACAAAATTAAGAGGTTGTATTCATTGAGTTCTAAGGCCATTTTCCCATTTTATCATAAGTAAGTATCAATTCAAAACCTTGTTATTTAAATTCCTCTGATAGTTCTCTAGTGACAAACTTTAGGACACTGTCTTGGTCCACATTTTTGTCAAAAATTTGAATGAACAGAGTTTACATCCATCTGTATTTAGTTAGCCAGCATTGGTTAGGTGCCTAGTATGTGCTAGGCATATTATTCTAAGTGCTTTTACATATGTTTTCTCATATAACCATCTATTTAGTGACATATCCCCTGTGTTTAGAATAGTGCCGAGCACAAACTACATACTTGTTTGATAAATATTTATTGAGTAAATGAATTAAAAACCGAGTGATGTAAGTCTTTTTGGGGGCATCCTCTTTCTTATACACTGTATTCTATCCCCTCTGGCCTAGGCCTCAACAATAATCTCTCTTGCATCGTCCATTTCTCGTTCTCCCATTGATACATCATCATTGGTATTAAAAACTGCTGTATTTTTGTTCATCATAAGACAACAAACTTGATCCACATTCCCTTCTGGATACCCACCTCTTTTTCTGTTCCTTTTTGCAACAGTAATCCTCTGAAGAGTTGTCCGTATTTGCTATTTCCAATTCATTCCCTCCCATTCTTTCTTGAACTTTCTCCACCTGACTTTTATCCCCACTCTATCAAAACCATTCTTAGCAGGGCTTGTCAGTGCCTCTGTGTTGTAAAATCCAAGGATCAATGATCTTTATCTTACTAGACCTCCCAGCGTCAGTCATATGAAACAGCTGAGGACTCCTTCTTTCCTGAAACATTTTCTTACTTTGTCATCCAAGATGCCACGCCTGGAACGAGAATGCTGGTTCCTCATTGGCTTCCCAGCTTCTAAAGTGTTGAATGCCCCAAGGCTCAGTCTTGGAAACTTTTATTTTATATTCACTCCCTAAAGGGATCTTCTTTAGTCTTACGGTTTTCAATACTGGTCTATATGTCACCGAATCCCAGGTATATTTCCTTTAGCCCTGACCTTCCTGCTAAACTCTGCTTGTGTCCAGCTGCCTACTGAACATCTCCACTTGGATGTCCAGTAGAATCTTAACGTGTTCAGACCTGAATTCCTGATGGCCAGGAATTCCTGCGGTGTCTAAACCTGTTCTTCTGGCAACTCCATCCTCTCACAAGCAAGCTGACGATGATGATGATGATGATGATAGTAACACTTGTTTAGTGCCTTTATGGTGGAAGGCACTCTTCTGAGCTTTTTTCACGACAGTCTCATTAGGTAGGTACTGTTGTTATTCTCATTTTATAGATGGAGAAACTGATGTTACGTAACTTGTCTGGGTCACACAGTAAGTGGCAGAGCCTCCCAGGATACAAACCCATGTTGCCTGAACACCGTGAGGCCATATCGGACTTCTCTCACTCACGTTCTACACGCATTCACCAGCATATCCTGTTGGCTTTATCCTCAAGATACATCCAGAAGCTGATCATGTCTTACAGCCCTCACTCAGGCACACCTGTCCCAGCCACTTTCATCACTCATCTCAGTGACTGCAATAACTTCCTGTTTGCTCCCTGTGCAATGTATTCTCCACACAGCAGTCATTTAGAACCCACCCTTCTGGTGCCTTTTCCATCTCACTTAGGTGAAAGCTGGCCCACAAAGTTCTGCAGTGCTCCCCATTTCTGACCGCTCCCCCCCACCCCGTCCCTCTTCCTCAACCTGACTGCTTTGCTGACCACCCCAAGTGCACATCCTTTGTATTCACCGTTCTTTCACCTGGAATTCTCTTCCAAATGCCCACATGGTTTGCTTCCTCACGTCCTCAGGTCTTTGCTCAAACATCCTTTTAGAGAAGGCTTCCCAGACCACGCTGTACAACATAGCAGCCCTCTCCTCCTTACCCCCTTGCCTGCGGGATGTTGTCTCCATGGCACATCCATCATCTAATGTAGTATATCTAAGTTCTACTGTTATCCCAGTTTTATAGATCTTAGCAAACCCAGGCCCAGGTGGGTTACTCTACCTGCTCCGCTCACTATTGGATAAGCAGAGTCAGTCACAGGGTGCGACCTGAGTGGTGAAAGGTTACGGAACCAGGTCCGAGGAGTGGATGAAAGGATTAATAAGGATTCTGACTAGAAAAGAGGATTCTGTAGCTTTGTGATGGCTGTCCTAAAACTTAAGAGGTTGTCTAGTGGAAGAGGTTCAATGGTACAGAGCTAGGTCCACGGGGAAAATTCCAATGAAGTAAGTGTAAGGAAGATCTTTTTAGCATTTCGATGAACGGTTTTGATGGTGGAAAGGGCACCTTTTGAGTTTTCTGTTCTGCAAGGTTTTAAATCAAATTCAGGGTTGATCATTTTTGGAGCAGGTCCTTGCGTGCAGCACTTGGACGCTGTTAGCAGACGGCTGGATCTTGCGAGGGGTCCGCATAGCCTCTGTCCCTGGGTGTCTGCCTTTGCACTGTCCCTCTCCCCTCCACTGTGTGTGTTAAGTGTGTGTAATAAATCAGAACGTAACTATGCACAAGAGGTATAGTTCTTTTACCAATTTGGGTGGGGTGAGGTACTAAAGAAGGTTTTAAAATCACAAGATTTTATAATCCTATTAAAAATTGGAAATGAAACTAGATTTTTTTTTTAAGTTTTTTTGATGTGGACCATTTTTAAAGTCTTTATTGAACTTGTAACAATATTGCTTCTGTTTTATGTTTTGGTTTTTTGGCTGCAAGGCATGTGGAATCTTAGCTCCCTGACCAGGGATCGAACCTGCACTCCCTGCTTTGGAAGGCAAAGTCTTAACCACTGGACTGCCAGGGAGGTCGTGAGACTAGATTATTGGGACAATTGTATTAAGCAGTAAGGGTCAGATCACCAAAATGATTGGTTTTCAGGCCTGGGAAAAGCTTCTTTTAACATATTTGAGAAGCTATCATAAATTTTTTTTTTTTTTTTGACAAATGATCTGGCATCATTTTCTTTGACTCTTTTTTTTTTTTTAATTAATTTATTTATTTTTGCTGTGTTGGGTCTTCGTTTCTGTGCGAGGGCTTTCTCTAGTTGTGGCAGGCGGGGACCACTCTTCAACACGGTGCGCGGGCCTCTCACTATCGTGGCCTCTCTTGTTGGGAGCACAGGCTCCAGACACGCAGGCTCAGTAGTTGTGGCGCACAGGCCTAGTTGCTCCGCAGCATGTGGGATCTTCCCAGACCAGGGCTCGAACCCGTGTCCCCTGCATTAGCAGGCAGATTCTCAACCACTGCGCCACCAGGGAAGCCCCCAATCGTAAATTTTAATGTATTAATATTTGAAAGCTCCTTCTGTTGAGATGTAATTCATCATAATATGCACCATTTAAAAATGTGCAACTCAGTGGTTTCTAGTATATACACAAGGTCGTACAACCATCACTACCATCCAGTTCCAGAACATTTTCATTATCCCCAAAAGACACCTCCGTTTCTACTGGGAGTCACTTCTCATTGTCCCCTCCCCCACCCTCTGGCAGCCACTAACCTTTCTGTCTGTGTGGATTAGCCTGTGCTGGGTATTTCATGTAAATGGAATCATACAAGGTTTGGCCTTCAGTATCTGACTTTTTTTTACTTAGTATAATGTTTTCAGGGTTCACGCATATTGTAGTATGAACTAGTACTTCATTTCTTTTTGTGCCTGAATAATATTCTGTTTTCTGGGTATAGCATATTTTTATCCATCAGTGGATGGGCATTTGGGTTGTCCATTTTTTGGCTATTATGAATAATGCCGCTGTCAACACTTGCATGCAGATATTTGTGTGAATATATGTTTTCCGTTCTCTTGGGTGTATACCTAGGGCTAGAATTACTGGGTCAAATGGTAACTCTATGTTTAGCTTTTTGAGGACTGCCAAACTGATTTCCATGGTGACTGCACCATTTTATATTCCCACCAGCAATGTATGAAGGTTCTAATTTCTCCATATTATCAACAACACTTGTTATTTTCCTTTTTTTTTTTTTTTTTGGAATATAGCCATCCTAGTGAGGAAAGCTCTCATTTTAAAAAGTAGTAAGTTTTGCCATGTTGCACTCTAAATGATCAAACACTGGTAAATTTTAGCCATTTGCCTCTTTAGATGGATTGATTAAAATGTGATGTAAATAAAACACAGGTTGTGGGCTTAATGTGTGCTGCTGTGTCCACCTTCTGTTACCATAACGGGCCCAGATTTCTCACAGATAAATGCTATTGGTTACAAGGAAACTGGACTAAATCCTCTAACCCTGGAAGAACAAGTCAATTCTGTGCCCTGCTAATATGGCAGTTATTAGCAAGATAATCTTGGCTTCAAGACAACATGTAATTGCTCTTGTATATCTGTCTCTCCCTCTCCCTGCATCCCTTTCTTTCATTTTTTCATTTCCTGCCTCATCCTCAAAGGACTTGAGATGATTTTCATTAAGTGTATATGGTATGGAATAATGATAAAATATCTCTAAGGGTAGAATCAGAAGCAGAGAAAATAGGAATGGAAGAAGGAAATCTTATGTAGGAGAACATGATCATGAGAGCTAATATAATTGCATCATCGAATATCATGTTTGACCATCAGCTTATTATCTGGCAATTACTAAAAAGAGACAGTCTGTTACACATCTTAACTTCATACTTTTTCTCTGAAGAAGCAAAGTTTCTATAGCTGTGAATTTAAAAAATGTCTTAGGTGGGGCTTTATAGTGTGGAACTAAAACAGTGTATAGAGGTGTCCTCGCTAAAAGCATTGGTAGTGTGAGTATAATTTTTAATTGTGATACACTAGTATAGGGCTGTAAGCATAATTGTCACACATTGGTGAATGTGTCTTGCCATTTATTTTATGGAAATTCTATCTCTGGGTATTAATGATTATCTTTTTTTAAATCATATTTTTCTTCCTTTTATATACTGTGTTTTTCAGAATACAGACATTGAAGCTTGGGACAAGATATTTATCTAATTTCTGGTAAGTTAAGTGAATGGTTTAGAGAATGACATAGAATAATTGTATGCTGTATTTTTTCAATCATTTAAGATACAAGAGAAATTTTAGTGACTATAAGATAAAAATGACACTGACAAATTTGTATTATTGTATAATGTCAGAGGAACAGAGAGCTTTTCTATAAACTTGCTTGTAAAAGGTAATATCTAAAAATGTATGTCATCATTTCCTAAGAATTGGGTTACTTTTATTGAATCATATATTGATGTTTTCTTCTATGAAGAATAGTTATCTCCACATAACTTAGTTTAAGGTACAAACGTTCAGTATGATCCACTTAAGATATAAGTCACATTATTAAGATCAATCTGAAATTTCATTCATCAGCTTTATTTTCCTCTTGTAATTGTAGCTTGTGAGTTATTTCAGAAGCTAAACCCAACATGCTTCACAAATGAAACCCATTTTCACATTTAAATCTGCAACAAAGTTAACTGTTAACAATTACTCATTTTTGGTATTAAGAAAGGACTACACAGTATTCATGTAGGCTAAAACATTTAACATTTCAGCTGTGAAGAGAATAACTTTGGATTATTTTTCCCTTTTAGTGGCTAAATTAAAGACCTGCCATGACGTCGAAGAAAGAGACTGAATTTGTCATTTTCACCTAAAGAAAAATGATAGACAAAAACCAAACCTGTGGTACGGGACAGGATCCCATGCCCTACATGACTTGTCTGATCCACGTACTTGAAGAATGGTTTGGTGTGGAGCAATTGGAGGACTACTGGAATTTTGCAAACTATCTCTTGTGGGTTTTTACACCACTCATACTTTTAATACTTCCTTACTTTACTATCTTCCTTCTCTACCTTACTATTATTTTCTTACACATTTATAAGAGGAAGAATGTATTAAAAGAAGCTTACTCTCATAATTTATGGGACGGTGCCAGGAAGACGGTGGCAACGCTGTGGGATGGACACGCGGCCGTCTGGCACGGTAAGCGAGATTACTTTGAGTTCTGGGCTCCTGTTCGTGTGGGTGGCGCTGAAACCGTGTTATCCTTCCATTTTGTTGATTGAGGAAATACTGAAAAATATAATGGAAGGGATAGTTACTATTTCCTGTTACCTGTTCGCATGCATTGTGCATATATATGTCTTTCTTAAAATGATTTTTTCTGAGCACACTAGTTTCCATTAAACAAAGAACCACGTAATAATGTAGACTATTACTATAAGCTCAAATAAAAAATTAATAGCTAAGAATCTAAGAGAGTAAGAGATGAATTAAAACAGTATAGAAAGCTGTTTTGAAAATGCTTTATTTTGCATTTACTTCCATTTTGTTCAAAATAAGTTTGACTTTCCCAGTGTAGAGATTTTTAAAAAATGAAATATGAAATATTAAATAGTAATAATATTAAATTAGATATAATATATGTACCAAAATTTACCCATTTTCCATTTGCTGTGTGACTTATTCAGCTGACATGTTGTCATTTTAATCCTACATATGCCTGCAAATCTTTTTTGAGCGCTTGACTGTGCCATAGAGTCAAATGCTTAACATGCATCAGTTCTTACAACGCTGTAGAGAGAGTCCATGTGTTATGTCCATTTTACAGTTTTCCCATAAGGAAACTGAAGAACAGCGAGGTTGTTACGTGCCTGAGGCACGCCAGGACACCAGGGAGAAGGGCCAGGATGCAGCCTCTGATTCCTGGTTCCAGGCCTGTGCTCCTCTGATCTGTGCTGTGCTGCAGGCTTGTCCCTGGTTGGGCTCCGGGTCAGAGTAGTGGTCGTCGGCAGCTTTGCAACCAGGAACCACATGCCGTCGATGTGTTGAATTCTTAGTATTTACCCATTAGTACGCATGCCCCTGCCAGTCCGTACAGCTCTCACACCTGCTCGTGGTTGTTCACCCGAGGTGGGATGCTGTTTCAGCATTCCGTGACCAGAGACCGTGTCTGTGTGGACTGCTCTTGTTCATTGTCTTTAAAGCAGTGAGACAAATTCAGTGGCCTCGTTTACAGTACTCGGGAAACTATGTCCCCCTCCCACTTATAACCCCCTATACTTCAGGGTAATATATATTCTAAGGAATTTGAATTTTTTTCTGTTTCAGGAGACATGATTTAATGTGGATAAATTCAAGTGTTAAACTTATTTTGCAGGAGCATATATAATTTTGAGGTATTTATTATTTATTTTTCTGAGGTATTTAAAAATATGCACCTATGGCTCAGAGGAAGTAAAATATATAGTTCTTACCATGTTTTAATGTTTTATTTATAATAACTTAACATATTTTATTAAGATAAGTGATGCTTTTTAAAATGATTTTCTTCGCTCTCTTCTTGAGTGGCATACACAAAAGGCGTTTGTGTGCATATTTGGATTTTGTATTGATGTCAAACCAGTTTTAATTTATGCTTTGTCAAGAATCTTCAGAGGAATTTTTTAACTAATAAAAATGTTCATTTTAGAAAATGTGGTGAGTAAAAATAAAGAAGAAAATAATAGTCACCTAAAATTTACCATGCAGTTGAATTCTGTGTGTTCATTGTTTTTTATTTGTGTGGCAGACTAATATTTTCATGTCGCTAAGCCTGCTTACATGACTTATAATGACTCTGTGGACTCTGTAAATCCTGTAACTAATTTAGTTACCTATTGAACTGTTGTTTGTTCATAACTGGTTTACTATAAGTATCTTTGTATAAGAATCTATCCAGTGTTTACTGTTTTGAAGTTAAATTTTACCCTCTACCGTATATTATGTAAGTGCTCTATCATTTTTCAAAAAAATCTGATTCTACTACATCAAGAAACATGAATTTGGTATTTCTTAAATACCTGCATTTCTAGGTAGTCTGTCAATGAAGCCCCTACCCTCAAGTTGCTTACAGCCTTTAAACTATAAAAAATTTGACTTTTTTACTTCACATTTTACTATTATTTTTTAAAGAAATGGACATATTTTATTCACTAAAAGGGTCCTATAAATTAAACCATATATAGTAGAGTTTTTTATGGGAAAATTAAATTGGGGTTTCAAGAGAACATTCTCGCTGTCCTTCAGTTGGGTAAGAGGGGTCCGACTCCTGAGTTCAAACCAGGCTCTGCCAGTCACCGCTGGGGGACCTTGGACAGGTTACCTGATTTCTTCTCCCCTCCCTTCTCCCTCTTCCTCCTCCTCCCTTCCTTTTGCAACAATTATGATTTTTTAAACTTCATTTAAAAAAAATTTAGAATTACAGAAAAGTTGCAAAAATAGTGCAGAGTTCCTATTTTTCACTCAGCTTCCCCTAATGTTAACATCTTACATAACCATTTGTATAGTTATCAGATTAACAGTGGTATAATACTATCAACCAAACTACAGATCTTATTCACATCTTACCACTTTCCCTGCCAGTGTCCTTTTACCAGGGTCCCATCCTGCATTTAGTTGTCACATCTCCTCCAATCTCTGATGGTGTTTTAGTCTTTTATGACCTTCAGACTTCTGAAGAGTACTGCTCAGTGATTTTGTAGACTGTCTCTTAATTTAGATCTGATGTTTTCCATAAATTGATTGAAGTTGTACATTTTTGATAAGAATCCCTCTGATGGTGGGTCCTTCTCAGCACATTGTATCCGAGGTTCATGATGTTGACATGTTTTATTATTGGTGATGGTGACTTTGATCATGTGGTTAAGGAGGTGTCTGTCAGGTTTCTCCACCACAAAGTTGCTATTTTTTACTTTGTAATTGATAAATGTCTTGGGAGAACTCCTTTAAGACTATGTAAATAACCCTTCTCTTCAAACAAGATACTTAACTTTTCTGGACTTCATTTCCCTCTTCTGTAAAATGGGTTGTTGTAAGGATTCACTGGGCCTTGATGTAAAGTACTTAGAATAATTTTTATTACATAATAAAAGTTCAACAAATGTTAGCTATCATCAGTACAGAGCATCTTTCTCCAATAATTTGGAAAGCACTAAAATACATCACTTGCCTCTTGGTCACTGTTAAGTTCAACTTCACACACCTACTATGTTCAAGGTTCCTCGTATTTTCAAGGTATATTTTTAGGCTATCAAAGTTTTGATTCTTATTGCTAGCAAGAAATGCATTTTGCCACCCAGTATATACATTACAGGTATATACTATTTCATCAAAAGTGTATATACTCTCTTCATGCGATCTGCTCTATTTTCTATTCTACTCTCTCTTATTTAAAAAGAAAAATGCTGACTATAACTGACTAAAGTGATTGCATAACTCAATGAGTGATGGCAATCAGCATTTGAAAATCACAGGTGCAGGTTAGCACGGGTGCACCTCTAGTAGGAGGTGTGGTGTGGGGAAGGGCACAGGTCGTGGAGTCAGATGCATGTGGGCTTACGTCCTGGCCGTACCACTGTGTGACCTCAAGTAAGTTACATGGGCTTTTCTTACTTGGGTTTCCTCATCAGTGCAGGGATTCTGTGAGGACCAAATGAGATAGTTATTATGTATCCAATACAGTGCCTGGCAGGTGAATGCTCAATAAATGTTCATTCTTGTTTCTATGGGACAAAAGTGAAAGCACTATTCATGGAGAAAGTAACTTTTGAACAAGGCTTTGAAGAATGAGTGGGAAAGAAATTGAGTAACTATTTCACACCATTTTGTTTAAAAATTAAATAGACAGTTTTGCAGGAAAAGAGAAATGATCAAAATTGGTTCAAGAAGGAGAGAGAAACAGACCAGTAAACGTGAAATAAATTGGAACAGTGGTCAAAGTCTGTACCCTCCTCCCTTCACAAAGGGCTGAGAGCCCACAAGTTATACTAAACTTTTAAGGAACAGATAACGCCCATCTGTGTTTGAGAGGGTAGGAAAAAATGTGGAGCAACACAGTTTATTTTGCAAAGCTAGCAGAACTTTGCTATCGAAACTAAGGAGAACACAAAAAGGAGATTTGCAGGTCATTCTCATAGAATGTAGTTTTATAAAATTCAATAGTTATGATAAAAAAAAAATCTTAGGAAGTGAAGACTGAAAGGTACTACTTCAATAAAGGGAATGTACCAGAAATCTTCAACAAAGATGATCCACATTGGAGAAGTGGAGAAGTATTAAAGTGAGTCCCATAAGCAGGCACCAGGACAAGGAGGCTCTCACCACTACTATTTAACATTGTCCTGGAGCTCCTAGAAATAAGTATAGAGATGAGAAAAGAAGAGATGCCTGAAAGAACCAAGTGAATCCACTTATCAGTACTAATAAGATTAGTTAGCAAGGGAAATAGGCATATGATAAACAAAAAATTAGTAACTACTCATATACCACCAATAATCATTTTTAAAATGGAAAGGAAAAATGCTATTTGAGACTAAATCTAACAAAAAAACATGTAAAAACTTTATGGAGAAACTGTATACTTTACAAATGGAATTCAAAAAAGGTGAAGTGGATGGAGAGTCTCAGCGTAGTAGAGATGTTGCTCTACAGCCCACACTCCCAGTTCCTTTACCAATTCAGTAGACTTCTAACACTTTATCAATGTCTAAAATTCATATAAAAGGGCAAACAAGAATAACCAAGACAAATTTGAAAAAACAAAAGAGGAAGTTTTCCCCTATCATATCAAAACCATTAACATTTATAATGATTAAAATTACGGCATTGGTACAGGGAAAGGATCATCACAAACAGATCAAACAGATTAAAAAGTCAGAAGCGTGAATATAGTAAATGATAAAAGTGGTATTCCAGATCAGCAGGAAAAGATATAGGAAAATATTTGATGATCTCCAAGTACGGAAGGTCTTAAAGAAGATGCAAAAAAACAAAAACTGTTCAAAAAAGACAGAACTAAAAGACACATCAAAAGATGGGGCAGATCACCACAAGTCATTTACAACATAGCTTAGAAAATAATAAATTAGTAAGAAAAGAAATCCAACTTAAAAGTGGTCTAAGCATGTGGTCTAAAAATGGTCTAAATATAAATGCCAATAATTATAACAGATTCATAAGCCCACTAGTAATTAGGAAAGTGCAAATTAAAACTGCACTGAGATAGCATTTTTACTCAAAAGATTGGCAAATAATTAAAGTTTGTTGACATTAAAGGATGAGAACGTGGAGATGGGAACTCTCACTCAGTGCATGTGAGAAAGTACTGTAGTGTGGCCAGTCAGGAGGATGATTTGGTAGTTTCTGTTATAATTTAAAATGGGCGTACCATATGATCAACAGTTGCCCGTCTTAGAATCCAGTCTAGTGATAAATTCACACATTCAGTGCACAAGGATGCATGTAAATGAAGGTTCACTGCAACCAATATTTGAAAAATTGGAAACAATCCAGTTGTCCCTAAATAGGAAAATGGCTAAATGTACTGTGATAGGAATTTGTTATGGAATACTTTATAGCCATTAAAAAAATCATTAAAAAAAATCACTACATGTGTATATCAAGTAGATGTCCAAGATATGTTGCTGAATGGAAAAACTGAGATTCATTACTATAGTCCTAATAGGAAACTACCTGTGTTAAAACATGCACACACCCCAGTACTGAATAAAATGCAGGGTGTATTCAGGACCAGAAGATGAATCATTCATGGGTGAGACGTATGCGGAAGGATGAACCTGGAAAAGTAGACTGAAATTAGGCTTTAAAGGCTCTTGAATGCTATGCTCAGGAGTTTGACTTTATTTTGTAGGTAGTTTGCCTCTGTGTGCTTTCCTGAGGAAGACTCAAAAGGATGGTATTGTTATTTTACCATAGTGTGTAGGTGTATAGCCTTAAAAATGGATTTTTGGTGACAAATTTAGAAAGGATCTATCTCTTAGGAGAAGATTATCCTTGTCTGGATTCATGATGCTGATGTCTAAAGCCAGTAGGCAGTAACTCATTTACATAATAAATAATTGCTATGGAGATGAGGCTACCTGAGCTCCCCGTGACCTTCAGATCCTCTCCCTGTGGGCGAAGCTACGCGGGAAGCCAAAGAATCTGGAGAGTGCTTAGGCTCAGGGGACAGAGCAGGGGAGGTAAATAAATGCGCATCTCTTGGCATCAAATAAGAGAACCACAATCGTCACAGAGTAGGGCTGTTTTCACTGAAGGGGCCCAGACCACTCGAAATGTGCATAAAGTGTGCATACGGAGGCTCCGCGTCCCTGGACAGCGGATGGACGGACGGACGGTGGCGATAGCTGCGTCCCTGATTGCGTTCTCTGAGCTGGTGTTGCCCATCAGACCCCCAGGACTGGGGTTCTGTAGGCAGGAGAGGACGGGGCCGCACTTCAAAACCAACATTGGGAAGAGGGAGTGATTGATAGGTTTAAGAGTTTTTGGAGGTAAAAGGTACAGAAGCTGGTGACCAGGGGAATACAGAGCCTGAGGGAGGAGCAGGGAACGTGCCCCAGGATTTCTGCTTTTGCTCGACAGGGAAACATGGGACAGGAAGTGCTCTTTTAGAGGCGGTCACGTGAGCAGCACAGAGGAGGGAGGCGCCCTGAGTCCACGTGACACCGAAAGAATCTGACATCACTTGATCGGTAATTGGGACCTAAAAGGCCTTGACATTGACCAGAGTGATTATCTGCTGGTGCTTTTATAGCGAGGGGCGGTATGACCACATCCACGCTTTATGAGTGACATAGTTGAATATTGGGGCTTAATATTTAGTGGCACGATGGTAAACTCTAGTTTTTGTCAATAATGAATTGATTCATTGAATTTTTCTACTTTCAACCAGGTGATTTGGTATTAAGTAACAATTATTTCTCAATTCTTTTTTTTAAAAAAAGGTATTCTGGAAAACAAGAGAGAACCTCAGGAATATTCTGTATAGAATCCCTGAAAGAAGTATTCTTTATTTCTTAGAAAATTTATCTGATGGGACAATCGATCCTTTGGATAACGTCAGACAACTTCAGTGACTGTTCTAAGTAAATTGAATTATTTGAATTAGAATTCGGTAATTGGGAAGAAATGTTAAAAGAATAGACACATACAGAATCTTGAAATATCATTAAATTTAGTTTTTAAAAACATTCTCTTGAGCCCATTTGAAATATTACCAAGTAGTTTATTCCTTCAGTAGTAGAGGAGGGGGGCAGTGGAACTCTGTCCCTGCCCGTGTCACATACCTTTGGCAAGTACTGGTTCTTAGAAGCGGCGGAAGGCTTTCCTGCGCTTCTCCCTGGGCCAGGTTTTGCTTTTACAAGAGAAGCTTCCGGGAAGCGAGGGGGATTTTGTTCTCTGAATCTTTAGCAGGGTCTCTCGTGGGTCTCTGGCCTGCCCTGCCCCTGGTTTTCTTGTGCACACGCGCTGAGGCCTGCGTGAGGCAGGGGAGTGGGTGCAGACTCTTGTTTGTCTCTGGGTTCCCGGGGATCCTACACCTAGCGCTCGCCCACATTCGGTCTTGAAGTGTTTGTTAACATTTTGGTTGTTTTCTTCTCTCCCACTTTTGTGGCACCTGCCCTCCCTCCCACCCGGGTGAGAGAGCGACCTCAGCTTTCTAACGGGCTGCTTTTTCTGCTTCTTAGGGTGGGAGTGAGGTTCTCTTATGGCTGCAGAGTTGATTGTAGTTTTCTCCTTTTCTGAATTTGCGACTGTTAACCTTCTCCAACAGTGAGAAACCAGTCTGACATTATCCTTCATATGTAAACTGATTTGATCAGCCCCCCTGGGTGTAATCAATCTCCCATCGCTGCCACTATCCCCTGCCACTCAGGGATACCACCCTGCTCCACTTGGGCTCTGACCCCCATCCTCGTGCCACGTGGCTCCCCTCCTTTGCCCACCCAGGCCCCAGCACCCTTTCTAGGCTCTTCTCCTGTGTGGGTGCTCTCGTGACCGTTTGGGCTTTGACTCGCCACCCCGGGCCACCCTGTACGGATGCCCTCCTCGCCCTGCCTGGGCTCCAGCACCCACCGCAGGCCACGCTCCACCCAGGCACCTACTGTGCGCCGGCCCACCCAACCGCTGTAGGACCGATATATTCAGGGAGGGAGGGAAGGGGAAAGTGGATGGAAACGGGGGCTTGCGCTCCTGAAAGAAAGACTGAGTGTCTGAGTTAGTAACCGTCCTTTAGTATAAATAAACTAATATTAAATACATTTTAAGTATCTGTATTTTGTCTTTCTAACAGGTTATGAAGTTCATGGAATGGAAAAAATACCAGAAGAAGGACCAGCACTGATCATTTTTTATCATGGAGCTATTCCCATCGATTTTTACTACTTCATGGCTAAAATTTTTATCCATAAAGGCAGAACTTGCCGAGTAGTAGCTGATCACTTTGTTTTTAAAATTCCAGGTAAACTTTCACTGTAGCTGGTGATATAAAAATGTTTAATTGACATGATCAAATTATGTGACAGTCTGTATGTCTTTGAGATTAGTACCTGTTTTAGGTAATATATCTAAATATAAAAACATTATGGCCAAAAATGTTATCTAATTTCTTTCTCTATTAACAGGTAGTCATTATTTTTTGAAGTTAAATCCTAAAAGAAATTGTAACTTTTGCCAAACAATTTATATTTTGGTATAGAAGGTAGTGGATTTTTCATATGGTGAATTTTTCCATGAGATATTGATTTGGGAGTTTAATTTTATAGTAATTAGTGTTTGATTACTGTCAGTTTGATAGCAAATCAAAGTTAAAAAAAATTAGCCAGGATATATTTTGTCTTTATATAATCATATAATATTGCCTCAGAAATCCTAACCTAAAGAGCCTATTATGTCTCTTATCATACTTGATTTGCTTGGTAGAATTATAACTCTTCAGATTGAGGACTACATTTTTTTTAATATTCATGTTCACAAAGGCTTCGTACCTTTTAAAAAAGATTAATAAACTGAATGGTTTCAAACATGATAAGAGTTTAAAAAAAAATAATTCTAAAGTAAACTCATTAAGATTAAATCTTATTTTCTTCTGTCACGAAGTCACCAGAAACAAGCCAAGAAAGTTTATAGTATGTTCTCTGGAATTGTAAAAGCAAAAGCCAACCATCAACCAGATAAACACCAGACAGTGAATGAAATAACAGTTCTCTTAGTGCCTTTCATAGACATGGTTAATGTTTCCAGCATCCTTGTGTCACTAGAAAGCCATTTGTACTTTGTGTATAAACTAAATTGGCTATAAAAGGTATTTCTTTAGACAGTAATATGATCACTTTATAATAAGCTTGGAAACTAGAGGAAAGAAAAACATCATTATATGGTCTTAGCCCCCTAACATATATCCAGTTATCATTTTGATTTATTTTGCTTCATTTTTTAAAAAAATTTATTTATTTTTGGCTGTGTTGGGTCTTCGTTTCTGTGCAAGGGCTTTCTCTAGTTGCGGGAGCCACTCTTCATCGCGGTATGCGGGCCTCTCACTATCGCAGCCTCTCTTGTTGCGGAGCACAGGCTCCAGATGCGCAGGCTCAGTAGTTGTGGCTCACGGGCCTAGTTGCTCCGTGGCATGTGGGATCTTCCCAGACCAGGGCTCGAACCCGTGTCCCCTTCATTGGCAGGCAGATTCTCAACCACTGCGCCATCAGGGAAGCCCTATTTTGCTTCATTTTTAATTTGCACATCTTCACGTGATGCAAACTGTTTTGTTCTTTTTTTTTAAATTTAATGTAGCATTAACATTTTCCCATGTTTTATAAATAACATTTTAAATATATGACTAAAATATTTACTTAACTAGCTTTCTCTTATGGAACATTAGGTTGCTTCCATTTTTTTCTTTTTATAAATAATAAACGTGAATATTTTTATTTAGCATTTGACTTAAAAATTTCCCCCTTTATGATCTTTATGATCTTGTAATTTATTAAACCTCCCCTGTTTATTCATTTATCATGAGAATACATCTAGTGAAATCAGTGAACTTTTAACATAGTATAGGATGAGAATTATTTCTTCTCAATAATATTATCTTGCTTCAGATCCTTAAACCTACGAGAAGTTTGGTTATTCTGCACAGTTGTCACTATCCATCCCCATATTTCCCAGTCTCAAGGGATAATGTATACAAATATCAGTCCTCTAAATTTCCAGTTTAGGATTTGGTTAAAATATTTAATTACTGATAGGATTATTTCTTTCATCCATAAATGGTTGTAATTTGAAAAACTGTGTAATATTGAGACTGGAATTAATTGTTCCTGAGCCAACCACTCGCTTTATTAAAAACTCTTAATGATATTGCTATTATTGCTATTATTGTTGATTTAAAAAAATTTTTATTGTGGAATTAGCAGTATGTAACTTTTAATTTCAATAGATTTAACTGTGGCTTGCCAATTTTGGTAGGGCTAGACCAGTCAGACTCACATTCTCTTGAGTGATTCTCTTTCTTATAGGGTTAATGGAAGATTAGATGTGTGATTGCTGATGGGATGTCCTTTCTGATTGCTCTAATAAATACTGTAGACAGTGTTTGGCCATGCGATGCAGTGGAAGGAGCTTTGGACTAGATATACCTGGACCAGAATCTCTGCCCTGCCCTTTGCTAGGTGTGTGACTTGGAGCAAGCTTCTTACCTCTCTGAGTCAAATTTCCTCATCTGTAAAATGGGGATAAGAATCCCTATTTTCCCAGGTGTTTTTTTTTTTTTTTGGCCGCCACACAGCATGGCATGTGGGATCTTTTCCCGACAAGGGATCGAACCTGTGCCCCCTGCAGTGGAAGCATGGAGTCTTAACCACTGGACCACCAGGGAAGTCCCATGAGTTTTAATTAAGAATTTGAATATGTAGCCAGAGTAGTAGGTGATCACTGAGGAAGTAATCAACAAGACATAGCTATTAATTTACCAGCAATATTAATCTTATGTTAACCTTAAGAGTTGTTGGTGGTTTAAAAAAAAGTAAAAAAAAGAATTTACTGATTTAAGTATAGATAGTACATTAGGTAGGTTGTGAAGATTTTTGCTCTTGAAGAATTGGACAAGAAGTACTTAAGATATATCTTCATACTAATGTTTCTTACAGGGTTTAGTTTATTACTTGATGTATTTTGTGCTATACATGGACCAAGAGAAAAATGTGTTGAAATTCTGCGGAGTGGTCACTTGTTAGCTATCTCACCAGGTGGCGTTCGAGAAGCCCTGATTAGCGACGAGACCTACAACATCGTGTGGGGTAATCGTAAAGGCTTCGCTCAGGTTGCAATTGATGCAAAAGTGGTGAGTTGTATAAAACTGATTATTCAAGGAAAGCTACGTCTACTTTAAAATAAATGCTTAAATAGCTTAAGAGTATATCAGAATTTAGATACTGTCATTGCACTACTTTAAAAATTAGTGTCTGTAACTCTAAGATAACAATAGAGAAATATTCCTTGTGAATGGAAGCCATCTTTATAAAAAAAATTCAATCTGGAAATTTGCAAATATCTAGCAAAGCTTTATTTGATGCTTCAAAATCCAGCTTCTTTTAATCAGATTTATGAAATTTTTTGTATTCCTTCAGTTATACTTTTTTTCATAAGTATAATCAATCCAACCCTGTGTATTTTAATCCTTTGGTTCAAATGAGTTGGCATGTTTCAGTGATGGCTATTGGTTGGTTTCATTATAATTCTTGTATCTGTGACCAATTTATATAACAATAGAGCTCAAATAATATATGGTTTCTACCATTTTTCATCAGGAAATGTGATCAGCTCTCTAATAGTATGAATAAAGATGAGAAAGAGATATTGGTGTAATTTAGATCTTTTTAAAAGAACGAATTTGTCAATAAAATTAAGTGTTCCTCTGGGATTCACTGTAATTATTCTACTTAGTAAACTGGAAAATCTGAATGCCATCTTGTTCTTTTCTTTTGCTTTGGAAAGTATATCCAAGCGTTTTGGTCTCTGTATTGTACTTTATCCTATGAAACATTTATTACTTATGGAATGTTTCTTCTTTGTTTTCTGTTTGTTTTCATTTTAGATTGTCTATCAGAAAAAGAAATCATAACACTTGACAAGGTGGTTTTCTTTTTCCAGGCCAATTAGTTAGAGACAGCTGCTAATACTTTCACATTTCTGTTTTTTGTGTATGTGTTTCCACTGCTGTCATATAGACACCAGTCTGCACCCTTAGCTTGCCTGTTCATCTTGCAGATACAGACTTTTGATTAAAAAGGAAAGGATTATGGATGACTCCTTCTAACCCAAAAGCAACATTTGAAGAAGAATGGACATTTTCCCTTTATTTTTTAATTGCAGAGTTACAATAAAATAAAATACATTGAGCTCTATTCTCTACTGTACATATTTGTATATGTAATTCCTAAAGTAAGTTATTGCTATAGTGCTTTAACAATGTGATCTTGGTATAAGTTAATGTACTTGTCCAAGTGTTTAATAATGGACAACATAAAAATTTAAACACTACTGTCCTATAGTAGATTATAAACTCCCTTAAGGCAAAGCCATTTTTTATATTCTGAGTTCCTAGTACAATGACTAGCACTTAGTAGGCTCTCTGTATTTGTTGCATTGATTTTTTAATCACTACAAGAAAGGAGTCTTTTGAATTCGTCTATGTTAATAGTATTAATGATACAGAACATTAATTTATAGCCCATTTTATTTTCCAAAAAGTCTTATGTACTAAGGTAGAAAACAAAACCTTAGACTTTATGAATAATGTAGAATATAAGATGATATATGCACAGTTGTTCAGAAATTAAGGATAATCAGCGTAAATGTACATTAAAGCAATGATAACAGCTAAAAACTTAAAGATGGTTCAATTTTCAGGTTTGTATTTTGAGAGAATTATTTCTTCCAAGGTTTAAGATAAAAGTGACAAAACTAGATTTGGAATCACACAGATTGATCATGGAATTCTAATTTCTCATCCTTAAGTTACAGTTTTAAGGACCATTGCCTGGAAGAAGTCCTGAAAGAAAAAAGTTATATAGAGAAAGAAGCCCTTTTATCAATCCCTGAGTTTCTAGATAATTAATTAAGATAACCTAGATAGGGCTTCCCTGGTAGCACAGTGGTTAAGAATCCACCTGCCAATGCAGGGGACACGGGTTCTAGCCCTGGTCCGGGAAGATCCCACATGCCGCGGAACAACTAAGCACGTGCGCCACAACTGCTGAGCCTGCGTTCTAGAGCCCGTGAGCCATAACTGCTGGGCCCACGTACCACAACTACTGAAGCCCATGTGCCTAGAGCCCATGCTCCACAACAAGAGAAGCCACGCAATGAGAAGCCCACGCACCGCAACGAAGAGTAGCCCCCGCTCGCTGCAACTAGAGAAAGCCCGTGCGCAGCAACGAAGACCCAACACAGCCAAAAAAAACCCCGATAACCTAGATAATTTAAGGTTTTTTATACAAAACTTGAGAAAATTTAATAAACAGCCTTTTACAAGTTAATAAACAAAAATCTTTAACATTGCTGATTTACAAAATAGCACTGTATCACTGATAAATCTTGTACCACCCTAACCTTTCTTAGCACTTTTAAAGGCTTTATGTTGGTACCCCTGTACAGTAAGTAGGTGACATATGTAATTATTCCAATGTTACAGATGAGGAAACTCAGGCACACAGAGATGAAAGGATGGAGGGACCCTGTCACACAGCAAGTCAGAAGCAGAGCTTACAGTTCAGGACCGCAGGCCGCTGGTACACTTCACAATGCGTCCGCCGACCCCAAGATTAGAGGGCCTTGCAGATCCGCGAGGGAAGCCTTTCAGTCACATGTGGATACAGTTGTAAATGGCACCAGCAGCTTATTTGAAAAAGCCCTTCTTAGGTCTCACAGAATTATCATAAACTTTGAATAAAAAGTTACGACTGTTGTTACAAGACTAACCACATTTAAATTGAAACAAAGGAATGGAAATTCAAGTGAAAACAATCTAGGTCATCAACGGAAATTCACAAAATATTGGCAGAAAATATTTAAGCCTCGTCTGAAAGTTACAGGCTTTTTGATATAATCTAATTCACTCTTATTTTGTGAATTCCTGAGAATTCTGACTTTGTTAAGAATTTTTAGGTAATTTCATAGCTAAATAATTTGGGAGAAAAATGAGCCCATTTAGTCTAATTGGAAAACAAATAACAGATATAAAAGAAAATAGCATTCGTTTCAATAAAATTGTTTATATGTATTATCTCAATCTATAAAAACCTTGAGATGGGATAATTATTATTATTGTCATTTCATACATGAAGAAACAGGTTTAGTGACCTGTCCAATGGTTCCCACTTAAATTTTTGTGGCAAAGTTAAGACTCCAAGGCCACACTCTATTCCCCAAGAATAGTTTTAACAAAATACACATTCTCTACCTCTTCACACACGTGTACATACATGTACAGAGATACATGTATACATGTAAGCAATTTGATTCTAGGTTACTTATGCAACTACCTTGTTATACAAAGTGTACACAAACAAAGGAACGAACTACAGTATGAAATTGTAATAAGGTAATGCTTGCAGCTGTAAGGCTGCAAACTGGAATGTAAATTTAGAAACCAGGGTATAGCCTGGAATACTGAGTTTATAGGGTGAGCCTTCTCCTGTTTAGTATCTTCTAGAAATGCCCAGCTTCTGGAGAGTTAGCCATTTAAAGGATGATACATATACCTGAAGAGTCTTTATAAAGTGCATCCTTCAATACTAACTTCGGGGTTCATGCCAGTCAGTAGACGAAAATCTAGCAGCATTGGTCAGAGAAGGCAAAGTGGTGTATATATAAGCTGAAAGCTTTCTGTTCCTTCTTGGGCGTCTTAAGTTCTCAACTCTAAAGACATTATAGAAGTATTTAAAACATTAGGATTCCAACCATCACTTTATTCTACAAAACTAGTGGTGGTTTTAGAAAAATCATAATCTGAATTTTTTTTACAAAAGAGTCAGTCTACTTTGTCTTAGGTGTTAGCTTTGTGAATTAACTCCATCAGATTTTAAATTATTCATCGGACTGCTTTTTCTTTACCCGGCTTTTCTGGTTTTAAAATTGCTGCTGCCTGTTTCCTACCCTTTGTATTCAGAGAATACAAGCTAATTCCTTAGAAGCATTTTCTCTCTGTCCTGTTGATTCATTCCTTCTTTAGTTCACCTGTCACACTGTCTTTTAGTACCTGCTTTATTCCAGGCACTGTTCTAGGTGTTTCCAGCAGTGAACGAAACCAAGTCTGCTATGGGGGGTCTTCCTTCTAGTGAGGGGAGAGAGAGAATAAATAAATGATCAGTTAGGTGATTGAGAGGGAGTAAGTTTTATGAAGAAAGCTGTGCCTGTAGTCTCTTTCCTTTAGTCCACCAGATTTTACTGCTTTCCAAAGCTGAAAAGGAATGGCTTTTTAAATGTCAGCTTATTTAAATGTTTCAAACCCTGCTCACTCAGGCAGGTAATTCTGTATTAACAAATGCTGATAGTAGACTGTAAGTGAAGTGATCCTCGCCCCCCCCTTCCAATTTTGTCTATTCTAAAACGTCATTTAATTCAGTATATTTTGTGTACCTTTTAAAGTGTTTTATTCAATTTTTTATCTACTTCAGTTTCACCGTGGCATAACTTCCTTACATGATCCTTTGCTACTTAATCCATTGTTTCATGACATTTAGATAAGGTCTCCACTTTTTAAAAATCATATTTAATCACTAATATTCATGGAAAAATAAAAACCATGAACTTTTGAGCAGATATCCTCCAAAATAATGATAGAAAGAGTTCTTTTATGTATATGTTTTTCCTTTTTTTTTTTTTTTTTGGTGCGGAGTATTATACTTACTTTTCATTGATGTTGAACATTATTAGATTTAATAAGCTCACAAAAAAATGGTGTTTCACTAATTCCATGACAGCATCTTGCTAAAACTTGTCATTTGAATATATGTAAGTTTCTCCATAGAGAGAATTTCTGTCTTGAAACTTTTTCTTCAGTAGCCCACTGAAACCAATTTAATTATCATGTTCATTTTACTTAATGATCACTTTAATCTTAATTTTGAGTTTCAAGAGTTCATATGGAATGATAGGAAAGTTGGTAAATGAAATATTATATATTACCACTAGAAGGTAGTGTTTCCAATTTATATTTTTTTACAAATGATCATGTTAATTTTAGTCTGATAAATCACACTGGTGATAACAGTATACCTTTATTTTTAAAATGCCTTGGTTTTGTAACTTAAACAGGCCCTCAAAAGTTTGCATTAGAGACATCAAATGGATTAATGTATTTACTTTTTAATTCAAATTCTCTCTTTAGCCCATTATTCCTATGTTTACACAAAATATTCGAGAAGGATTTAGATCCCTCGGCGGAACAAGTAAGTTCTGATTCATATGATTTTTCTAATTGTAATGTAATATTTAGAATGTAATATTTTAAGTATTTGGGCTTTTGAACACTACAGGGAAACTTTGAATTATTACTTTAGAAAATGCATATACTATTTAGATGTTTTTCTCTTTAAAATCTAAATGATAACTGGTTCTAAGTAACGGTGGTTCTAGATGTTAGATTTTTGTTAAGAGTCTCACATATATACTGAAGTTTATTTATCATGAGCTTTTTAAAATTACAGAGTGAATTTTCTAATTTACTGTGTTAAACCATGTTGTTGAGGTTTAAAACAAATGTACTTATTTGTAAATAAAGACTATCTTCCTAACTCATTCCTGAAGAAGTGACAGCTTTAAAAATGGATGGCAATAAAAAAAATTGGGGAGGGGGGGACAGAATTTGAAAGTCTATTTATCTTGAAAAAAGTATATATATATGTTTGTATAAATCTCTTTTTTAAATTTTTAAAAATTAATTTCTATTGGAGTATAGTTGATTTTACAATGTTGTGTTAGTTTCAGGTGTACAGCAAGGTGAATCAGTTATACATATACACATAGCCACTCTTTTTTAGATTCTTTTCCCATATAGGTCATTACAGAGTGTTGAGTAGAGTTCCCTGTGCTATACAGTAGGTTCTTAGACAAGAAAATATTGAATTAAGATTAACAACCTAAGGAGATATCATTTGCTTTAATTTATTTAGGTTACTTCTTGTTTTTTTTTTGAACCATGATAGATTTACATTGAAAAGTTCTTTTTGCCTACCTTTAATTTATAGATAACAAAATAAGCTTTGAACCTAGCTATAAGAGTGATAACAATTCGATGTGCTTTCTCTTTGCAAAGTCTCTTTTTTTTAAAAATTTTATAGTTTGCTTTGTACCCTATGGTTTATATATTATATTTGATTGATTATGTTTTATATCCCTAGTGCTATATTGTTAGTGTTCCTATCCACATACAAATCCCATCCTGAAAACCTTAATAAACTTCTGTTGTTCCTTTTATGTCTGTGTTGGTATATTGTTGATATTCCATTATGTTTTTTTTAGTTCTTTTTCTTCAAATTTGAAATGGAAAGGCAGATTGATGTGATGTTTAACTTTTGTTGTGTAATAAATCCTTCTAATTTTCTCTCAGATCATTTCTTTAGAATTTAAGTTGCATACCAGAAATTATTCCTAATTTTATTTCTTTAATTGTAAAGTGGTTTTAAAATTCTTTTTGACTGCTTTTTTTACTTTAAAAGTTGAATATCTCAAAAGTTGGTGTGTAGTGGTATATTTTTTTGAGTATTACTTTGGGTCTTATGGTATACTCTGTGTTTCCGTATATGAAGTGTTTTAAACTTTCAGTACAATTCTTAATTATGTATTCCATGTTGCTTGTCATTTTTTGGATATTTTTTTAAAACTTACTCCATCAGTTTATGTTACATTACTACCACTTTTAATCTTGCTAAACTTCATGGTTCGTCATTAGCATTAATAATTCTTTTTCCTAGTTTACAGTAATGTTTTTAGTCTTTACTTAGTTTATTGGTGCATTTTAGTCTCATGTTTACTTGAATTTATTTTATGCTTTCATTTTTTCTTTTGTTTGTGTAAGTCACGTATTTGTGAGTCTCTAGACTTTTTAGCTTCTAGCTTTTTGTTGCAATCTTTACGCTGTGTTTTGCAATAATAGTAATTAGTTTGCCTTTTTAAATTCTTATATTTTTAAAAACTCATCTTTCCCCCCTAATTAATAGACCTTATTTTTTGGGGCATTTTTAGGTTTACAGAAAAATTGAGTAGAAGGCATAGAGAGTACCCACAAACCTCACCGCTCCCCAGTTTCTTCTGTTATTCACATCTTGCATTAGTGTGGTACATTCGCTACGATCAATGAAAAGCTCATCTTTTAAAAAAATATTATATTAATTGCCAGGAGGTGATCCTGTTTGCCTCCATCCTCTAAGTCTTACATAATTAATTTGAAAGTTTACAGTTATATGCTCAGAATATTTAACCAATTAAAATGATTTTGCTTTCTTTAAAACAGGGTTATTTAGGTGGCTGTATGAGAAGTTCCGCTATCCGTTTGCGCCAATGTACGGAGGTTTTCCAGTGAAGTTACGCACCTATTTAGGTGACCCCATTCCATACGATCCAAAGATCACAGCAGAAGAACTAGCTGAAAAGGTAAATTATTCTTTCTTTCTTAGTTTTAGGACATATTTGTACTTTCAGGTTTTATTTTAAAAATTAATTAATTCTACAAGCATGTTCTGGATCAGTGGTGATTCTTCCCCCAGGGGACATCTGGCAACGTCTGGAGACATTTTTATTGTCACCACGGACGAGACTCGGGAGGTGGTCGTGCTGTTGGCGTCCAGTGGGTAGAGGCCGGGGATGCTGGTAAACATTCTGTAGTGCACAGGACATCCGCCCCGCCCCCAACAAAGAGCCGTTCTTTCTAAAATGCCAATTGTGTTGAGGTTAAAGTTCTTGGCACCGTTAATTAAAAGGTTTCGTTAAGTGATATTCAGAAGAAGAAAGCTTTGACCTCCATGAAAAGAAATTGCTTTTGTCCGGTAGAAATACCTTGGGAGGAAAATGGAATCGTGTTTAAGAGTGTGGGTTGCGAAGTCGGATTGTTCTAGTGCCACTGTTTGTTTGCTCGGGCAGGGGAGCAGGAGAGAGAGCAGAGCCCACTCACAGAGTTACCCCTGAGGGTCACATGCGATTGATGACATCCATCACGGAGAGCAGTGTCTGCCATCTAGTAAGTGTTCCATGACTGCTGGCTACTGCTGTTATTCTAGGAACTTATGGCCCAGTGTGGCAGGTAAATAACTGAATCGATGCTTTTAAGGTGATGTGTTAGCACAATGGTGTGCTTGCGGCACGATTTCTCAACCTGGGCACTACTGGTATTTTGTTGTGCGGTTGTCCTATGCACCGTAGGGTGTTTACTCACTAGATGCTGGTAGCATCTCGTCGCTATCCCTCACTCACCGTGACAATAAAAAAACATCTCTAGACGTTGCCATTATCCCTTGGGAGACAAAATCTCCCCTGGTTGAGAACCGCTGTTTTAGGGTATTATGGAAACACAAAGGAAAGGCATCTAAATTAAACCAGGGACGCCTCCTTGAAGGAAGTGATGCTTGAATTCAGTTTTGAAGAGCAAAAAGGGATTCGCTGGATGAAGAGTAGAGAGGTAGAGGAAACAGCGTATGAAAGGATGGCAGCACGAACTGGCGTAAAGTCTTCAGGGAGTTGAGGGTGGTCTGGGCTAGCTAAAGGGATAGAGAGTATAGACAATGAGGCTGGAAACATAGGAGTGTCTGGACCACGAAGGCGCATCCTTGATTTTGTTTCTTCAAAGCCAGGGGTAGCTACTGAAAGCAGATGACTGATGTAATAGGTTTGCTTTTAGAAAGATCACTAGAAGCAGTAGGGAGGCTGAGTTTGAGTGAGACCAGGAGAAGCTCAAAAGGGAAAGAGACTGCTTTGTGAGGGAAAAAATAGGAAACGCTTCCTAGAATTGAGGGCATTTGTGGTAGGTCTTGAAAGACGGACGGGACTTGGACATGCGGACTTGGGGCAGGAGGGAAGAGTTCCAACAAAGAAACGGTGGTAGGAAAGTTGACTGCACACACCAACAGTGTAGAGCAGCCTGATGCGACTAGGACAGTGAAGTTGGGAAGGGTGCCTAATGAATTCGCCTTCAGGAATTTTGCAAAGCATGTGAACATCTTAAAGGTTCTAAGAAGCCCCGCAATAAAGAGGTTTATTTAACTTTGTTTCAAAGAGCATTGCCCAGTCTCATCTGACCAAAACCAGCTCCTGGTTCTTCCTGGAATAGCAGCTAATAACAGCTCTGGAATAAACTGGGGGAATCACTAGCAGAGTGGGTAGCGAGCATTTGGTTGAGATGAAACTGGAAAAGTAAGTGGGAGCTCTATTTTTCGGCCCGTAAATATCGAACTAGGGATTTTGTTTACTAAGAACAGTTCCGTTAGGAGAAGCCATTGGAAGTAGCCATTCACCCCCAGTGACCCTGGCCAAGGCAGGCACACAGCCACACTGGGCGTTAACGGGGCAGGACTGGATCCTTTCCACAGGGATGGCCCAGAAGAGGCAGAGCAGACAAGCAACTGTGATACCCAGGGCTCAGCAAGGTCTGGCACTTAGGAAAGGATGCCCAGCTGAGGCAGCTAGAATGTCACGTCAGATAAGACTGTCCAGGTCGAGCAGCTGGTACGTAGGAAGCTTGACAAAGGCAGCATTAATGATACGTTACGTTCCTTGTCTGTGAACTTCATTCTTAGAAAACGTGCCTCCTCTTAGTTATTCTATTAACTGGTTAAGTGAGTTAACTCAGAGCGCGTAGCAATCCTTTTCCTGAAAGGAAACCCCTCCCACACTGGTTTCCCGGGTCCGGGCAGGCTCTGCGCACAGCACTTCTCCCATCCTCAGGTGACGCCTCGCTGTGGTGACTTCAGGTGACACCAGGGCTCAGACCTCACCCTGTCGTGTTGCTTCTGGCCACACGCTTTATTGTTCCTATACCACATCTCTGCTGCGCCCTGACAAATGCGTTCTCCTTCAGCATAGAGCTGAATTCTGTTTTGTTCTTTAAAAAGGTTTTTCCCGCCTAACTATTAGGATTTAATTGGGTCAGAGCGAGTTAGGAATACTTTTTTACAAATACCGTCCGTTTTTATGGTTAAGATACAAGGTAAGGGAGAGAGAGGGGAAAAGAAACTGGCCTGGAAGTTTAGGGATCTGAGTCCTAATCCTAGCTCTCCCACCAGGCAGCAGAGTCATGTTGGATAAATGGTATGTTCCTCCCTGAGTCTCAGTGTCCTCAACTGTAGAATGGGGAAATTAAAATAGATATCTCAGAGGTTTCGTCCAGGTCTAAAATTAAATGAATCCTGTTCCCTTATTTTTCTCAGTTAAGGAAAATATATAACTGATCATTAAATTCCCGGGACTTGATTTTTCATATGAGGGTTTTTCATATGAGTGAGAAATATATTCATGGCACTGGTAGAGTTAGATATTTTAGATGTTAAAATATATATTTATATATTTACCAATTCAAACTAGTAAAAAGAAGGGGCCTTCCTGAATCATTGAAATACCTCAGTTATTGTCTCCAGTTACTTTATGTACTTTATTATCAGTATTTAAAGTAACAGAAGTTGTCTACTAAAGCATAGTTTAGTAAAATTTCTTGAGGGAATTTCCTTAAATGTATAGTTGCCATATCCATATTTTTGATGGTAAGTTGTCATTGTTGAACTAAAGTAAACTTGAAATAAAGAATACTTGAAATTTTCCTTTTGTGGATACATTGCATGAATTTCCAATCTTCATTGTTTACAATATAACCATAAACTGTAGCAGGATGATCCCTGGATTATCGCAAATTCGAAATTACTAGCATCTAAATTAATGTAGAAATGAAACCTCATTTAAGAAATGGGAGCTAGACTGTTCAGGCATTTGATTGTGGAGAAGATTCATTTTGTAGACACTGTCTAAATCTAAATTAAAATACACTGTACTCACGCTGAAGAGGGCACTTGGGATACTTCCTTAAGTTCTCTCAGTCTTAAAGAAATCTGTTCTGTTTCCATCTGTCTCTTTGCCTCGCTCTCTGCATTCTGCATACACACATCCACATATACGTTAAGTATGGATTTATTTATATGTACAGGTATATGTAATATACATGTCCTATTAAGGTGGAAGGAAGATGGGGAGAAGTGGGTAGATTTGAGTGGTACTGGGAGGTGAGCTAACAGATGCCACCAATGGATTCTTATTCTCAATGACTGAGAGGCAGGATTTGTTAAGGATGATTCCCAGGTTTTGGTTACTGGGCTGGATTCATGGCCATTTGCTGAAATAGGGCGTGAACTCAGGAAAGGACAAAGGATGGGGTGGGGTGAAAGATTGTTAGTTCAGTCTAAATTAAGCATGTTGAGTTTGAGGTGCCTCTAAAACATTCAAGGGAAGTCATATTGAACATTCCTATCCGAGGCTGGACCGCTGGAGATACAAATCTGGGAGTCGTCAGCAAATGGATGGTAATTAACGCTGTGGAAAGCTTAGTGAGCCTTGGAGGAATAAGTCAGTGCTTGATTTGGGGAGTGTAAATCTGCAAAAGGCGGTTGAAAGGGAGCGTCCTGAAAACCTAGCTTTTCCTCCAGGATTGTGAGTTCCAGAAGCAGGATCAATGGTGACTAAGAGGTCACGTCAGATGAAAAGAATGTCCGTGGGATTTAGTGACAAAAGGGGGTCATTAGTGATCTTTGAGAGAGCTGTATTTTCTTAATGCACAGACCTCATATTTCTCCACCCAAAAGTTCTTCCTTGATTCATCAGTTCATACTAAACAAAGTCTCCACTTTTTCACTTGGTATTTAACTCCCTTCATGATTTAATTGAAACCTACCTTTAAAGCCTTATACTGCCCAGCAAATGAACACATACCCGAAATGCCGGCTCGCCATCGCTTAACTGTTTTCTTGTGGTCTTTTCCCTCCTGCTCCTTTCTTCACTGTTACTGACATCTTACAGGCCTGGGGAGACCCAGACCAAACAGTACCCCGTTCACGCAAACTTCCCTGGTCACCGGCCACCGATGAACTTCAGATGTGCTCTTTTCACATCTCAGATGATACAGCTCACAAATGAGCTTACATTTTAACTACTTTGTCCCTGATTATGCTTATTATGAGCTCCTTGAGATTAGAGACTTGTTTCACTAACGTTATAGCTTCCAAAGCATCTAGTATTTTCTGAGTGAATGAATAAAATTTTAAAAATATACGGCACAGAACACAACCTGTGTGTCAGTCGCTGTGCTAAGTGCCTGAAGACGTGGCTTCAGTTTCATGTAATCCTTATCATAAGTGTATGAAATCCTTCTCATCTCACAGATGTGAAAACTTGTGCATTAGAGAGGCATATTTTTTTTTAAAGATTTATTGATTGATTGATTGATTGATTGATTGCTATGTTGGGTCTTCGTTTCTGTGCGAGGGCTTTCTCTAGTTGTGGCAAGCGGGGGCCACTCTTCATCGCGGTGCACGGGCCTCTCACTATCGCGGCCTCTCTTGCTGCGGAGCACAGGCTCCAGACGCGCGGGCTCAGTAGTTGTGGCTCACGGGCTTAGTCGCTCCGCGGCATGTGGGACCTTCCCAGACCAGGGCTCGAACCCGTGTCCCCTGCATTAGCAGGCAGATTCTCAACCACTGCGCCACCAGGGAAGCCCGAGAGGCATATTTTTAAAATACGTCTTTGGGCTAGGGTTTCTTAATTATATTTAAAAATAAATGAAGGTCCAAGATTTGTACAAAGAAGGCTTAATAAAAGGTTAGCATCTGAAAGTACGGGCATGCCTGCCTGCACTATGTGCGTGCATAAAATTTTTTTTCGAGAGCCACAAACTGATTTAAAGTAAAAATTGTTATTGTAAATCAACTATACTTCAATAAAATAAATTAAAAACAAGTAAAAATTGTTGAAATTTGTCATGAATTTAATGGGAACAAATAGTTTTAGAAGATTTCTTGATATATACTAATTGACTTTTCCATTGCTATGACTTAATTTAAATTCCTATTAAACTATCTAGAAATTGGGGTAAAGGACTAAAGCATATCTGCTCGTTTGTAGTTTTCCTCACTTTTTCCTATCGCATTGCCTAATGTGATTGGTGTGTATGGTGATGAAAGACAAATACATAAAAGTTTATTAACGGGTGAAAAGGAGTGAAAACTTCCATTTGCCTACCAGAAAATCTCCTACTACATTTTTCTTCTGATTTTTTTCCCTTCAGTTCTTTTTAGTGTTTATTATGTGCAAGGCATTGCTGTGCTCAATGCTGGAGAAATGCTAAGATGTATTTTAAGGAGCTTACAACCTGGTGTAGAAAGTTGCCATGCAGACAGTATCTGTAATTCAAGTGTAATAGAGTAAGTATAAGAAATATGCTATGCACAGGGAAGAGCCACTGCATCAATGAAAGTTCAAGAACCTGCTGTACTAAACACAATTTGCAACGTTCTGTTATTTTTTTGTATGTTTAGAATGCTGAAAGGTTTTTGAAGTTAAATAAACAGTATTACATTAAAAAAAAAAAAGAAATATGCTATGGGCGTGCTGAGAAGGAAATCATTTATTTTGAGGAGCGATGGGTGCTAAGTTAGGGAAGACTTCTTATAAGTAATAGTATATTAAAATCCTTACTAACGAAATATCTACATTGAGAACTAAAAGAATAAGGGCTTTTCTTTTGTTTTCTTGATAGACGAAGGATGCTGTTCAAGCTTTGATTGATAAGCACCAAAGAATACCCGGAAACGTTATGAGTGCTTTGCTAGAACGTTTTCATAACAAACAAAAGATCAACTAGAAGACTCTTTAATACATTTATATTAATATGTTTGTGTCTGTAGGACTGTCTTCAAAATTTCGTGGGTTCTATAATTAGTAGTTTTTAAAAAATCATGTTAATAAGCATCTTTCACTGAACTTGTTTAACATTGTATTGTCAATTTTGTTTCTGCAATCCATTGTGTCAGATTTAAACAATAACTCATTACATGCCTAATTATTCAGAAAATGATCATGGTTCTTTTTATAATTTCCTAATAATGTATCATAAACATAGATTCCTAAAGTTAAGTTTATTAATAACAGCAATGGAGGTTAAACAAACATTCCTAAATAATGCATCTAGTTTCTGTATCTCTTGCACTGAGCTAGTTTTGCAAGGTGGCATAACCTAAGGTTTAGTACAGACACTTCAGTTAGGAAAAAAAATGCTCTTTCCTCTGCCCCTCATTCCTTTCATGACCTTGGGCAAATCACATAATGTTTTTATGCCTCAACAATTCAATTTTTTAAAACATGCTAATATTTTGGTGAGGAATATTGTTTTAAATTCTTTATATTTGCTGATCGATAACTGCAGAACTGAAATTATAACTGAATTAATTAAACAATACCAAGATCTTTTAGAAGTTTATATATATATTTTGTCCATAGGATGTTTAAATTATTCCTTCAGGTATGATGTCAAGTTGCCAAGGACAATGAAAAAGATGTGCTGTTTTTCAAATTGAGTAAAAAGAAATTAGGGAAAGTAAAATTTCTAATCATTGTTATTATTCTTTCTAGTATTATATTTTTAATGAGACTCTGTAGACAAGCCGTACAGGGTGTGCTGTGCATTGTCAGCCCTATGATATGGCATTTAATAGTGTCAGGTTAGAAATCACAGTTGTGCCCTGCATCTCATATGTTAGAAGCTGATCCTAGGCTGATGAAAGCACAGAGAGAAAGCTCTGCTTTTGCTCAACATCATGGCTTATTCAGCTTGACTTTGCAACCAGTCAGATGGTTTATTGTTTCAATAAAAATATACTTGAATAATGAATTTATGTGAACATAAGTCTTTCTGAAAAATTAATGGCTTTCGATTTGTTGTCTCCTTGAAATCTGAATTTAAAAGTATTTAAACACAATAGTACCAGAAGTCAAATGCAGTATGTCCCTCTCCCTTGTTAAGATATTAAATTACTTGGATTTTTGTATAAATTTTTGTATAACAAGTATGTATGTATGATACGTGTAATGTATATAAAATTAAGCAGCATAAAAATAAAGGAAAGCTGAACTGAAGTTCATATTCTTGTAGATTACATATGTGACATTTTCTTATTTTAAACTGATTTTTCTGTTTTACTATTTATGTATTTCTCACCTACAATCATATTCATCAATCTCAGCCCCAATGAATAAACCTGACTTTCCAATGTAATAAATATATTTCAATTCCAATTTCAAAGAAAAGAGTCAACTAATGATATTTTGCAGCTTTTTTTCCCTCTCTAGCAGTGAGCAGTGTTTGTTTAAAATTGATAAATATTTCCGGAATGAAGAAATAAATGATCATAATATGAACGAGAATAATATTTTTTGGCAACTATTGGGTTTTTAAAACTGTAGAAAGAACGACATTCATTGCTAATGTAGCAAAAGCCATTATTTTTCACAGTATTTAAGTTTTACTGCTTTACTTAAAACCTTTTTTTCTTCTTTGATACTCAGATTAACAGGAAGGCTTTCTGTCTTGTTTGATGCAAGATCTCTATCTTTGCTATTTGAATTTAAATGCCATTTAGAAGAATGAGGGAATGTGACTAAATATAGAGACAAATAATAATAGAAAGGAGGAAGTGTCGGGGGTTTTTTTGTTTTTGTTTTGTTTTGGTTTTAGTTTACCATTTTGTCTTACACTTAAAAATTTTTTTGTTTTATATTGGAGTATAGTTGGTTTACAATGTTGTGTTAGTTTCAGGTGTACAGCAAAGTGAATCAGTTATACGTATACATATAGCCACTCTTTTTTAGATGCTTTTCCCATACAGGTCATTACAGAGTACTGAGTAGAGTTCCCTGTGCTCTACAGTAGGTCCTTGTTGATTGTCTATTTTACATATTGTAGTGTGTATATTTTAATCCCAACCTCCTAATTTATCCCTCCCCCCAACCTTTCCCCTTTGGTAACCATACATTTGTTTTCTATGTCTGTGAGTCTGTTTCTGTTTTGTACATAAATTCATTTGTATCAGTCTTTTAGATTCCACATATAAGTGGTATTATATGATATTTGTCTTTCTCTGTTTGACTTACTTCACTTAGTATGATAACCTCTAGGTCCATCCATGTTGCGCAAATGGCATTATTTCATCCTTTTTTTTATGGCTGAGTAATATTCCATTGTGTATATGTACCACATCTTCTTTATCCATTCATCTGCTGATGGACACTTAGGTCGCTTCCATTTCTTATTGTAAATGGTGCTGCAGTGAACACTGGGAAGTGCATATCTTTTCAAATTGTGGTTTTCAAGGAGGGGGTGTTTTTCACCCTTTTTGAAACATGTGTCCTCAAGTCAGAACCTGATGAAAGCCAGGGACTCCCTCCAGAAGCATGAACTTGGCCCACTTTTATGGGAAATCTTTCATACCCTTTCAAAAAAACTTTCATTTTGAAACAATTTCAAATCTACCAAAAAGTTGCAATTATTGTGCACAGTACTTCATATACTTTCACCCAGATTCCCCAACTGTTATGGCACGTTTGTTTTATTATCTTCACACGCTCTCTCTCCCTCCCTCTCTCTCTCTCTCTCTCTCTCTTTCTCTCTGTCCTCTCTTTCCTCCCTCCCCACATATATATCTATAAAGTTTTCTCCTGAATCGTCTGATAGTAAATGCAGATACCATGCCCCTTCCTATGTGGCCGTCCATTTACGGCACCACAGAGCAATGATCAAAATCAGGAAATTTATCATTGAGATAATAGTATTATCTGATCTAATGACCGGATTCAAATTTCACCAGTTGTCTCAATAATATCCTTTGCATCAGTTTCTCCTCCTGATGCACGGTTCATAGCAGGACCACACACTGCATTTAGTTTTCCTATGTCTTTAGTCACCTTTAATCTGGAATGATTCCCCAGCCCTACTTTGTCTTTAATGATACTGACATTTTTGGAGAAGACAGACTATCTGTTCTGTAGCCACCTCTTCAATCTGTTTTTCCCTGACATTCCGTCATGATTTGATTCAGGTCATGCATTATTCCAGAAATGCTACATAAATGATGCTGTGCTCTTTCCAGTGGGTCATATCAGGAGGCATAGAATGTTGGTTTGTGTCATTAGTAATCGTAGTAACTTGATCACTTGGTTAAAGTGGCGCCCACCAGGTTTCTTCCCTGTAAAGTTATTATTTCCTTCGTAATGAATAAGTTTATGGAGAGAATATGTAAATATCTGTTCCTCATCAAACTTTCACCCACTAGTTTTAGCATCTTTGAACTGAGTATTGCCGGGATAAATTCTTACTCTGAGGGTTTCAACGTGTGAAACCCTATTATTATTATTCTATTATTCTACGTTTATGAGTTGGCATCCTACTGTAAGAAGAAACTTCCCAATTTCCACCCCCCACACACACACCAAACACTTACCTATCATCTGAGGTTCATATTTTGTTTAAAGGATAATGCATATACTCTTAAGTGATTTAAATATGAGACCCTCTGAAGTTTATGACATTTTATGAACCATTGAAATAATAGACATTTACAGGGGTAAGTTGCGTGTGTTTTTGTATTTATGTATATGATTGCTATTTTTAAAATATATTTTTGTTACTTTTTTATTGGGCAGATATACATACCAAGATTTACAATTTTAACCCTTTCTAAGTGTACAATTCACTGGCATTAAGTACATTCACAATATGGTGGAACCATCACCACTATCCATTTCCAGAACTTCTTCACCATCCCAAACAGAAACTCTGTACCCATTAAACAATAACTGTCCATTCACCTCTCCCTCATTTCCCGGTAAACTCTATTCTACTTTCCGTTTCTATGAATTTGCCCACTCTAAGTACGTTATATAAATGGAATCACAATATCTGTCTTTTTGTGTCTGGCTTATTTCACTTAACATAAATATCTGAGCTCTTTCCTGACACCAAATGACATAGTTCCAACGCCAGTTCTCTGACATCAGCTGGGTGTCCTCCAATTCCATTCAAGTCTGACACTAACTACTGGAGTCAACACAGACCCTATAGGGTAAGGGCTCAGTCCCACAAGACTGCCCCTACTTCAGATGCCAGCTGCAAATGGGGCCCCCAGGCCACTCCCACTTCCGCCTGGCCTACGACAAATTTGGAGGTTCCCATGACATCCCCTCAGGTGGCATAATTCCATAGAACAACTCAGACCTCAGGAAAATGCTGTACTAAAAATTTTATTATCAAAGATTCAACCCAGGAACAGGCAAATGGAAGAGGGCAAGCTACAGGGGGCGGGGCGCAGAGCTTCCACGCCCCCTCTGGGTGCACTACCTGCCCAGCATGTCCAAGTGTTCACCAACCCAGAAGCCTCCCCAAACCTCACAGTGATCACCAGTGGTGGTTGAACTACATCTCTAACCCGTCTCTGCTGCCTGGACGTTGAGGACGGGGCTGAAGTTCTAACCCTCTAATCACACGGTTAGTTTTTCTGGTAACCAGCTCCCACCCTGAAGCTATTTAGCCACCCCCGGCCCCCGACCAGGAGTCGTCTCGTTAACATACAAAAGGTATTCCTAACAGGACCTTCTGAGAGCTATAGGGGCTCAGTGCCAGGAGCTGGGAACAAAGACCAAATATATCTGTTTATTTATTATACCACAATAATGTTTTCAAGGTTCATTCACATTGTAGAATGTGTCAGAATTTCATTCCTTTTTACAGCTGAAAAATACTCGGTTGTAGGTATGTATTACATTTTGTCTCTATATTCTAAATGTTTCTGTTCCTTGGCTGTTGTGAATAATGTTGCTATGAACATTGGTGTACAAGTATCTGTTTGAGTCCCTGCTTTCATTTCTTTTGGTTATACACCTAGGAGTGGAATTGCTGGATCATATGGTCATTCTATGTTTAACTTTTTGAAGAATCACCAAACTGATTTCCACCAGACCGTACCATTGTACAGCCCCAGGAGCAGGGCACCAGGGTTCCAATTTCTCCATATCCTCACCAACACTTGTTATTTTTATTTTTTTTTGAGAACAGCTATCCCACTGGGTGTGAAATGGTGTTTCATTGTGGTTTTGATTTGCATTTCCCTAATGACTAGTGATGTTGAACATCTCTTCATGCGCTGGTTGGACATTTGTATATCTTCACTGGAGAAATGTCTATTCAAATTCTTTGCCCTAATTTTTGAATTAGGTTTTTGTTGTTGTTGTTGAGTTTTTTTTTTTTTTTTTACTGAAGTAGAGTTGATTTACAATGCTGTGCCAATCTCTGCTGTACAGCAAAGGCACTCAGTTTTACACATACAGACATTCTTTTTTTTAAAATTTATTTTATTTATTTGGTCGCGCCGGGTCTCAGTTGCGGCAGGTGGGCTCCTTAGTTGCTTGTGGCATGCAAACCCTTAGCTGCGGCATGCACGTGGGATCTAGTTCCCTGACCAGGGATCGAACCCGGGCCCCCTGCATTGGGAGCGTGGAGTCCTAACCACTGCGCCACCAGGCAAGTCCCTACATTCTTTTTTTTAATGTTCTTTTTCCATTGTGGTTTATCCCAGGAGACTGGATATAGTTTCCTGTGCTATAGAGCAGGACCTTGTTGTTTATCTGTTCTAAATGCAATAGTTTGCATCTACCAACCCCAAATTCCCAGTCCATCCCTCTCCCTCTCCCCCTCCCCCTTGGCAACCACAAGTCTGATCTCTTTATATTTTCTGAATATTAACCCCTTATCAGATATATGATTTGCAGATATTGCTCCCATTCTGTAGGTTGTCTTTTTACTCTCTTGATAGTGTCCTTTGAGGCACAAAAGTTTTCAATTTTAATGAGATCTAACATCTATTTTTTCTTTCGTTGCTTGTGCTATTGTGGTACTGATTGAGGCGGGGATCGAATGATATAACATACAATTTGTTACATGCTAGTTGCCTTTCTCACGAACATTGGAGGGTAGTGGCATGGTGACGTGGGGTTGTGTGTAAGAGCTTTGGATTTCAAGGTTCTCAGATAGTTTCCTGGCTCTACCTCCTCACAGCTATGTGATCTTGGGCAGAATTACCCCTCAAGCCACAGTTCACCTCTATGAAAAGCAAGAGTAATAAAAGCTCCTGTCTCACAGATTTGCTGAGCACATTAATGGAAATCATTCTATAAAGACTTTATTAGCACTTTATAGCATCTAGTAGCATCATATATAAAGCACAGGGTGTAGGGCATGGTAAAACTTATACAATGAGTAAACAAGCAATCATTGGTTGGTGGTGAGGTAAGTGGGAGTCGGCATCACCAACCTTCTGGCTCCAGCTGGTCTGGGTCTCCGTGCTTGCGGGCAGCACACAGCTAACTTCTCCCACCCAGTGGAGGTTTCAGGATCTTCAGAACAGCTCAAAGATACTGTGATGCGTATCCCTCGAGGGGGGGGCCGGGACCCTGCCCCCAGGCTGAACTATTGTTTCCTGACTGCTCCTCCCTTGTCTCCGCATCCCCTCCCTTCCCTGATTAGCAACTGTTTGAACCTGCCCATTGGAACTCAGGGAAGGTCGTGGAGGCTGAATGAAGCCTATTTCCTGTAATCAGGAAGCGGGGGACACAGAAAGGCTTTTGTGCCCAGGAGCCCCACAGGGTCCTGCTCTGTCTCCCCCATAGAAGACATTTCCTGGGCTTTTTCACACATTAGTTTAGCTTGCACCTCAATGGCCAACACTTACACGACTACGTCTAACTGCAGGAGGCTGGTGGTGCGTGCCCAGCTACAAACTGAGGTTCCTGAAAAGGAAGAGAGGACACTGGGATACAGGAGGCCATGGCCACCTTGAAGAAACCATGAGTGAGAACGATGTTGGGTGACTGTGGACTCACAGCCTTGGTCCACTTCTCCTGGCAAATACTCAGACTTAGGGAGGGGGGCCCACAATTTGGAAACTTTGAGGAAGGGAATCCCCAGAAATGAGAGATTTTTCTTGGCAAAGAGTGATAAACCAAGGCACATGATCTGGTGCAACTCTGACCTGGGTTCTACCCAATAAGGGGGAAAATCAAGTCCAGTTTTTTTTGTTTGTTTATTTTTTAAATTATATACTTATTTATATTAGCCTAGAGACGGAAGGATTCAAAGTAAGTTGTGAACATTGTGTGTGCTGCATTACCTTTCTTCAAGTACATATTTTAATTTTTTTTTTTTTGCTTTTGACAGAAGATGTATTGCTTTTGTAATTTAAATATTTAATCAAATGAATTTAAATAAGAACAGGCACTGTGATAGGTGCTCTTACTGAGGTGTGTCCTGTGAAAGCAATGACATTTCGTGCAGTTATGATTTTCTATTTCAGATTGACTGGGACTGTTGTGAAGACACCAACAGAATCATAAACTATAATATTTATTTTCTGTCAGTGTTAGCTGAGATAGTAGATGATAAAAATATAAAACACCATTTTTCAAGGGAATTTGTAATATGAGAGGAGGTGAATACTAGATTGAAAATACTTTGTTACGTCCAATTCTTCACTCAGGACATCCATCTCCCCAGGGGACTAAGCATTAAGTTAATTGAGATGACAATTCTGTGTTTCTGGGCTGCATTTAGATAAAGTCCTGTGTTACTAACAAGGGTTACAAGCAAGCCTGCATCTTACTACTCGCCCTTTCTTCCTCCTCCAGTCACTTGCTTTTAGTCATACAGGTTTGTTAGTTTTTAGTTTCTCTGCACCTCGCCCCTACTTTTCCTCTGCCTAGCTGCACAATCCCCTCAACTCCTCCAGCTTTCTTTGGCTAATTCTTGATCAGCTAACAAATCCCATCCCTGATGGTCTTCTCTGTCCCCCTGCAGGCTTGAGTGCCTTAGATTTCCTTTCTTTTTCATTTGTCACACTTGAGATGCAATAAACATTATCTGCCAGAAGCATGGTAGCACTGTGATTAAGAGCCTGGGCTCCAGAGACAGCCAAACTGGGTTTGAATGTCGCTTCTTCCACATCTTAGTAGGAAGAGCTTGGGCAACTCACATCACCTCTTCAAGCAAAAACCAGATGTAACTTAACTTGGGACGGTGCTGGCATAGACGCTGGATGCAGGTCATATATTGTTAATATTAAGAATCAGCAAATTAAGAATCATAGCACTGACAGTTGTGCCCTTGGTTCCTTGAAGAATACTTACCATATTATAAACAGTTACTGAATAAATGAACAAAGTGTATGAGAAGACTAAAATATTTTCTTGGGATGAAAGAAATCATGTGACTGACTTCATATAAAAAAGCAATTTAATCGATTTGTAAAAACTCACCATTGTATTTAAATCCCAGGCAACAAGTTCTACTAGCTAGAAAATTAGAATCGGTTCAAAAATAGTTTGCTCTATTGATTAATCAAAAGAACTTGATTCCCCTAAAGATCAACGTTCAGGACTACACTAACCCTAGAATGTAGACAACAAACAAATCCTCTCTGTAAAATGTATTGCATTGAGTTTCCTGCAAATCGAATCTAGGAATCGTTCATTTTCATCGATTGGTACTACCATCATGAAATGCTACAAAGAGGTTTCTTTTAAGTGTTCCAGGATACAATTAAATGGATTTTGTGAAATCTGTGTGGGATAACCTTTGGAAAAGAATAGTGTATTTTGTGTGCGTTAAAGACTGAAAAAGAATAATTGGCCTTAAATTTAGGCAAGTGTGGTACTGATTAATTTCTTGAGCCTCAAGGTGATGAGGTACTATAGCAGGCTGGAAAGGGAGGTTGTGAAGCCCAGAGAGATTTTTTTTAAAAAAGATAATACTACATAAAAGACACATTCCATCCATTTTCTCCTGAAAGAACTTTCCTTTCCCTCCTCCACTCGGGTCACATTTGAGCATGTGTTCATTCTCTCACCTTTCTTTCTTACTAACATGGGCGATGTTAGTTTTTATGAAAAAGGTGGGTCCCAAATTCTTTATGCACTTTGCATTGTCATGCCTGTTACCACTTGGAGGCCACTATTTGGCCATTTTAACCAAACATAAACAAAAACAAAAGCGTCTTTTCATAATCTTCTGCTTCAGCATCATTCATGTGTCTCTGCTGCTGCCACCTACTAACCTCCTGATGTAATCAGCAATCTCCCCACGCTACCCCACTGTGACCCTGGGTCCCCTGCAACATCTGTTTGAATGGATCATCCAGCATTCTACATTGCACTGGCTTTGACGCTGGAGGTCCACTGTCCATCCTGAAGCAGCATTCCTGTTTCTTCCTTGCTAAAGAGCCACACTTTGTTTTGGGTGACCACCTTCCCCAGAAGGCACCTAAAGGTTGCTGATCAGCCTAGGGAAGCCCCTCCCCTTTGCCAGAAATTTGTTCAGGGGCTGGTATGTGACCCACTTCGGGCTCAACTTTTTGAGGAGCTGCTATACTGTTTCCCAGAGTGGTTGCACCATCTTACATTCTCTCTAGCTGTGCCCAAGGGTTCCAATTTTTCCAAATCCTTGCCAATAATTATTTCTGGTTTTTTGATAGTAGCCATTTAATGGGTGTGAAGTGGTGTCCCGTTGTGGTTTTGATTTTCATTTCCTGAATGGTTAGTGATGCTGAGCATCTTTTCATGTGCTTATTGGCCTTCTGCCTGTCTTCTTTGGAGAGACATCTGCCAAGTCCTTTGCTCATTTTTTTTTTTTTTTTTTAAACATCTTTATTGAAGTATAATTGCTTTACAATGGTGTGCTAGCTTCTGCTTTACAACAAAGTGAATCAGTTACACATATACATATGTTGCCATATCTCTTCCCTCTTGCATCTCCCTCCCTCCCACCCTCCCTATCCCACCCCTCTAGGTGGTCACAAAGCACCGAGCTGATCTCCCTGTGCTATGCGGCTGCTTCCCACTAGTTATCTATTTTACATTTGGTAGTGTATATATGTCCATGACACTCTCTCACCCTGTCACATCTCACCCCTCCCCCTCCCCATATCCTCAAGTCCATTCTCTAGTAGGTCTGTGTCTTTATTCCCATCTTGCCACTAGGTTCTTCATGACCTCTTTTTTTTTTTTTTTTTTTTTTTTCCCTTAGATTCCATATATATGTGTTAGCATACTGTATTTGTTTTTCTCTTTCTGACTTACTTCACTCTGTATGACAGACTCTAACTCCATCCACCTCATTACAAACACCTCCATTTCATTTCTTTTTATGGCTGAGTAATATTCCATTGTATATATGTGCCACATCTTCTTTATCCATTCATCCGATGATGGACACCTAGGTTGCTTCCATGTCCTGGCTATTGTAAACAGAGCTGCAATGAATATTTTGGTACATGACTCTTTCTGAATTATGGTTTTCTCAGGGTATATGCCCAGTAGTGGGATTGCTGGGTCATATGGTAGTTCTATTTTTAGTTTTTTAAGGAACCTCCATACTGTTCTCCATAGTGGCTGTATCAATTTACATTCCCACCAACAGTGCAAGAGTGTTCCCTTTTCTCCACACCCTCTCCAGCATTTATTGTTTCTAGATTTTTTGATGATGGCCATTCTGACTGGTGTGAGATGATACCTCATTGTAGTTTTGATTTGCATTTCTCTAATGATTAATGATGTTGAGCATTCTTTCATGTGTCTGTTGGCAATCTGTATCTCTTCTTTGGAGAAATGTCTATTTAGGTCTTCTGCCCATTTTTGGATTGGGTTGTTTGTTTTTTGTTATTGAGCTGCATGAGCTGCTTGTAAATCTTGGAGATTAATCCTTTGTCCGTTGCTTCATTTGCAAATATTTTCTCCCATTCTGAGGGTTGTCTTTTGGTCTTGTTTATGGTTTCCTTTGCTGTGCAAAAGCTTTTAAGTTTCATTAGGTCCCATTTGTTTATTTGTGTTTTTATTTCCATTTCTCTAGGACCTGGGTCAAAAAGGATCTTGCTGTGACTTATGTCATACAGTGTTCTGCCTATGTTTTCCTCTAAGAGTTTGATAGTGTCTGGCCTTACACTTAGGTCTTTAATCCATTTTGAGTTTATTTTTGTGTATGGTGTTAGGGAGTGTTCTAATTTCATACTTTTACATGTACCTGTCCAATTTTCCCAGCACCACTTATTGAAGAGGCTGTCTTTTCTCCACTGTATATGCTTGCCTCCTTTATCAAAGATAAGGTGACCATATGTGCGTGGGCTTATCTCTGGGCTTTCTATCCTGTTCCATTGATCTATATTTCTGTTTTTGTGCCAGTACCAAACTGTCTTGATTACTGTAGCTTTGTAATATAGTCTGAAGTCAGGGAGCCTGATTCCTCCAGCTCCATTTTTTGTTCTCAAGATTGCTTTGGCTATTCGGGGTCTTTTGTGTTTCCATACAAATTGTGAAATTTTTTGTTCTAGTTCTGTGAAAAATGCCAGTGGTAGTTTGATAGGGATTGCATTGAATCTGTAGATTGCTTTGGGTAGCAGAGTCATTTTCACAATGTTTATTCTTCCAATCCAAGAACATGGTATATCTCTCCATCTATTTGTATCATCTTTAATTTCTTTCATCAGTGTCCTATAATTTTCTGCATACAGGTCTTTTGTCTCCTTAGGTAGGTTTATTCCTAGGTATTTTATTCTTTTTGTTGCAATGGTAAACGGGAGTGTTTTCTTAATTTCACTTTCAGATTTTTCATCATTAGTATACAGGAATGCAAGAGATTTCTGTGCATTAATTTTGTATCCTGCTACTTTACCAAATTCATTGATTAGCTCTAGTAGTTTTCTGGTAGCATCTTTTGGATTCTCTATGTATAGTATCATGTCATCTGCAAACAGTGACAGCTTTACTTCTTCTTTTCCGATTTGGATTCCTTTTATTTCTTTTTCGTCTCTGATTGCTGTGGCTAACACTTCCAAAACTATGTTGAATAATAGTGGTGAGAGTGGGCAACCTTGTCTTGTTCCTGATCTTAGTGGAAATGGTTTCAGTTTTTCACCATTGAGGACAATGTTGGCTGTGGGTTTGTCATATACGGCCTTTATTATGTTGAGGAAAGTTCCCTCTATGCCTACTTTCTGCAGGACTTTTATCATAAATGGGTGTTGAATTTTGTCGAAAGCTTTCTCTGCATCTATTGAGATGATCATATGGTTTTTCTCCTTCAATTTGTTAATATGATGTATCACGTTGATTGATTTGCGTATATTGAAGAATCCTTGCATTCCTGGAATAAACCCCGCTTGATCATGGTGTATGATCCTTTTAATGTGCTGTTGGATTCTGTTTGCTAGTATTTTGTTGAGGATTTTTGCATCTATGTTCATCAGTGATATTGGCCTGTAGTTTTCTTTCTTTGTGACATCTTTGCCTGGTTTTGGTATCAGGGTGATGGTGGCCTCGTAGAATGAGTTGGGGAGTGTTCCTCCCTCTGCAATATTTTGGAAGAGTTTGAGAAGGATAGGTGTTAGCTCTTCTCTAAATGTTTGATAGAATTCGCCTGTGAAGCCATCTGGTCCTGGGCTTTTGTGTGTTGGAAGATTTTTAATCACAGTTTCAATTTCAGTGCTTGTGATTGGTCTGTTCATATTTTCTATTTCTTCCTGGTTCAGTCTCGGCAGGTTGTGCATTTCTAAGAATCTGTCCATTTCTTCCAGGTTGTCCATTTTATTAGCATAGAGTTGCTTGTAGTAATCTCTTATGATCGTTTGTATTTCTGCAGTGTCAGTGGTTACTTCTCCTTTTTCATTTCTAATTCTATTAATTTGAGTCTTCTCCTTTTTTCTCTTGATGAGTCTGGCTAATGGTTTATCAATTTTGTTTAGCTTCTCAAAGAACCAGCTTTTAGTTTCATTGATTTTTGCTATTGTTTCCTTCATTTCTTTTTCATTTATTTCTGATCTGATCTTTATGATTTCTTTCCTTCTGCTAGCTTTGGGGTTTTTTTGTTCTTCTTTCTCTAATTGCTTTAGGTGCAAGGTTAGGTTGTTTATTCGAGATGTTTCCTGTTTCTTGATGTAGGCTTGTATTGCTATAAACTTCCCTCTTAGAACTGCTTTTGCTGCATCCCATAGGTTTTGGATCGTCGTGTCTCCATTGTCATTTGTTTCTAGGTATTTTTTGATTTCCCCTTTGATTTCTTCAGTGATCACTTCGTTATTAAGTAGTGTATTGTGTAGCCTCCATGTGTTTGTATTTTTTACAGATCTTTTCCTGTAATTGATATCTAGTCTCATAGCGTTGTGGTCGGAAAAGATACTTGATACGATTTCAATTTTTTTAAATTTACCAAGGCTTGATTTGTGACCCAAGATATGATCTATCCTGGAGAATGTTCCATGAGCACTTGAGAAAAATGTGTATTCTGTTGTTTTTGGGTGGAATGTCCTATAAATATCAATTAAGTCCATCTTGTTTAATGTATCATTTAAAGCTTGTGTTTCCTTATTTATTTTCATTTTGGATGATCTGTCCATTGGTGAAAGTAGGGTGTTAAAGTCCCCTACTATGATTGTGTTACTGTCGATTTCCCCTTTTATGGCTGTTAGTATTTGCCTTATGTATTGAGGTGCTCCTATGTTGGGTGCATAAATATTTACAATTGTTATACCTTCCTCTTGGATCGATCCCTTGATCATTATATAGTGTCCATCTTTGTCTCTTGTAATTGTCTTTATTTTAAAGTCTATTTTGTCTGATATGAGAATTGCTACTCCAGCTTTCTTTTGATTTCCATTTGCATGGAATATCTTTTTCCATCCCCTCACTTTCAGTCTGTATGTGTCTCTAGGTCTGAAGTGGGTCTCTTGTAGACAGCATATATATGGGTCTTGTTTTTGTATCCATTCAGCCAGTCTGTGTCTTTTGGTGGGAGCATTTAATCCATTTACATTTAAGGTAATTATCGATATGTATGTTCCTATTCCCATTTTCTTAAATGTTTTGGGTTTGTTATTGTAGGTGTTTTCCTTCTCTTGTGTTTCTTGCCTAGAGAAGTTCCTTTAGCATTTGTTGTAAAGCTGGTTTGGTGGTGCTGAACTCTCTCAGCTTTTGCTTGTCTGTAAAGGTTTTAATTTCTCCATCAAATCTGAATGAGATCCTTGCTGGGTAGAGTAATCTTGGTTGTAGGTTTTTCTCCTTCATCACTTTAAGTATATCCTGCCACTCCCTTCTGGCTTGCAGCGTTTCTGCTGAAAGATCAGCTGTTAACCTTATGGGGATGCCCTTGTGTGTTATCTGTTGTTTTTCCCTTGCTGCTTTTAATATGTTTTCTTTATATTTAATTTTTGATAGTTTGATTAATATGTGTCTTGGTGTGTTTCTCCTTGGATTTATCCTGTATGGGACTCTCTGTGCTTCCAGGACTTGATTAACTATTTCCTTTCCCATATTAGGGAAGTTTTCAACTATAATCTCTTCAAATATTTTCTCAGTCCCTTTCTTTTTCTCTTCTTCTTCTGGGACCCCTATAATTCGAATGTTGGTGCGTTTAATGTTGTCCCAGAGGTCTCTGAGACTGTCCTCAGTTCTTTTCATTCTTTTTTCTTTATTCTGCTCTGCAGTAGTTATTTCCACCATTTTATCTTCCAGGTCACTTATCCGTTCTTCTGCCTCAGTTATTCTGCTATTGATCCCATCTAGAGTATTTTTAATTTCATTTATTGTGCTTGTCATCGTTTCTTGGTTCCTCTTTAGTTCTTCTACGTCCTTGTTAAATGTTTCTTGCATTTTGTCTATTCTATTTCCAAGACTTTGGATCATCCTTACTATCATTATTCTGAATTCTTTTTCAGGTAGACTACCTATTTCCTCTTCATTTGTTAGGTCTGGTGTGTTTTGACCCTGCTCCTTCATCTGCTGTGTGTTTTTCTGTCTTCTCATTTTGCTTATCTTACTGTGTTTGGGGTCTCCTTTTCACAGGCTGCAGGTTCGTAGTTCCCGTTGTTTTTGGTATCTGTCCCCAGTGGCTAAGGTTGGTTCAGTGGGTTGTGTAGGTTTCCTGGTGGAGGGAACTAGTGCCTGTGTTCTGGTGGATGAGGCTGGATGTTGTCTTTCTGGTGGGTTCGTCCACGTCTGGTGGTGTGTTTTGGGGTGTCTGTGGCCTTATTATGATTTTAGGCAGCCTCTCTGTTAATGGATGGGGCTGTGTTCCTCTCTTGCTAGTTGTTTGGCATAGGGTGTCCAGCACTGTAGCTTGCTGGTCGTTGAGTGAAGCTGGGTCTTGATGTTGAGATGGAGATCTGTGAGAGATTTTCGCCGTTTGGTATTACGTGGAGCTGGGAGGTCTCTTGTGGACCAGTGTCCTGAAGTTGGCTCTCCCACCTCAGAGGCACAGCCCTGATGCCTGGCTGGAGCACCAAGAGCCTTTCATCCACACGGCTCAGAATAAAAGGGAGAAAAAATGGAAAGAAAGAAAAAAAGAGGATAAAATAAAATAAAATAAAGCAATTATAATAAAAAATAAGAAAAAAAATTATTAAGAGTAAATTTATTAAGAAAAAAAAATTTTTTTAATTTTTAAAAATAGATTTATTAATTTTTTATACTAAAAATAAGAAAAAAATTATTTAGAAAAAATTTATTAAGAAAAAAAATTTTTTAATTTTTTAAAATAAAAAATATGAAAAAACTTATTAAAAATTTTTTTTAAAAATAGAAAATAAGGAAAAAATTATTAAGAAAACATTTATCAGGGAAAAAGAAAAAAAAAAATTTTTAAGCCAAAAAAAAAAAAAAAAAAAAAAAACGGACAGACCTAACCCTAGGACTAACGGTGAGAGCAAAGCTATACAGACAAAATCTCACCCAGAAGCATACACTTCTACACTCACAAAAAAAAGGAAAAGGGGAAAAGTTAATATATCCTGCTCCCAAAGTCCATCTCCTAAATTTGGGATGATTCGTTGTCTATTCAGGTATTCAACAGATGCAGGCACATCAAGTTGTTTGTGGAGCTTTAATCCGCTGCTTCTGAGGCTTCTGGGAGAGATTTCCCTTTCTCTTCTTTGTTCGTACAGCTCCCGGGGTTCAGCTTTGGATTTGGACCCGCCTCTGCATGTAGGTCGCCTGAGGGCGTCTGTTCCCCGCCCAGACAGAACGGGGTTAAAGGAGCAGCTGATTCGGGGGCTCCGGCTCAGTCAGGCCGGGGGGAGGGAGCGGTACGGAGGAGGCGGGGCGAGCCTGCGCGGCAGAGGCGTCGTGACGTTGCAGCAGCCCGAGGCGCGCCGTGCGCTCTCCCGGGGAAGTTGTCCCCGGATCACGGGAGCCTGGCCGTGGCGGGCTGCACAGACTCCCGGGAGGGGCGGTGTGGAGAGTGACCTGCGCTCGCACACAGGCTTCTTGGTGGCGGCAGCAGCAGCCTTAGCGTCTCATGCCCGTCTCTGGGGTCCGCGCTGATAGCCGCGGCTCGCGCCCGTCTCTGGAGTTCGTTTAAGCGGCGCTCTGAATCCCCTCTCCTTGTGCGCCGCGGAAGAAAGAGGCGAGAAAAAGTCTCTTGCCTCTTCGGCAGCTGCAGACTTTTTCTCGGGCTCCCTCCCGGCTAGCTGTGGTGCGCTAGACCCTTCAGGCTGTGTTCACGCAGCCAACCCCAGTCCTCTCCCTGGGATCCGACCGAAGCCCGAGCCTCAGCTCCCAGCCCCCGCCCGCCCCGGCGGGTGAGCAGACAAGCCTCTCGGGCTGGTGAGTGCTGGTCGGCACCGCTCCTCTGTGCGGGAATCTCCGCTTTGCCCTCCGCACCCCTGTGGCTGCGCTCTCCTCCGTGGCTCCGAAGCTTCCCTCCTCCGCCACCCGCAGTCTCTGCCCACGAAGGGGCTCCTAGTGTGTGGAAACCTTTCCTCCTTCACAGCTCCCTCCCACTGGTGCAGGGCCCGTCCCTATTCTTTTGTCTCTGTTATTTCTTTTTTCTTTTGCCCTACCCAAGTACGTGGGGATTTTCTTGCCTTTTGGGAGGTCTGACGTCTTCTGCCAGCGTTCAGTGGGTGTTCTGTAGGAGCAGTTCCACGTGTAGATGTATTTCTCATGTATCTGTGGGGAGGAAGGTGATCTCCGCGTCTTACTCTTCCGCCATCTTGCCTCAGGTCCCTTTGCTCATTTTTGAATTGGATTTTTTTGTTGTTGAGTTTTAGGAGTTCTTTATACATTCTAGATATTAATCCTTTATCAGATGTATGATTTGCAAATATTTTCTCCTTTCTGTGGGCTGCCTTTTCGCTCTTTTGATAGTGGCCTTTAATGGACAAAAGTTTTAATTTTGGAAAAGTTCAATTTACTTTTTTTCTTTTGTTGCCTGTACTTTTGGTGTCATATCCAAGAAATCATTGGCAAATCCAATGTCCAAATGAAGTTTTCCCCTATGTTTTCTTCTAAAGGTTTAGTTTTAGTTCTTACCTTTAGGTCTTTAATCCATCTTGAGTTCATCCATTTTTGCATATGGTGTAAGATGCAGGTCCAACTTTATTCTTTTGCACATGGAGTTTGGAAAAGAACAGGATTATCTTTTAGATGTAGCTGAAAACATATTAGCATTGAGGTTCCCAAACTTTCTCAGGTCACAGCATCCTTAGCGTCCCAACAAATTTTGTATGGTGCACCCAGGCCAAGAGCAATACCTAACAATTCCATTCACTAAATGGTTAGATCTAAACAACTTCATATGTATTCAAACCTGAACAATCTAGCCATTGAAAAAAGTACTACACATAAATTTGAAAGAAAAAAAACGATTTTAATTTATTCTTAAATAACACAATTACTTACTCGTGGAGTTTCTGGGTCTGTTGTGTGATGCACAACATCTCGGACCTTGGAATCAAAGTGGACGCTGCTGCCAACTGAGATGAACTCAGTCCCTTCATTAGGGAAACACCTCACAGAAAGTGCCGTGAGTTTTTTGCATGCTGGGGCAGAGCAGGGCTTAAAATAAAAGTAAGTCCTCAGTGGCGTGCAAATGTCCTTCTCCGGATGGAATGAGGAGCGAGAGGGTTGTGTGCACACTTATTTCATGGGTTCCATCCTTCCGCTCACCCCTGCTCACAGCCACAGAGGTTTCGTCCCCACTGCCCTCCAGCTCTGCTGTAGCAAGGTGCAACTCCAGAGCCGGCTGGCTTGCATTCCTCTTAAACCAAGCGATTCAAGAAGCAAATTTAAAAGCTGAAAATCATAGAAATCATCAGCGCAACACCACAAGCCACATGGGACCTTCTCCTGGTCTCTTCCAGCTTGGGGGAGGTCAAGTCCAGCCCGTCTGGACTGATGGTGAGGGATGCGTGCAGGTGAGTCCCTCATGGCCCTGGGCTCAGCTCCAACCTGCTCCTTCCCCGTGTGACCGTGGGAAGGTTGCTTATCCCCTGTAAACCTCAGCTCTCTCCGCCGTGAAAGGGGATCGGGAACAGACGGCAGCAGTTTCAATGTGAGGACTGAATAAGATCACACGTGCCGCACTGTTGCCATGGCGTCTAGAACGTCACAACTGCTCAATAAAGCCGTAGTTGTTGCTATATTATTATTTAGTTTGTTATCAGCATTATCACTAGCCAGAGAATGGCATTTTCTAGAAAGAGTTGCCATAAAGACGTATAAAAGGTGCATCTGTATCCCACCAGGGACCCAACAGGAAACAGATGACACAGTCAAAAGTGGTGATGGAAGTGAGACGAACGAAGGGCCTAGTTACCATGGTAGGGGGAGGGGTAAGGGAGACCAGGAGAGCACTCCTGGGCTAGAGACCACCTGTGGCTAGAGACCACCTGTCCCAGCTCTAAGCCAGGGCCCCCCAGGAGCAGCTGTGGCTTGACAGACACAGACAGCCACTGTCAACTCAAGGCTCAGCCTGGAGGGGCCCAGGGGGCTGTATCAGCCGACCTTCCCCTCCTCCCCCTCCCCAGCCTTCTGCACAGGCCTGTTGGCCAAAACTCCAGCAGAAGCCAGAGGGCAGGGGAGTGGTTCCCCCCGCCGCCCCCCAGTAGCGGAGTGCAGCTGGGGAACAGGGGAGAGTGTATCTGCAGGGACAAACGGAGGAGGACCTGGGCAGAGGTGGGGGGATTCGCCTTGACAGGAGGAAGGGAAGCTCCTGACCATGAGAGGAGAAGCCTGGGTCGACGGGGAGATATTTGTGGGAGTGTGGTAGGAAGCTGGGTGAGTTCTAGCACGAGGATTATGATTCTTATTTTCTTGGTAAAGTTCATGGAGCTGCTAATTACAAGACAGAAGGCAACGTAGTGGGACTTTCCAAAAATGAGGGGAAAGTTTGGAAGCATTTTGGGATAGCCACTAAGATTATATAAAGGGTCTTCAGGTTTAGAATCTTGATGATGTTGGAGACCACAGATCCCAATTTACATGGAGTTTTTTTTTTTTAATTTTATTGGAGTATAGTTGATTTACAAGGTTGTGTTAGTTTCAGGTGTACAGCCAAGTGATTCAGTTATACATATACATATATTCATTCTTTTTCAGATTCCTTTTCTCATATAGGTTAACACAGCATATTGAGTAGAGTTCCCTGTGCTATACGGCAGGTCCTTTTTGGTTATCTATCTTATATATAGTAGTGTGTGTTACATGGAGCTTTTCATGTTCGGCAGGGTGGGGTCTTAAGCAGAGAAGTGGAACGATTGGCTAAATAGGGAAATGCTTAAGCAGAAAGAGGTTGATAGATGGGTAGAAGATAGAAAAGTGAAGAACTCTGAGAGCTTCATGAAGTAAAAGTAGGAATTAGGAGAGAGAGTGTGTGATGGATAAAAGCAGATCAGGGTATGCAAGAGTGGAACGTGAGGGTAAAAGGTAAAGATATTCCAGGCTATGACAAAGACAAGTGTGGTCATGGGAAGAGTCGGCTGAGGGTGGAGGTGAAGTTAAAGAAGTTGCATCAGCTAAGACACCCGCCCCCAACTGCTCCACGTGCTGAGATGCTACAGCAGACGCACGGGTACCACGCTCAAGGCAAGCACAGAGACACTGGACATCTTTCAGACACCGCATGAATCACTAGCTTAAAATGGTTCACAATTTCAACATTAGATCACACTACTTACCTTCCATGGCATTATACCTTTGCAAAGGTGTTTTCCAGAGTGGTTGAAATAGAAAGCAAATACCACACAAAACCCAGTGGTTTTCCTGTGAACAGGAAATGAGGGCAGCAGTGTCCAGTTTGATTCCAAGGTCTGAGATGTTGTGCATCACCCAACAGACCCACCCTGTTAATCTAAGTGTTTCCAGTGTGTAGCCACGATTAGAACTCCTGGTCTAAACCTAGAGGCCTAAGAATTGCCTTCAGGGTGTTGATAAACTCACTGAAATTGCATAATTATACAAGAACCGGGTGGCTGGCTGGCTCAGGATGAATCAAGAAGAGTCCTGATTCACAGGTGGGAACCCAGCGGCCTAAGCCCATTGATTAAGCTTGGACTCCAACGTTAGCTGAGCCAATCGGTATCTTTGCCCTGGAGATTTTGCTTGTTTTTTTCTAAAATTTTTTCACTTTTATTTTTCCTTTACCAGACTGCTGTTCAAAATAAACATAACTTTATTTTTTCTTATAATGAAGATAGCACATTAATAGAAATAAATCCAGAAAATACAAAAAGGTGTAAAGTAAAAACGACAATTACCACCACCCAGAGAGAAATCTTATTAACATTTTGATGTGTGCCTTTCCATATTTTTTCTATGCATATAAAAAATGTGATTATATTACAATGTTCTGTAATCTTTCTTATTAAGCATAACATATCGTATTTTCCTTCATAAAGAATATTGATCCTCAAGATTATTTTTAAATCTGCCATGGCAACAGCCATTGAGTGGCTATACCATAATTTTATTTAACAAGTTCCCTATTGAGAATTGAGAAAACATGCTTTTCATTGTTTCACTATTACGAATAACACCATGATGAACGTATTTGTGCATATAACTTTGTATGTCTTTCTAGCTCTTTCCTTAGGATAAATTCACAGAGGTAAGATGGCTGGGTAAAGGGTATGCATATTAAAAATCTGACTACATATTGCCAAATTACCCCCTAGGGAAGCTGATCTTATTTACACTCCTGGGATCTTGGCGTGAGAATATGTTCCTCCACACGTGACCAATACCAGCTCTTAGTAATCTTAAAATTTTGCCAATCTGTTAGGTAAAAATTATACTTCTTGTTTAATCACTTTGATTACTCTATAGGGGAAGCACTGATCAAATTCTGAGCTAGAAAATTTCACTTTAGCCTTGGATGCCACTAGGGTTCGGTCCCATGTTGAGGAAGTAACCAGTGACCTGACTCTGATAAAGGCTAAGGTGACGTCCTGCTGACTACATTTTTTTAACAGTCTACCCTTGAGGTCGATACACGTTAAGTTACTGGCTGCTTTGATTTTCTGAATAACTTTTTAAAATATAATGCATACAACCCATAAGTTTCCAATAATACTAAGAAATTGGGTCATAATGGCAAAATGAGCTTGATAATGCAGAAGACCATGTGAAAGTTAAAGAATATATCATTTCTTGGAAATACGTGAAGCTTTAAGAACTAAAACCTCCTAAAAGACATGGACTTAAAATCCCCTTGATGTAAAAGAAAAATTGAATTATAAAAACAGATTTGGCCTTTTTATAGAGGCTCACATTTAAAAGTCTTGGACACCACAGTGGTGTCCAAGTCTCCAAAATTAAATTGAGAAGAATTTGGGAGGATCTTGAAGAAGTTACATATCACTCTTACATCCCCTCAGCTCAGTGTGAGACAGCATGAAGCAGGTCTGACCCTTCAGTTTACCCCTGTAACCATAGCACTTTTCTTTTTGTCCTCACCTTGCCTGCTTGAAATTTTTTTTTTCTCAAAAACTCTCTTTCTCATCCAACAGTGACTTATTCCTTTTTCCCCCATTCTACTGTTCTTTTGTCTTAGTTGAATATTCTCATAACACAAATGTAACTATTAGCTATTTTAAAGCGTCCAATTAAACGGCCTTTAGTACATTCACAGTGTTGGGCAGCCATCACCTCTATCTAGTTCCGAGAACATTTCATCACCCCAAAAGGAGACCCTGTGCCCCTTGAAGCAGCCGCTCCCTATTCCCTTGTGTGGGAGCCCCTTGCCGGCCTGACAGGGATGCTTAGACACCGGCACTCAAAAGTAAAACGATCGAGCGTCACATGTGTTTCTTGTGGGGCATGAATCTCAGCCAGGAATGCAGAAATGACCTTCTTCCTTAAGCTGTTCTTCTTGCTGTTGAGATAACAGCGTATTATTCTTTTGTCAGAACGGGATTGAATCTGATCTGTTGAAACTGGAACTTATGATACTAAAGCTAGAAATCTCTTAAGTTGGAATTTGAGTAGTATGCAATACAATATTATGGAAATATGCATAAAATATCTATTTCCTTCTAGGTTTTATTCACATTTGCTATAGAACTTTATAAAAAATTGTTGGCTGGATTCTTCTCAATGAACAAAAGCACTTCAAACAGTAAATAACACTAACACCTATTTATATTTTATTTAATGTGCATTTTATTAATATTATGATTTATTTAAGCATCCTTCAAACATTAAACATAAATGATTGATATTCTTCTAAGTATTTACATGCTGCTTAAGATGAATAAATCAAAACTTACACATTTAACAAATTAAATTATCCAAATGCTTAAGCATTGATTGCAAACATTTAATCATACTCTTCTAAACATTCAATAAAATCATGGATTTCACCCATCCAATGCTTCAAATACCTTAAGAAGCAGAAAAAAAAAATGCACAGAAGTATAGTGATAATTACCAAAGTGATGACACTTGCTAATACCAGTTGCAAATGTGGTTATGTCATGGATTGATTGATTGATTTCGCATATTTTTCTGGAGTTGCCTTCCTAGAGTTGTAGAGAGATTTAAGAGCCCTAAGAGGAAAAGACTACCTCCTCAGACTAGCTGAGGCTGCAGGATTTGGTTGTCAAGCAACTGATTCTTGGTCAGGACCCAGAATCCACTGTGGTGTCCAAGATTTTTAAATGTGAGACTCTATAAAAAGGCCAAGTCTGTTTTTATAATTCAATTTTTCTTTTACATCAAGGGGAATTTTAAGTCCATGTCTTTTAGGAGGCTTTTAGTTCTTGAAGCTTCACGTATTTCCAGGAAGTGATATATTCTTTAACTTTCACATGGTCTTCTGCATAATCAAGCTCATTTTGCCATTATGACCCAATTTCTTAGTCTTATTGGAAATTTGTGGGTTGTATGCGTTATATTTAATAAAGTTATTCAGAGTTTTTGTATATAAGTGAATGAGGGATAATTTAATCTTTGGGACAGTTGGCTAACTGATTGACAACTAGTATTGATGACCTGCTTTCACCTGGGGATCTCATAGGTCCCTGAGATTCTGTTCACTTTTTAAAATATACATTTTTTTCCCTCTGTTTTTCATACTGGAAAATTTCTATTTTTATCTTTTTTAAAAAGTCTGACATTCCCAGTCTGCTCTTAAGCTCATCCAATGAATTTTTAATTTCAAATATTAAACTTTCAGTCATAGAATTTTGATTTGGTTCTTTTTTATGGTTTCTATTTTTCTGCTGAGATTTTTTTTCTCTTTGCATTAATTATGAGCATATTTTCTTTTGTATCCTAGAGCATAGTCTTAATAGCTGCTTTAAAACCATTCCAATCTCTGGATCATCTCAGAGTTAGTATCTACTGATTGTCTTTTCTTTTAAGTATGGGTCACATTTTCCTGTTTCTTTGTATGTCATATAATTTTGGAATGTGTCATGAATGTTGTGAGTGATATACCATATAGATCTTGATTCTGCTATGTTACTACAAAGAGCATTAGTGTTTTGTTTGGGCAGATGGGTAACTTGTTGAACTCAAACCACAGGCTCTGTCTTCCCTGTTTCATTCTACCTGGAGTCGGGCTGTGCAAGTGTGATTTAGAGGTTGGCAAGGGTCTGGGCCATGTTGATACACAGAATTTAGTTCTCTGGCTCTCTTGTTTCTGAGATTTTCCTCCTCATTTCTCAGCTGCTAATTCTATCCAATCTCAGTTCTCTTATTCTTCAAGCAAATAAGACTTTAAAAAAACTTTTTAAAATCTCAAGTGGAGGCACATGGTACAGACTGGGACAAACCCTCAGGTTAAAAACCATAAAAATAGAAAATTCACCCTGTGCCTTCCCTTCTTCCTTGTGCTAATCTCCTTCTGATATCTTCCTGCTCTTGTCTGTTCTCTAGTATCTTCAGCTAGTTGTTTTTATATTTTATCCAGAGTTTATAGTTATTATTTGTGGAAAGATTGGTCCAACAGGAACTACCTGGCCATTGCCAGAGCATCTTTTTAAGGTCAACGGTTAAGCCAAATTTTTCCAATTTACCACTATATATGTTGTTCTCACTCCTTTTTACAATATGAAGTCTCAGTGACGTAAAATCGTTTTATTGCATTATCAGAAATGATAGCAAGGGAAGGGTTTCCTCTAAAAAGGGAGTACTAAAAAAGTTGGCTAAATCTTGTATGAATATAATTCTATAGTATTTTGCAAGAGGTTATGGGGGGAATGATCTACACAGATTCTGATCCAACCTGATCACAATTACACAATTTGGGGAAGACTTTTAACTTCTCAAAGTTGTTTTTTCTTTTTATAAGAGAAAGACTGATTCACTTTCCTCTCTACATCCACAAAGTTGACATTAAAATTAAATGATATGCTACCCTTAAAAGTATTTTAAAATAAAAGCAATTATACTAATTTCCTTCACCTGGTCTCACCAAATATTCTGAGTATTCAGAGGGGGGATGAGAACACATGGCTTTAGCGCAAACCCTTGACCGCAACTGGAGGACTAGGATAGGGCAGTGTGATGGGTGGCCTAGTGGCCAGCCACTTAGGAAATGCGTCCCCAGAAGGCAGTACCATAGGATGGTGTTCCAGGGCCCGATCCTCAATTTTACGTATATGTAAGCTCAGTTTTACTAGTGTTTCAGAACAGATGAGACTGACTTAACTAACCAAACTCACAAGTCTGGTGTGCAGGCCAATATGCTAATTTGCAAGACAGACCAGAGTACCCATGTCTGATGTGCAGGGTACTCTAACCACTGTATCTATCGGTGCTAAATTAATAATCCATGTGTTGTTTCCTGATACGGAAATGGGGCAAAGAGAGATGAACAACAATTAGGATAAAAATAACGATAAAACACCTGCTATTGCCAAGTGTTTTATATTCCGTTTTGTTAATTTTCACAACAATCTTGCAGAGAAGATATTATCATTCCTATTTTGCAGCTGAAGGAGCTGAAAGTCAGAGAACTGAAACATCTTTTTGAAGGTTATAATCCCTGGCAGCATTCAAGCCTCTTTTCTGGCTTGAGAGCAGAGCTCTCGTGTGACAGGGAGATTTCTGTCCACAGATCCTATGTCTATGGTAGACGGTGCTGGATAAAGACCTGCAAATTCTCTTTCTCAAGTACACCAGCAGGCAAGTGGTTTGTTAACTCTAGGAACTGGCTACCCTGGGAGGGGTCATCTGTCCAGGTAGGCAAGGCCCCAAAGCATCAGAATACAGAAAACAAAAGAATGGTTAATAGACCAGCATGAAGTTATGCCCCCTGACTAGTGACATTTTGAGCATCTGCTACACTAAACATCGGGCTGCAGTGTTGATCATGTGTGTTGTGGAGCAGAGCTGACAGAGCTCACGAACCTCTCGAATTTCTTTTACTGCAGATCTCAAGGTCGCCATTATTCTCACAAGAAGTTTTTGGGGATCAGAGCATGAAAGAGAGGTGGCAGAGGGCCATTTCCTTGTGGCTTCCAGGCCCTCATGCAGCTGAACAGAGAGCGCTCTGTGCCCTCGGCGCCCCTAGGGCAGGCCGTGGAGGTCTTCTTCACCCTTTCCAAGGTGCGGGGACACTTTGTGTGCCGGACTCTTTGCTAAGTGCTTTAAGACACCTGAATTCATGGAGCCCTCACATTGCCCTCTGAGGTGGGTATAACAGTTGTTCCAGCTCCTCAGATATGGGAATGGAGACGCCAAGAGACGAGTAACTTGCCCCGAGGTTGCACAACTAGCGGATAGGGTGGAATCCGAATCCAACCTGTGTGAGTGCAAAGCTGTATGCTTAGCTGCCGTGCAAAGATGCAGCATTGTTTCCTGGTGTGACACCTACCTTGGCTCTGAAAAACCAAGGAAGTTGACTTAGTAAAAATGCATTTACTTCAATATCTTGTAATAACCTCTAATGGAAAATAATATGAATATATATGTATATAAATATACATTTATATTTTATATATGCATATAAAACTGAATCACTTTGCTGTACACCTGAAACGTACACAATCTTGTGAATCAACTATACTTCAATTTAAAAAGAAAGAGAAAAAAAATACATTTACACCTTTTATCTTCTCTGCCCCACCCCTCCTCAAAATTGTGGGAGAGCATTTCAATAACTTTTACAATTTGAATCATCCTGCTGTCAGTTCGGTCTCGTGGACTTGAAGTAGCAGGGAGGGAAGGGAAAACTTGTGAGGACTTTCCAGTGAGCATCCCTCACCCCAGATCTCTAGGTTTATCAGTTTAGGAAGAAAAATAAATATGGACAGCATATTCACTGGAGTCTCAATGCCTCCAGGATTTTAGGTGGGAGGTGATGGAGTCAGACAAGAAATACCAGAGGCTGCCCCGGACGTCATGCTCTTTCAATGAGCATGTGGTCCAGCCCTACGTTTCTCTCTGACGATGCCCAGTAACATAAGGGGTGGGGTCTAAACTGAGGATGATCACGGTGGTTATTCCGGCTATCGTTTTCTACTTTTCCAGATTTTAGGGAAGTTACTCAGAAGAGATGGAAAAGGAGACAGTTTGAACTCCATCCTTTATTGCCCATGGCTGGGTTCTGCACTCTTCCCTCCCTGCTTCCCTGTAGGTTCTGAGCCTCAGAAGATCTACAGTGTGTCTTACTTAGAAATCAGCATTTTTGACAAGCAGGAAAATCTCAGATTGATGGCGAAGTGACGGCCACAGGCATGGTGTAATTAGGACACACTTACGTGCTAGATGGTAATAGTATGTTTTAAAGATATCTTGACACTTTATATTTACACTAATACAAACAAGAGAAAGTTGAATCGAATAAATGTAATGAACTCTATTAGAAATAAATTGCATGTTGGTAACTCTAATATGGTTCATATAAAAAAGAGATTGTAGGATGTAACATGGTACAACATAAATATAGGGTTCAGGACAATCAGTGTTAGTGTCCAAGTCAAAGGATGTGATAGTTCCACGCTGTACACTTTTGTATCACCGTACACTTACATGTCCATCGGCATCATTACTTTTTGAGAGAGCTCCTTATGCATTGGAGTATATCTGTAAAAGGATGACCAGAATTAGAATGGGGTAGAAACCCTCAACCGAAACCAACCCCTGCAAAATGGTCAGGGTTCTGTAGCAAAAGAGCTGAATTTATTCTGTGCAGACACAAGGCACAGAACTAAGACCCACTGAGAAATTCATGGAGAAGTGGATTTTACCTTTATATGAGGAAGCTCTTTCTAATAATGAGCGTTGTTCAAAAGTGGAGTGAATTTTCCTGAATCACAGAAAGTATTCAAACAGAATAAATAATCATGAGTTGGTGATGTTGTAGATGAAATTTCTGAATTAAGTAGACAGACTCGTTACAAAGATACTTCCTCACTCTAAAATTCAAAGCCAATTTTTAATCCTTTTTGGGGCCTAAGTTTTCTCATAGGTAAGATAGTATACACCTTGTAGAGTTTTATTAGTATATCATGATTCCTTTTATTATAAAAACATAAAACTATTTCAAGTGACTAGATTACTTTTTTTCAGTATTTCTTTGGAAAAAGGAGTGTGAATCTGTATGATTGCACAGGGTAAATCTTATTTCTACCCTGAAGCTAGTGTCGAAGATGGAATGGTCAGCCTCTTCCTACTTATTCCCAGCTCTGGGACTTATGGCTTGGCCTCAGTGGTCAATTGTGTCCCATCAGCTAGCTCTCTGTTCTGTAAATGTGAGCAGTGAGATTAGGGCTTGAGGAGAGGGAGGTGGAATAAGGCTTTCCAATTTTATTGCTGAGTTCTTCCTGTTTGAAGATCTTGAATCAAAGCCTCTGCTACTCTGATAAGTTTCCCTTCTTTCTTTTAAACAAATTGTGGACAAATTAAATTGGCTTTATCAATTTAATAGTGGGGGAAATTGTAAATCTCCCCCCTCCACACTTTTGGATTGACAAGGACTCTGTTAACTGGAAAATATACAAACACATCAAAGCCCCAAACTGACCAGGTTTTGAGTTGTCCTAATAAATAGAATTTGGAAGAGGCCAATCACGGATTCTTTTTAAATCTGTCACTTCTCCCAAACCATGTATAATCATTTCCATGTGAGATGCTCTATGTTTGGGCATCTGAAACGGATTGATGGCAAAATGATGGACAAAGATAACTGTTTATAAATTTTGTGAGTGACTTTTATTGACACTTAGCGAGACTTCCTTGGCCTAGTTCTATAACCCACAGCACAAAGTGCCCTGAACTTTGCCTACGCCTCCTTTATTTGGTCTGATAAGGCTTCCTCATTTGTATAGTTAATTAGACACCAAAGTTAATTAAAAACCTGATGAATACTTCCTGCCACCTGAATTCCTCAAGGTCTATTATAATTGCTGGTTGTTTTGTTTATTCATAATAACTCTGTTGGAATTTCCTCTCTGATTGGACTCAGGAGAATTCTTCTATGTTTTCTTTAAAACGTTTACAACTTCTTTCCCTAGACAAATCTTCTGTGGAAGACTAGCCAAAGAAAACAGGAACAATAAGAGCTATTGTGGCTGGAGCAGTGGAGAGGATCCAGGACCCCAACTTTCTGGCCCTTCTCTTTCATGTGATGCCACTTAAGAATGCACTGGTCTGTCCCGTGTTTAAGCAGGAAAAGTCTTTACTCCCCTAAATTACTGACCCACTTGGAACATTCCATCTAATGATAGCAGCGGTTCCTGACAATTGCTAGTTTCTTTTCTCAGGCTAGTCAGTGGCCTTTGAGAACTTATTTCACTGTTGATTGCTGTTGTGGAGAAATAGGTGAGGGACTAGATGATGCACAATCTCTGCTGCGTTTGATTTTGGGCAGGAACGAGTCAGAATAAGTCACGTGAACCGACCATGTATCTTGGTCACTGACGCGTACACATAACTTGTAATTAATACTATTGTGAGATTCAAAATCAGCAGCCAAGACAGTCTACTGAGAAGTTAGATGAGTATAAACAGTTTAAAAGAGGGATATATTTTGCTTTCCTTTTACACCCTTTATAAAAAAATGTACATTCATGATTTGAGCTGCTTTCAGATGCATTAGGATTGTACCCCTCTGGTCCTATTTGCTGAAGATATGGGTTTATAGTCACAAGTAGATGTAGCCTCAGGAGTGGTTTTGCTCTACAAGTAGTGAGAAAGAATGGTTTAAAACCAACTACTCTAAAATCTTTTAGATCAACATTTATGGGAAATGCCCTCAAAATTTAATTGTCAACAATTCTGTGTAGTTGGATCAACTCAGATGCTCAGGAGTACAATTTCCAACTAATTTTGCCCTGGAGGTTTTCCAAGACACTGTTTAAAATTAATTATTTCACGGGTGCCTCAATGAAGGTTTTTTTTTTTTTTTTAAATGGCAAAGGTGAGAAGTTTATAAGTGCCTTATATTTTTTCCAGACCAAAATGACATTAATAATGTCCTCCAGTGTGGAATTTTGGCACCCAGGCTGGAAGCAGACACAGAATTCTGTTTTGAAGAAATGTTGGCCATAACCGGGGAATATTCCTCCTCGCCCGTCTTCTAGTCTGACATAAGTCTGATTACGTTCTTAATTTTTATAAGATGATTCAAGTCTATTAAAAAGATATAGCTCTTTTAAAATCTTGCAGCAAGAATGTGTGCCCTGGGCTCTTGTTAGCAAATATACCCTTGATCACAACCTACTTCTCTTTGTAGCTTCGTTTCGGGCAGAAAGAGGGAGTCTCTGAAGGATGTATAGTTCATCCATCCTACGTAGATTTGTGTTTCACAAAGTCTGGTCCATGGGCCAGCAGCACAGAATCACTGAGGCCGGACCCCCCTGCTCTTCTGAAATCCGAACCTCTGGCCTGCGACAAAGACCCCTGCAATGAACTGAGCAGGGCTACGCTCTGGGTGGACCCATCCTCTCCACGCTCTAATCTACCCGGACCAAGCCAGACCACGGAATCTTTTTACGACATGGTGCTGTGGTGTTAGGCCCTCAGAGACCTTGGAAGAAGCAGTCGTGTAGAGAAAGAATCCAATTTTCTGAGAAGTCACAGCTGTACAGCAGCCCCTCTCTGGTCTCCGCCATCTGTGTGGACGGGCCCCTGCCTGGAGAGGGAGCCACCGGAACTTGTAATTCCCCTCTTTGGTCAGCATTCACCCACATCTTATACGCCATTGGGTCTCAGAAGTCTCAGTTTCTTTTTTATTTTAATCATTAAATAGAAATGCAATATTGCTGTGGCTTTTGTAGGAATGTTCTTCAGGATGTCGCGGACGTGTCTTCTGTGTCCTCAATGCATAGGAGGTCTCTCAGTGTCACCCGGGGAAATTTTCCTTAGGTCTTGCTGCTACTGACAGCTGTAGCCTTTCATGTAAATAACATTCAGTCCATCTCACGGGCAATGTGAGTGTTGTAACTGCTCATTTTTTTGGCCAAGCCATGCAGCTTGTGGGATATTGGTTCCCCGACCAGGAATTGAACCTGGGTCCTTGCAGTGAAAGCACAGAGTCCTAACCACTGGACCACCAGGGAATTCCCTAACTGCTTATGTTTTTGGCTTTGCTTTGGTAACTAGGCAATTCAGCATTAAATGTGTGGCCCACTTTTAATAACTAATTGCAGGCCATTATGACACATATAACTGTTAACTTTTCTTGTTTTGAATCTCATTATGTGACACCAATTCTTCCTTTACCAAAATTTTTTAATCTTTGGGGAAAAATCTTTTAATTGTCCAATATATGTTTTTGATTCTTTAAATCCTTTAGGAATGAAGATATAAATTCAATAATAAACAAAATGGAATGAATTAAATTTTTGTTTTCAATTGTGCTCTGCACATAAAAGATACTTAATAAAAATTTGCTGAATGAGTGGTGAATTCTGGAAGGTCTGTAAAGAAAATTTGGACATAAGCTATTTTAGCAGAGGATACAGGAATAGAACCAATGGTCAGTAATGATAGTAATAAAAACAGCGATTGCGAGCTATATGCTATAGACGCAACGTCACTTAATCTTCACAAGGAATGAATGAGCAAGGTATAACTATTACAGATAAAGACAGAGAGCCACAGAGAGGGTGATGACATCCCCAGGTCACCAGAGGGTAAGTGGCAGAGCAGGAAGTTGAGCACATCTTATAGTCAAATCCTTGGTTCAGGTATCGGTGAGAACCCAGAGGATACGGGACTTTGGCTGGCTTCTCTCCACTTTGCTCCAGGTGTTAATTTGCTCAGCCTGACTCAGCTTTCAGCTGAGGTGGTCCTGTTTTCCGAGCTCAAACAAGATTAATACAAACTCTTGTCTCACATCCTGGATGAAACCCAATGTCTTCCCTGAGTTCTCCTTGGATTCCTGGAGACTTTTGTTCCCATGCTCTATTCTGGCCCAAAGGTCCTGCTTCGTGGGTTCTGGAACTTCTACCGTCTCTCCTTTTGGACTATTACTTCTCACTTCTCTCTGTGCTGTGCTGACCCAAAGTGGAAGTCTGTTGCTTTGGCTGATTTCCACAAGCCCTCTCTTGTGATGCACTTGTGTGTGGCAGATTTTAGGAAGGTGTGGGGAGACAGACTATTTACAGGCAGAATCCCAAACCATTTAGCATTGGTCATTGGGCGCTCCAGCCCCTACATGTCCTCGGTTGCCTTGCTCAGGACATTGCTTGGTGGCCACTTTTTCCATCAGGTGCCAGGCTCGTGGCTCAGCACCTCTCCCTTCTCCCCATCCAGTGGCTGCACAACCCGGAAATGGGCATTGGAGATAAGGGAGTACAAAAGGCATCCATGTTATTCAAGCATGGAGAGCTTTAAGGTAATCCACTTTAAGACCGTCAACATGCAGGACAATTGATGTGCCTGAGAAGGTCCCTTGTGGTCCAGGTGTTTTTCTGCTTCTTCTTTCCCACCACCCCTTTCACACTGACCCCTTTCCTGCTTAACAGAAGGAAGGGGTACCTCGTGCCCATCCCAAATCTTACTACAGCATATTGCTCTGAGCCTTTTTTTTTTTGCCAAGCCATGCAGCTTGTGGGATCTTAGTTCCCCGACCAGGGATTGAACCTGGGCCCTCAGCAGGAAAGCACAGAGTCCTAACCACTGGACCGCCAGCGAATTCCCTTACAGCATATTGCTCTGGAGTGTTAACACCTTCATGCAAACGGATCCTTTGAAATATTGATGTGGGTCTAAGAAACGGATAAACTCTAGCAAGTGGGTAGCTATTCCTTTTTAAGTCAGTGGTTTCCAATTCTTGGCTTCCAACAAAATTGAAGGAGAACTTGATTGTCAGCTGACAGATCATTTAAAAATACATTTTGAGGATACATAACTATGCTAATTTGGGGAACTAGAACTCGGGGAGAATTCAGCAGTTGAGTGACATTGTATTCCCAAATGTCTTCATTCCCATCTACTTATTTAGGTGAGTAAGGAATTTTCATCATTTTCATCAATAAAAAAGAAAAGTCAGGATAGAATTAATGCTGTGCCCTGTGTCATTTTAGCAACACGTTGTCATCACCTAAGGATAAAGGCATGCATCAGAAAAAAAGAACTGTGCAAAATCTGTTCGGATGAACATTTCCAATTTTTCTTTTACTTTTCATATAATATATTTGACCATAAACTGTATCTCCTCAGTGGCGTCATACTGCTCGTTTGACTGATAATTCAATCCACACGTTTTAAAACATTTCGAACTTTAGATTCATAGGAAATAAACAACCAACTCCAAACTGTAACTTTCATTCATTGAGGGTAATCAATAAAAAGGCTTTCAAACATAAAAATATATTAAATTTGAATAAAATTCTATGGCAGAAATGGAATGGAAACCCAAGTTGAAGGGTAAAACAAACATTAACAAAAAATAAGATAAACAGAAGCATAAAAAGAAATAAATGAAGTTGTAGTGTTTTTTTTCCCCAGTAACTCAGGAGATCCTCTTGCACAGGACTCAGTGCAAAGGTACGCAAACCACGTGGAAGGGTCCTCCCGGGATCCAGAGCGTGGGCGCTTCTGCGCATGCGCGAGAGGAAGCTGGCTGATGAAGATGGTTCGTGATGCTACTTCTGCACGAGTCACCGCCACCGGCCGGGGGTTCCAGGTGCCCTGACCTTGTAGTTATTACTCAGTTTTTCTTTCTTCAATATACTTACTCTGCGCTGAAAAACAAAATGCTTTACAAAGACTACCCAATAAAAACCGTGTTATCTCTTCTTCCCACATGGTGCAGTAAAGACCTAAACATATCAAGGAACTTTCCTGAAATATTACAAGTAAGTGGAAGGAAGAGGAAGAGTCCTCATTCTCGGGTTATTGGACAGTAAATAGTGACTGCAGGTGGGAGTGGAGGCACATTGCTGGAGGATTTTCGCCATCCTCGTGGTTTAGCGTGACTTGTTAAAACTCTGCTGGATACCAAGCTCCTTCTTTTGGCATTTCCTGGAATTGCCTCTTGAAACAAGCCCGATCAGGTTTGCCCCTGCCGGGTCTCCTGCGCCTTCACCCAGTTCCTCCAAGGGTGACATCGCACATAACTGCAGAGCAATGTCAAAGTCAGGACTCTGCCGGCTAAATAGCAGAGGAGATTCTCCTCGGCTGTATGGCTACTCCTTCACCTCGTGGAGCTCAGGTGAGCTGAGCGTGGTGACACCCAGGAGGAGATGCGGGAAGGCGCAGGGGGACACGGCAGGAGCGGGAGGGCACCGTAGTGGGGTCACAGTTTGCTGATTCAGAAAATGCCCCTCCTGATGGCCCCCAGGAGACGAGCCCCAGGAAACTTGGGGGCAGCCGCTGTCCTGTCCAAGAGGGATAGTTAACATCACACCCACGTGGCCCCGTGGAGACAGGAGGGAATCCTGATTGTGAGGGGCTGGAATAGGGATGGACCTCTGCAAGTGATACCTTCTCTGATTTTTTTCCCCTTGAGAGATAATCCACATACCATAAAATTCACTCTTTTAAAAGTATACAGTTCAGGGGTTTTTAGTATATTCTCACAGTTGTGCAACCATCACCACTACTGTATCTGATCCTGGAATATTTTCATCACCTCAGAAAGAAACCCCATGCCCATTGGTCCTCACTCCCCACTCCTCCCTCCCTTTGGCCCCTGGCAACCATTTCTGTCTCTATGGACTTGTGTGATGTGTCTCTTACGGGCATTTTAAAAAAGTAGAATCACACAACATGTGAGCTTTTGTTCTTGGCTTCTTTCAGTCAGCACAGTGTTCTCAAGGTTCTTCCATGTCTCAATCCTTCATTCCTTTTATTTTTATTTTATTTTATTTTTTATTTTTTGGCTGTGCTGGGTCCGAGCTTTCTCTAGTTGTGGCGAGCGGGGGCTACTCTTCATTGCAGTGCGCGGGTTTCTCATTGCAGTGGCTTCTCTTGTTGCGGAGCACGGGCTCTAGGGCATGCAGGCTTCAGTAGTTGTGGCTCGCAGGCTCAGTAGTTGTGGCTCACAGGCTCAGTAGTTGTGGCACATGGGCTTAGTTGCTCTGCGGCATGTGGGATCTTCCCGGACCAGGGCTTGAACCCGTGTCCCCTGCACTGGCAGGAGGATTCTTAACCACTGAGCCGCCAGGGAAGTCCCAATCCTTCACTCCTTTTAATGGCTGAATAATATTCCACTGTGTGCATATAAGGTTTTTCCACAGACAAAGGCAGACTGAGGACATGGCGGGGCGGAGGGGAAGGACCAGAGGGCCCTGCTCTGTTTCAAATTGAGAGAAATTAAAGAATCTCTATTTACTTCATTATGCACCAGGGATGTGAAGAGAAAATGTTATTTGCCTGTCTCATCTACCTATTTTCAAATCTCCTTTAGAAATTTAGTTCAAAGGTGTTGGTTGATTACATCTTCATTTTCATGGTTGTGTCACATTTGTACTTCAGAAAGGTTTCCTGTTATATAAGGTCTTTCATGGTTTGACTTCAACCTATTCACCAGCCTAGTGGTTCCCAAACTGGGTGCTGAGGTGCCTTTGGGTACCACAAGAAAATTGGCGGGGCGCTGCAGGAATTTCTGAAATTTTCACATTTAGGGTACTCAAAACTAGGTACTACTAGTTAAAGATAGGTTACAGTTTCAACATTAGACAGTGACACATTCTGTTGGAGTAATATCTCTGTGGAGCTGGGATTTCGGCAGTAGCTCTGAGAAAAGGAAAGCACTGCATGAAAATCATTGTGAAACAGGGAGCGGGGTGGCTGTGTTCAATCTGATTCCAAGATTTGAGAAGTTATGGAGTGGCCTGATAACTGATGTACACATCCCTCAAATATGTAACTACGATTATTAAAGAATGAAATAAAAGTATGCTTTTCCTTTGTTGCATCTTAAGTGTTATTTGAACCCAACTACTTAATAAATTAAATGTTTAAAAATTTCTTTTGGTTTCAGGTGTGCCAAAAAAAAATTACTGAGAAATGAAGGTTGCAATAAAACAATAAGTTTGGGAATCTTTGCTCTAGTCCTTTTTTCCCTTAATTTCTGATCCTTGCTACATTGAATTCTCATTATTTCTAAAACATATGCCTCCCTTTCATGAGTCCATGTGTCTCTTTAACTTGGAGTTCGCCCTTTCTCTCCATTCTTCTTTTCCCTGGAAAACTTTTTTTCACCTTTCAAGACTCCGCTGAAATACCCCTTCCTCTGGGAAGCCTTCCTGGACTTCTCCAGGCAAAATCGGTTGCTAAATCTTCAGTGATCTCATAACAACCAGTCCATCCTTCCACTCCAATGCCTACAGTGGGTCACTGGGCTGTGAGTTTGTTTGGATTACTCAACTTCCTCTCCCAATCTGAGTTCCACAATCACAGAAACCACATCTTACCACCTCTGTACCTCCAGCCTGGTGCCTAATGCACTGTAAATGACTGGCTAGCTGCCTGGATGGACTGAGGATAGTGCAAGCTACCATCACTTCTCTTTCAGGATTCACCTTTTTCATTGGAAGCAATTTACTACGGCATTACTGGAGAAGACTGTAAATAATCATGATTGCATCGCCAATAAAGCTTTATAATCAATCAGAGAGACCATTGGAATACAGTGTGACAATTTCAAAGACAATTGCCTGACCACTACCTCAAAAGCACGTGGCAAACACAAAAGTTGTGACAATCTAAGATCTCCATTTTAATCCATAGAGTTCACTGCAAGTTCAGCCTGAATTGGGCTTAAATGAAATGAAATCGATAGCAGATGAAAGCTCAACAGGTTCCAGAATAATTATATACTTGTTATGATGTTCTCGCTAATTGGAGCACCAGCTCAGCGAACCTCAGCTTCTGGAACTGCTCCGGGGGTAACTGGCAGACACATCTGTTTGGGACGAATCTGCATATTTGCTCATTTGCCAAAAATGTAAAGTAGAACCCTGAATTCGTTTCAGTTCACTTCATCACTGCCAAGCTGAAGAATCAGCCGAATATATTACAGTGCTCCCCCGTCTCCTGCACATGCCAAATTTCATCCATAAGTGAACATTCAAAAACGGCCATTTAAAAGCGGGTTGTCTGGAATGGTGATGCCCAGAGATAACATACATCCTTTGGACAGATGTATATTACTCTCATTTATCTAAATAGGAGGTGAGTGCTTACACCAAAGAGGCGAGTGATAAAAAGAAACTTTGTGGAAGCTCTTATTTTCGAGAGTAAAATGAGACTTGCATTTTCTTAAAGGAAAACCCCTTCAACTCGCATGTCATTCCCTTTGGCAACGTGTGCGTTAATAGATAAGTACTGGCTTCGGGGTTTCAAAAATTGTGCTTCTCCCAGAATTAACATCTAACCTTCGTTAGTCCCGGGGGTGTTCTCTCTAAAATAACTTCTGTCACAGCCCTTGAAGGCCATGTTCATTTTACTTTATCGTGGTTCTTAAATTATAATAATCCTCCCATCCCTTGGATTTGGTATAGAGCAATTTCATATTTATATGGTACTGAGAAAATTCAAGTTATCTTCCAATGTTCTGCAAAAATACAACTCAGCCTCCAGAGCAGCAGCCGCCTGCGGGTGTGGAATGGGAGATAAGACAGCTTCACCGCCTCTTCGCAAAGTCCGACCGTTAGAACAGACCCTCACTCTACTCCTCTTGGTGAATAGCTACGGAATCTTTATTCAGAGCGAGGAGTCGTGAGTGACTGAGTTAGCTTTGGGGTAGAAATTCATTTATGGGGAACGTCCTTACCTGCAAGGCGAGCTCCGTGGGCCTGGTGGGGGCCTGAAGCTCCTCCTCCCCGGGCCCCCTGCCTGTTTCCTTGAACTGATGCCATGATTCAAGGATCCACTGGGTCCCGACTGTGGGCCAGACGCTGTGTGTCCAGGAGTGAAGACACCATCTGCCTGCCCCGAGGAGTTCACAGTCTAATGGGAGACACAGACCAAAAGTAACAGAACCGAGAAACGTCAAGATCAGAATAAAAGGATAATATGGTTGAAACAGGGTGATGGGAAGAGAATAATTTCTGGATATAAGGAGAGTGCTGGTGGTCAGGGAAGGCTCTTGTGAGGAGTAGTATTTAAGATGAAGCCAAGGATGAGAAGGAGCCAGCCTTGAAGGGACCTGGGGGAAGAGCATCCCAGGGCGGGGGAAGAGTAAGTGCTGAGCCCTGAGGACAGAGTCACCGAATCCCTGTCCCACCCCCGCACCCTTCCCTGCCTCCCATTGGTTCCCCCGTACTTTGTTTCATACATGTCAGTTGACCAAAGATTCCATCAGGTAAACCCTCTGCATGGGCCCAAAGGGTCTAGGTGACCCCCAAAAGCCAGCCGTACCTACTACCCAGAAGCCAGGGGTCTTAATAAATTACAGAAACTAATATTTAAATCCACGAAAACTAAAAATGCAGAGTTTTATAGAAGATAGTCTTGTGGGGGGTGGCTCTGTGTTTTATCAGTAAACCCTGGGAAACTTACAGACCTGTAAGGCGGGTCCTGTTCTAACATTCTGTGAGGTCTACTTAACCGCAAGTTCTGTACAAAGATGGGGAGTTGCTCTTTTGCCTGTTTGGTCTCTGAAAGGTTGCTAGCCTCTCGGATTCTTTTTAGGTACAAGGGTCCGAACCAGGCAGACCCGGCACTAACGGCTGTGCTCTCACCTGTGGCCGGCGGGCATTCCTGGGGCTGGGGGCACCCTCAGCATCTTTCAGTGACGTCATCTGCAGTCATCACATCCGTGGTTCTTCCTGCTCCAAGAGGGTATTTCCACCGAGAAGAGGTAAAATGAGCATCAAGGATGACAATGCCTTTGGACGACCTGTTGCCATCTTCCTGGGATTAAGACACAGAAGAACACAAAGATGGGACAGCTTGGCCCGGTGGGAGGGGCCGCCGTAAGGGCTGGTGGTGCTCTCCCAGAAGCCTAAAGAATTCCCGCCATTGTTCAAGACCCAGCCCAGATGACTCTCTTAAATTTTGCCTGATCACACCTCTTCCCAGCCCCGAGGGCGCCATTGGTCTACACAGTCTCTGCACCCATGGATCTTTGTACTTGTCCATCCCAGTGAATTAGGGTGTATCTGGCTGTAAACCTAGATCCCTATTTGGTCTGTGAGCTTGTCTGCATTTTGCTCATTTAGCTATCTCCAGAATGCTTGCTCAAAAGTTGTTTGCTGTAAATGAAGGAGTAAATGCATGAGGTATAATCCATGCAGCTCTACCGAAGCAATATCAGCAGTACTGGCTGCAAACCAGTAGCAGAGCCCAATGCACTGCGTTAACTTGGAGGAGGACAGGGGTGCCTTCCTCAGCAGAAGCCCCGTCTTCAAGAGATAAGGACCATCACCCACTTAGGACTGTTAATCTTTCATCCAGGTAGACATTTTATTTTCCTCTGCATTGGAAAATAGTGGGCAGGAGGTGGAGGAACTGAGACGTTTTGATGAAATCATCTCATTACTTAATGGGTTAGCCTGCACCCTATTTTTGTGGTTGTAACGTCTGCCAAAATGTGTTTCAGCCTCTGTCTTAGTAAGTGCAATCTTCTGAACAAAATGGAATCTTTCTTTGAAGGTTGAAGCTATTGTATGTAGCCCTAAGGCTATCATAACATTCAGACCCCTGCCATGGTTTCTTCTGGAAAATGCATAGGAAATATAGCCAAGTCTTCACTGACCCCAGGGCATGACTGGCACAGTAAATTTTTGAATACATCTGAAAATAATCTGGTTTCCTTATGACCCACACTTTTCTTTCCAAAGTCATAAGCTATAAAAAATTCGGATGGGTTTATGTCTCTGGTTAATCAAGGTTTACTGTCTGCTTTAAACTTAGTGCCAAGTGACACCCAGTAATCATTCTTTGTTTGGAGCATCCCAGCAGCAGAGAAGTCAAATTCGTCACCAGGTGACAGTTGTACTCACGTTCCAGAAGAGAGACAATTCATAAACCTCTCATCTTCGTTTATTTTTCTTTTACTCCCATCAGGGAATTTTCTAGCCTGATGCTGTGAGCAGACAGACCATGACCTTCCACACAACTGTAATATCTCTTCAGTTGTAATATCTCTTCAGTGTTTAGTAAGAAGTCTCTGGAAAAATGGATATGGAGAAAGCAGGATATATAATTCCTGCCTTCCTAGGATATGTCACAGTGCTAACTGGGTGATGAATGCTGATGAGCATTGACTACTTCCTCAATCAGGCCGTGTGTGTGTGTGTGTGTGTGTGTGTGTGTGTTTTGCAGCTGCTGTCTAGACTAGACTCTCTGTTACTAAACCGTCAGGATGATCACAAATAATCAAGGCAAAAAAATGAAATGACATCAGATGCATCATTTAATCCATCTACAATATTAACAATGTGGCTTAACAAAACACTCCTGGAACACATTTTGCCTTAATAATGTATCAGTGGCAATAGCTGCAAAGAATTTCTGAAATCTCAGTCAAGTCCCAGATGTGAACATGGTTTTATGAATTTAAGCATAACAAAATAATTCTTTTGACTAGAGAGTATGTAATGCGAATGGGTTTCATTTGATGATCATTCCTTTGTATATCATCTACATCTGAAGACAAAAGGACCTGGATCAAACACCTGCTGCCAGGGTGCTTTGGTCGGGTTATTAACCCTCCTAAACCTTGGAACCTGCTGTTGGGAGGAGAAGGCTGCAGAGGAAGGCTGTTACTGGGGGAGTAACAGCCTTCAGCTTGGAGTCTGACCACCAAGCTTCACTTCTCAGTGATGGAGTCATGCTGGTCCAGATGTCTACCTTCTCTGAGTCCCATTTCCTCATTCAATGGATGTGGATAACAATATAGCCCTCACAGGATTGTTAGGAGGAATTGGATGGAGATATTCCAAGTAAAACACCTGGAATATACCAGGTGCTCCCCGGGTGTACAGGCTGTTCACTCTCCTAATAAGCTTGAAGAAACCCTTCTCCTTATATGAGACTGAGATCAAATGACGCAAGTCAAATTACTCAACACAATCAATAAATATTGAGCAATGAAAAACAATGTGAAAGCACTCTGTCAATATAAGTTATTATTAATGACAAAATTTAACAATCAAGAGACTTTCCCTCCCACTAAAATGTCTAAAACTGGATGCAACATAGGAGGCAAGTCTTTTCAGGTGCTGGTGTCAACGCCTGAAAAGCTATTACACATACTATGCTTGGTCTTTAAATGCTTCAGGCGAAATGATAAATCCAGTCCAGGTTACTCCATTGTGGCCAGAGGGGAGGACTGCCAGTGGTCTGTAATAAGTTAAAGATGCACCTCCTAAAAAAGTAATAATAAGAAACACAGCTAAAAAGCCAATACAAGAAATATTAAGTATTAAAGAATATTAAAATTATTTGATTACCCCAGATGGAAGCAGGAGGAGAGAAACAGGCATAAAAAATATGAAAAAATAGAAAACAAAGAGATGGTAGATGAAAACCCAACCCTATTAATAATTACATTGAATGTAAATGAACCGAACATTCCACTTAAAGACAGACTGGTTGGAAGTCAAGACTACGGTGGACATAAAGCTGCTCTACCAGACCCTGTTCAAGGAAGGACTTGTTGCCCATGCCCTTCCCAGTGTGGTCCACATCCAATTACTGACTGAGGCAAGAACACAAAGACCTGACCATTTCAGCCCAAGGTGGGACAACTCTGACAAGCCCCGCATGCACCAGAGCTCCCTCTCGGGTCAGCTGAGTCTCTCTGCAAAGACTTCAGTGCAGCTTGACTTCTTCTTCGGCCCCATCCTGCTTACTCCCCGCCCCTGCTTCCACAGTTGCTGACTCCAGTAAATACTCTGCACAGCAAACTCCAGTTCAGCATCTGCTTTTGGAGAATGCAACCTATGACAAAGACCCAATTATATGATGTCCATAAGAGAGGGACTTTAACCGTAAAGACAAGTAGATTAAATAAAAGGCTAAGTGAAAGAAGCCAATCTGAAAAGGCCATATTCTGTATGAGTCCCACTTCTGGCAAAGGCAAAACCACAGAGACAGAAAAAAGATCAGTGGTTGCCAGGGGTGGGTGCAGGGGGAGGGATGAATTGGTGGTACACGAAAGACTTTTAGGGTGGTGAAAATACTCTGTATGGTACCATAATGATGAATACATATCATTATACATTTGTCCAAACCCATGGAATCTACAACACCAAGAGTGAACCCTCATGTAAACTATGGACGCTTGGTGACAATTATGTGTCAGTCAACTGTTCATCGATTGTAACAAATGTACCATCTGATGGGGGTGTTGACGGGGGGCTGGGGGGAGGCAGGAAGCTATGCATGTGTGGAGGGAGCAGGTATATGGGAAATCTGTACCTCCGCCTCAGTTTTGCTGAGAACTTAAAACTGCTCTAAAAGAACTGCCTTAAAAAAAGAAGAAAAAACACAAATCACATGGTTTACTCAATCAATTAACAAGCACAAGGCAAAAAAAGCAAGAAAAGAGACATGGGGTATTCAGCACATTTTGGCGAGAGTGCAGGCAGATGGAAGTGCTACCTTATCTGAACCCTGGGCTCTGCTAGGTTCACCTGTCCTGTCTCTCCCTCTGCCTCATCTGCCTTCCCCACTGACAATGTGATTACAAGGACAAGAATTGAGGTTTGAGCAGGGGGCCTCACAGACAGAAGATGTCCTGGGCCAGTGGCACACCCTTGCTCTACTGGAGTGATGTAGGTGCAATAAAACCTGGCCATAGCTGTTGCTTGCTACTTGCTTGTTGAACAGGCTTGGGTTTTGTTTCTCTTGAGGCCAGAATGAATGTCACCAAGGATGGTGAATTAAGGCCTCTTGAATATTGAGTGCCCATGAATATGTACTGTAACCTGAATATTTTGAGCTTCTTGTATATTTAGTTCTGTATACGTCTCTTAAATGTTTAATATATCCTGAATATTTAGTACCTCCAGGGTACTTGGTGTGTCATGAATATTTAGTATCCAGGTGCTGCATGAATATTAGGTATTTTTTTTGCTCATTCCACCCCTTTTACCTATGTTTAGCACACACACGCTCTACTTTGTAACTCCTTATCTTTACTTAACACATTTTCGACATTTTAACATTTTGGGCATTGTTTATTCTTAAAAAGATTTTGCTTACTAAGTTATCTATACTTAAAACACTTTAAAAGTTTTTGCCAATGTTTTAGAAACTACAAACATTTTCATCGTTTATAATAAAATTGAACATTTTCAAAATAAATGTACATAACATGTGCAAGACCTCTACACTGAAAATTATAAAACACTGCTGCGAGTAATTTAAACAGGCTGCCATAAGTGGAGAGATATGCCATGTTCATATTTTGGAAAACTCAATATTGATAAGATATCCAATCTCCCTAAATCAATTCATGGATTCTACACAATTCCAATTAAAAAAAATTCCAGCAGTCTTTCTTTGGAGGGGTGGGGTGGGTAGAAATCCACAATTTGATTCTAAAATCTACATGGAAATGCAAAATAGTTTTGAAAAAGGAGAAAAAAGCTGAAAGACCTAAACTACCTGGTTTCAAGACTTCAAGACAGTGAAGTGTTGGATACATGTGTAGAATAGTGTACAGAAACAGATTCATGCTGATTTTCAACAATGGTGCTCAAGTGATTCAATGGGGGAAAAAGATAATCTCCTCAACAATTTGAGCTGGTTTAACTAGATAAAAAAATGCACTGCAACCTATACCTCATACTATATATAAAAATTAATTTGCTGCCAAGGGGGAAGGGGCTGGGGGAGAGATGGAATGGGAGTTTGGGGTTAGCAGATGCAAACTATTATATACAGAATGGATAAACAACAAGGTCCTGCTGTATAGCACAGGGAACTATATTCAATATCCTGTAGTAAACCATAATGGAAAAGAATATGAATAATAATAATATATATATATCTGAATCACTTTGCTGTACAACAGAAACTAATACAACATTGTAAATCAACTATACTTCAATAAAAAAAATGAAAAAATTAATTTGACATGTATCATTACCCTAAATATAGAAGCTCAAAAGCAGAAAAAGTAGGAGAAAATCTTCATGACCTTGGGGTAGACAAATATTTCTTAGACACAAAACACTAGCAATAAAGAAAAAGTTCAAATTGGAGTCTATTGAAACAAAAACTTTCTGCTCTTCAAGGCCACCATGAAGACAATGAAGAGGCAAGCCACTGACTGGGAGAAAATATTCACAATACATATATCTGACAAATGTCTCGTATCCAGAACTCAGTAGTAAGAAGATAAACAATTCTTTTTAAAAATGGGTAAAAGACTTGAACAGATACAAAAAAAAAAAAGAAAAAAAAGGAGAAGAAGAGGACCACGAATGTCCAATAAGCTTACAAAAAGATGATCAACATCACTAGTTATCAGAGAAATGCAAATTAAAACCAAAACAAGATACCACTTCACTAAAATGAAAAATATGACAACACCAAGTGTTGATAAAGATGTGGAGCCACTAGAACTTCCCTACCTTGCTGTGGGAGGATACAGTCATGCAGCAACTTTGGGAAACCTTGTGCCAATTTCTTACAAAATTAAATGTGCTCTTATTTATGACCCAACAATCCTACTGCTAGGTATTTATCAAGGGAAGTGAAAACATATGTCCATGAAGAAACTTGTATCTGAATTTTAATAGCAGTTTTATTCATCATAACCCTGAATGGGAAGCAACCTAAAACTCTATCAACAGGATAAGGTCTAAACAATATATTAAAAAAATGTAAACAATATAAGGGTACATATTATATCTGCCCTCAGAAGTCCCTGAATTCCCTTATAGCCTTCCATCTCTGCTCACTTGTGATGTGAGGGGTGATATAAACACTGCTTGGTCGGCCTCACCTTACAAGGCAGTGGAGGGCAGAGCTTCCCATGGCAGGTGGCTGAGATAGAATCCAAGGAAGAGGAGAAACTTCTTTACTTCTCTTTTTTCTACCCCACTGAAGGGTTTTCAAACCCTTTTGAGAGCAAAGGAACAAACCTGCTGTGAAAATCAGTTGGTATACAACGATTCAGCCACAAAAAGGAACAAAGTATTGATATACACTACTAGATGGATGAATTCTGAAAATATGAGAAATAAAGGAAGCCAGACAAATAAGGCCACACATTGTATGATTCCATTTATGCAAAACCTTTAGAATAAGCAAATCCATTGAGACAGAAAGTGGTTGCCAGGGAATGAGAACTGGCTGCTAACTGGTATGGTGATGAAAATGTTCTAGAATTAGACTGTGTTGACGGTTGCACAACCCGCCGAATACAGTAAAAATCACTGAACTGTATACTTTAATTTTAAGGTATATGAATTCTATCTCAATAAAAATCCAGTGGATACTTTTCAGTCCTTATCTTGCTTTACTTCTCTGCTGCATTTTTTCTTCTTAATAATGTTCTCTGTCTTGATTTACTTTCTTCGTTTTTTCTGTGATAACACATTCTTGTGATTTTACCTCTACCGTCATACTGTTCCTTTTTGACTTCCATTGGAATATTCATTCCTTAAAGAAATGTCGGTAGTCCTCAGAGTGCTTTCACAGGCCTCTTCTCTCTCTGAGCATCTCTCCTCTTGTTTCCATTATCCTCTGTAAAAGAGTTGATTGGTATGTCTATGTCTACATCTGATATACGCATCTCTCTGTCCTGAGCTTCATATCTTATGTACAAGCCTGGTGACCTCACAGCCTCTCAGTCTCAATATATGCCAAACAATTTACATGCCTTTGCCCCAAACAAAACTTGCTAGTCCTTTTGTTTTTTCCTTATCTCAAAAAACCAGGGATCACTCAACACATCCACTCCCCTCAAGATGGTCTCCCAGAGAAGTTGCTGGCCTCCAGCAGAACTCCATAAAAACTGGCTACAGCATACTCATAGCATCCAGTCTTGGGGGAGGGCCCAGGTGGCAGGTGGGGCGTGGAGCCACTCGTCCACTGTGTTATGCAGTTGTAGCGACAAGTAGGTACAAGCTTGGACCTCACTACCTGTTTATTTCAAGAGGGATCCTGAGATTCAAAACAAAATGATTAAATGAAAAAGAATATAGTATAACCAGGAAAATAATTTAGTTTTGTTAACAGGTAAATAGCTCATTTTTAGCTTTTTGGAGATGAGAATAAACAGGACGAAGGGGAAAAAATTGCCCTAATAGTGGAACTGGTTTAATTCAATTTCCTTCTTATTGCTTCATGGACATGGTTCATGGATTTCCAAACTAATCCAGGAAAAAAATAAGTTGTCTTCTTAGGGAAATATCATCTCATCCTAGTCCATTCATCATTTCAGGGTGACAGAGTGAAACCACATCTGCCTAAACATAAAAAGGAGTTAGAGAGACCGCAACTACAGAAACAAAGCTATGAGTGTTTATAACCGTGGTGTGAAGGAACCATGGAAGCCCATCTGGTCGAGAAGCGACATGAAGAACAGCTTAGGACACACACGGGATGCTTACAAAACGCAAAAGAACCGTGCAGAAGGAGACCTGAGACAGCGAGGAAATTCACTAGGAGTGGAAAGAGAATGAGTTAGACCTCAGAGAAGTAAAACATGAATATTGCAAAAACTGTCTCCACAGGAGTTTTCAAATCACTGAACACAATACAGATACAAGGCAGCCCGTCTTCACCAAAGTGGTTTTCAAGGGCTTATTTCAGATGATAAAGCCGTGCTAGAGCAATGAAATGGTTACTTTGCATTTGTTTTAGAAAAAGGACAGAGAAAATGAAGATGGACTTCAGATCACAACCTCAACGTTCTCCAGGAGCTATGGAAACAGAACTAGATAGTGCTCAGAGATGACTAAGCAACTGACGCTACAGAAAATGCATTGTCCTGTTTCCATTTTCTTCTGACTGTTGCTTTGAGAGCAAAGAATTCGTGAGACATGAAACTAAATACTGGATCATGAATTTTAGTCCTGGCCTTGCTACAGGAGAAGTGCTTGATCTTGGCTAAACATTCCGCCTCTGTGTCTCATTGTTTTAAACCTAGCTGTTGAGATTGTTTGCTTATTCGGCCAGCATTTCTGAGGCCCCCATTGTATGCTGGGCTGGATGGCCTCGCCTATCTTCCCCCTCAAGTCTTTAGAGAAAGATGCTTACACTGACAGGAGAGGCCATTTTTTAGTTCACATCCCCCACTTAGAAGATGGTGTAAACTGAGACCCAGAGAAGTTAATAAGTCAGTTAAGATCTGTCAGCTAGAACAGAACTGGGGTGAGAGCCCTGGTCCCTGCTGCAGGCTGCAGCGTGAAGGCTAAGGGGTGGGTGCTTCCTGAAAAGTGGAAAGTTCCAGTTAATATGGAGTGAACGTTCCTCTGCTTCATCTGGTAGAGAAATAATACCAGCCTTAAGAAGTTATTTACTTTTTGAAATGCATAATAAAACCTCGCTGCTTTCTCTTCTTTGGAAAAACAAACCTGTTAAAGATTAAATGCTCTAATAAGACCAGTGACTGTATACTGAATACACAGTGTGTGAGGTCCTTGTTGGGCCCGTTTGCAAGTGAGGAAACAGAGGCCTGAAGAGTGAAGAGACTGGACGCAGGGCCGGGACCGTGGGCTGAGGCCGGCTGCGCAGCCCACGTACTGAGCGGAGGGTGAGGCCCACGGCCCCGGGCAGGGTCTCTCCAGGGCGAGGCCAGACCAGGCGTCCCGGCACAGCGCGGTGAGCGGGAAGAAACTGGGAACGGGGACAATGCTGAGGGGTGGTGGCCAGTGGTGGCCTGCAGCCTCCGAGACGGTCCAGCTCCAAAGTGCTGCCGGTGCGCCCATGGCTGCGCCGAGGCCAGGAGCACAGCTTCCCTTCCACCCACGAGCCTCCGGCCCTCGTGGCTGCCCGCTTCCTTCCAAAGACGCCGATTCTGTCCTACTTCATACAAGTCATAATACACGTCAACATACAAAATAATATGTTATCGTTGCCTGTCTCCTGGTCCACGTGCCCTGCTGAGCGCTCCAAGGTCAGGGATGGTGTCAGGGACAATTGTCCCCAGCACCTGTGACACCAGCGGGCCACAGGGGGCTTCATCAATGCTGGGTTGCCTGTGGGTAAGAAATGCCGGGTGGAGTGCCTGGCAGAGAAGAGGTGCTAAATAAATGGTAGTGATTATTCGTTATTACCCCAGCTCTCATATCCCAGGATTATAGAAAACCGACTAATTGCAGAGCTGGCATCTGGTTGGCACCGATCTCACTGTGATGAACCTACAAATCTGCACAATTTAAAAACCAAATATAGACTTCAGGGGAAAAGAATTCCCATTTACAAGTGGAGACCTGCCGGTGGCCCTCCAAGCGGCTGGACCCGTGGGGCTGTCTTTTTTTTTTTTTAACAAAATTCACATTTTATTTAGGTTGAAATAAACTATACAAAATTGATTTTCTTCACCAAAAATAACAGCAATATTTTCTGTATTATTCCTAGATAAACCACAAAACACTTATTTTTGTAGGTTTTGCTTGTAAATCTGGGGGGCCGTCTTGACAGCTAACCTGCTGGGCTCGCACTGTGCCCCGGGCGCCTGTGTGGAGACGCGACACCCTCTCGTGGGCCCGCGCCTGCCTGCGCTGTGGTTTCCTCCTTTAAGTGTCCATCTCGCGCTTGGCGCTCAGGAGCCTTTCTTGATTTCCTGGCTAGACGTGATTCCCCACCCTCCCCGCTCTCAAAGCACCTCTGCTTGTGCCGTCCTGATGCTGGGAAGACAACCTGTGGGTACCGAACTCCGAATTACGCCACCCGCTCGGGAACGTTGTCACGTGTTATTGCACGCGATCTCGACCACCACCTCTGAAGAAGGTACTACTGTCATCCCCATTTTATAGATGGGGAAACTGAGGCTCCGACCCTTGCTCAGAAGCGGCAGAGCCCTGGATCTGCCTTGAGCTAAATTGCATGAGCTTCTACTCTGCCACAGAGGAGGTTGTTTTGTCTTACTTGGCAGTAGTAGGCTTAAAAATATCTTTTTTTTTGTTTAGCTTTACATCTTATGTTTCAATGTAGACGTTTGAGAAGAGTTTAATGTAGTCAAATCCCCTCTTCCCTTTTTAAGTGGCTTTTGGAAGTTGAATCTTTATTACAAAGATTTTTCCCACTTCGGGGTAATAAAACAGTCTCCCAAGATTTCCTCTAATCCTCGTATAAAGGTGTCATTAAAAAAAAAAAGTCGAAGTCTTTCAGACCTCTGTAGTTTATTTCGGTGTAAAATGGGAGTTAGTGATCCAACTAATTTTCTTCCCCGGTAGCTGCTTGTTGACGGAAAGGTCCATCTTATCCCCACAAATAGGCAAAGCCATCCTTGTCGCTAACTAAACGTTCATCTGTGTGTGGATTTATTTCTGGACTCTCTCTTCTGTTCCAGTCACCCCATTTATCCGTACACCAGTACTGTTCTGTTAGTTATTGTAGCTTTGTAACATAGTGAACTCTTTGGGAGTCTAGATTGCCCAATTGTTCTTGTTTTGAGAGGAATTTTTCACATTGTGTTTGTATGTTTATTCTGCAGTTCCTTCTTAAAACTTTACACAGGTGACATTGATGTGTACACATTAGACTCATTGATGACTTCACTTTGGGCTTCTGGAAACAAGGACTCGTGAGCTGCCTTTAGACTGTAACCTGATTATAGGTAGAAAAGATGTTGTGCTTTTCACTGTCTGATGCAGACCTCAGGGCAGTTAACCAAGGAAGGGGAAAGTCGGAAGGAAAGATACGGAGTTGGGCAATACACAGTTGCCAGAGATTCAAGAATATTAGGTTTGGAAGGGATCTTAGAGAATAACTTGATAGATGAGGAAACTTTTTTTTTTTTTGAATTTAAGTGACTTGGCTAAGATCATACAATTAGTTGGTGGCAAAATCAGGACTAGAGTGGCCCAGGGTCCCATCGCTCCATTGAATCTTCTTTCTACAATGTCTCACCCCTTCTAGAACCATAAGCAGAGGGTTTTTGTTTTTGAAATAAAAGTGTGGGAGACTTCAGTTCTTTCTAGTCCCTCCCCTTTAAACTTTCCACAAGAAGGTACATATTAAAAGAAAACATACCAGTTCTGAAAATTCTGTGAGATTGTTTCTTCATTTAAAGCCTACTTAGTAAGTTAGCAAGAGTTGAAGCATAAAAATGGGACTCTGGAATGTTTCTCTTTACCCACATTAGTAAGGGTAACTCATACATTTTGCATGAATTGTACACATCTTTACCTCTGCTTTTCATTTTTCCTATTGATAAAATACCCTAAGCCAGCTGGAGAGAGCTGGAGCTTGGCTTCATTTCTGTTTAGCGGCAATTTGGGCCGGGAGGGAGGGGAGTGAAATACCTCTGGAGTAATCGTTTCCCCAGCCAATGTCTGCCAGGTCTAGAGATAACTTGATATGTTTCCCTGCAGTGATGTAGCTGAAGTTTGCAAATGTTTGCTTGGGGAGCAAGGCCTCTCAAATGCATGCTCACTTTACAGAAAAAAATTTGAATGATATCTTCAGACAGCTCAGAGGAGACAGGTACTTTCCAAATTAACATTGACAAAGAATGACTCAGTGTGCAGTTCAGAACCCAGGTTTATCTTCCAGGGTTAAAGTTGGATAAAAATGGTTGCTCTCTACATGTCATGTCATGCTGATTACTTGGGTGATATATATCTGTGTTAATCATTTTCTATTTAAGTGAAAGGCAGTTGAAAATGTGCTAAAATGTAGACCGAATGCATCCAGCTTTCCCTCATTTGAGCCGTTTTTTTAATGCCCCATTTTCCAATAATACACCTTATTCCAGGCAGAAGTCTAGATACTCGGCCAGAGTTAAGGATATTGGATATTAACAGTCTGTGAGATGCATGTGACTATTTATAAAATGCTCTATTTTTGCCATCTGTTCTCCACATTCCCTGGTCTCTTTATGTCCTTCTTTTCCTAAAATGTTAGTTACGGCTTCTAAATTAATTTCCAAGTCTTTTTTCTTTTTTTGGCTGGGATTCCTTTTCAGTATTTGACATCATTCAGGGTTTTTCTAATGAAATGTCATCCACTCTGCTCAACCCCAGATTCTGTACTTTGTTTTTGTCCTTCCTTCTGCCCAGAACGTTGTGCATCCTCTTCTCTCTGCATCCCATAGACCCAGGGCGGACGGGAGCCTCTGGAGTGTTCTGGAGGCCTCTCCCGCAGCTGGTGAGCCTTGAGGACAATCATTCCTCCTCCTCCTAGTTCCAGCCTGGGCCTAACGGCTTCTTGCTGGAGCCAAACCATACTCCTCAGAGTAGCTTCTTTCATCACACCCAAATCCATTTTTAGATCACTGTATTTTATTTTATTCTATTTTTTAATTTTTCTTTTATATTGAAGTGTAGTTGATTAAAAATGTGGTGTTAGTTTCAGGTGTACAGCAAAGTGATTCAGTTATACATGTACCTGTATCTATTCTTTTTCAAATTCTTTTCCCATATAGGTTATTACAGAGCATTGGGCAGAGTTCCCTGTGCTGTACAGTAGGTCCTTGTTGGTTATCTATTTTAAATATAGCCGTGTGTATGTGTCCATCTCAAACTCCCAATCTATCCCTCCCCCCCATCCTTCCCCCCTGGTAACCAGAAGTTCGTTCTCTAAGTCTGTGAGTCTGTTTCTGTTTTGTAAATAAGTTCATTTGTATCATTTTTTTAGGTTCCACATATAAGTGGTATCATATGATATTTGTCTTTCTCTGTCTGACTTACTTCATTTAGGATGATAATCTCCAGGTCCATCTATGTTGCTGCAAATGGCATTCTTTCATTCTTTTTAATAGCTGAGTGATATTCCATTGTATATATGTACCACATCTTCTTTATCCATTCCTCTGTCAATGGATGTTTAGGTCGCTTCCATGTCCTGGCTACTGTAAATAGCACTGCAACAAACGTTGGGGTGCACGTATCCTTTCGAACCATGTTTTTCTCCAGATACATGCCCAGGAGTGGGATTTCTGGATCATATGGTAGCTTTATTTTTAGTTTCTTAGGGAACCTCCATCCTGTTCTCCATAGTGACTGTATCAATTTACATTCCCACCAACAGTGTAGGAGGGTTCCCTTTTCTCCACACTCTCTCCAGCATTTATCGTTTGTAGACTTTAAATCACTGATTTTAGATGAACATGATTTTCTTAGAAATTTCAAGTTTAGTCTCCCCGTTTTATGGATGCGGAAACTGAAACCCAGACTGGTAAGTGGCTTGCAGAAGGGTACAGGAGCATTGGCAGAGGAGAATAATTTCATTAGTAGAGTGTTACCCTATGTTTATGACAGATTTAGAACATTTAAGTGGGAAGTAAAATTAACAAATCCTACAAAGGAAATAATACTAGTGAAACCCATGAACCCTTTTTAAGCCTCATGACAACCTTGTATATTAGTTAGCTGGGGATGTCACAACAAAATACTGCAGACTGGATGACTTTAACAACAGAGATTTATTTTCTCACAGTCCTAGAGGCTACAGGTCCACCATCATGGTGTGGGCAGGGTTCGTTTCTCCTGAGGCCTCTCTCCTTGGCCTGCAGATGGCCGCCTTCTCCCTGTGTCCTCATATTGGCCTTTCCTCTGTTTGCTCATCCCTGGTGTCCCTTAGGTGTCCAAATTTCTTCTTCTTCTTTTTTAAAAATATTTATTTATTTATTTGTTTATTTATTTTTGGCTGTGTTGGGTCATTGCTGCGAGCGGGCTTTCTCTAGTTGCGGCGAGCGGGGGCTACTCTTCGTTGCGGTGCGCGGGCTTCTCACTGTGGTGGCTTCTCTTGTTGTGGAGCACGGGTTCTAGACGTGCAGGCTTCAGTAGTTGTGGCTTGTGGGCTCTAGAGCGCAGGCTCAGTAGTTGTGGCGCACGGGCTTAGTTGCTCCGCGGCATGTGGGATCTTCCCGGACCAGGGCTCGAACCTGTGTCCCCTGCACTGGCAGGTGGATTCTTAACCACTGCGCCACCAGGGAAGCCCCAAATTTCTTCTTCTTATAAGGACACCAGTCAGATTGGATTCGGGCCCCACATTAATGGCTCATTTTAACTTAATCATCTCTTTAAAGGTTCTACTCCAAATAGAGTCACAGTCTGAGGTACTGGAGGTTACGGCTTCAACATATGAATTTTGGGGGGACACAGTTTAGCCCAAAACACCTTGTGAGGTCAGGATTATTAATATCCCCATTAACTGATGATGAAAGGGTGACACAGAGATGTTAAGTAACTTGCTCAAGGTTGCTCAGCAAATAAATGGTAGAGCCAGGATTTGAACACAATGCGGCCCCAGAAAATCTGCTGAGAATGTTGGTTGGTGCTCAGAGGCCTGCTTAGAAGTGTTTCATGATAACACTATTGTAATGTTAAGAATCTTCCCTTGAATAATTTGTGCTAAATATATATATATATATATATTTTTATTTTAACAAGGGACAGTTTTTGTTCATTTGCCATGACTTTTTCTGGTCCATTTAGTTCTTCCTCACTGTATGTAGGAAGGTCAGGGCCCATGTCCCCCAAGGTTGTATAAACACTGTCATGTCACCAGAGACATGCATGAAATATATAGGAAATAGTCAAAGCGGATATGAATTTTTCTTTTGAACACCTTCTCTTAGCTCATCCATAGCTAATTAAATCTGAGAGGAAAGGTGTATGAATAAGTAATTTTAATCCCAGAATTTTCACTAAGAATACCTGATTACACCTTCATTTTATAGAAGGTTGCTATAGCTTATTATCTTAAGAAATGGATATGGTCCTGTAATAGTCCTATAATCTGGAGAAAATTTCCCAAGGAAATTCAATAACACAACCAAAGAGTTGAGTGTCTAGTAAGGGATGATTTTCTGTCTCGGAGGCTGCAGGTTCATCATCATTACTGGTGATCCTATGGTCTAATGCAGCAGTCAGCCTGTCAACTCCCTTCTTAATTGTAACTTTAACACATTTAGGACAAAAATAGCTGTCCTCACTTCCATAGATCTTCCACAGGAAAGATGAGTTGCCCAGGCTCGGCTATTATAAAATTGTCATGGTCACTGTCAGCCTTAGTGAAACTGTGGAAGGAAGAACTCAGGCCTTTTCCTCAGCAAAAGGGAGGCCCAAAATTTAACCTCTGCTTAACTCTCGTGACTGAAACAAGATGAAAGCATGTACACAAATTTACACAGAAAGTTTTTGTAATATTAAAATTAAAGTAAGGTCTTTTTCAGTCATCAATTTCAAACCTCTCAGTGAATAAATAAGAAAATGCATTCACGTCCCAACTTTAACAACCAACTGTAATATTACAAAGTAAAATGTGAGCCTATGTTATGGGAAAGCCCAGTGACAGTAGAAGAGATGTTAATGGCCTCGTTAATAACAACATTTCTAAAATAAAGCAGAGCATGAGTCAATGCAACATCTGTCTCAGTGTTAATGACGAAAGTCTAGAAAAATTAGTTGTCATCTCTCTTTCTCTTGCTTTCAATGGCTGGCTTCCACTTTTTGAAGGAATCTAGATACTTTCTAACAGACACTATCACATAACCTTAAGGATCAGAGAGTCAAATTTCTGATTTGTTTATGAGGAATTTTAGACCCAGACGAGTGTCGTCTGTCTAAATCACGCAGCAGATGCTGTATGCTGGGGCCAGGATTAAAATCTAGGTCTCCTGCCTCCCTGTCAGCCTCTGTCCACCCTTGTCTTTATGGGAAGATGATACCGGAGAAGATGGTACAGAAAAATGTCCCCTGGCATGGAGAACCTTATAGTGTCTTTAACCTTAGAGAAATTATGATCCCTTTACTAAGGGACAGTTTTATCGAAGGTAATGATATCATCTAGGTACTTCCATTAAACCCCAATATATTTTCCCCTTGTTCCTAAAACCACATTCACTACGATATTTACAATTCTAAAACCAGGTGCAGCTTTTATATCCTGCACCATAATTAAGTATGGGAAGCAATCTGAAAAATCCCAAAGCATGCAGGTTTTACTGCAGCTGCAAACTTGTAAATACAGTGAGCGAACACATAAACAATTGCAGCTGATTAGTGAGAAATGCCAGAACACTTCGTTCTGAAAAGGATTTGAAGAGCAAACAAATACCTGCCTGTGTAGAAACGTCTACAGAAAAGGAAGAGACAATTATTACGTTATGAAAATGGTGTCTTCAGAGATGCAGTAATCACAGGTAGATTGGGTCTCTGCGTAGAACAGGATAAGTTTACAAAAATGGGCTCCTGACGTAAAACACTGCAGCGTACTAGCAATCTGGGTTGACGCGATGGCCTTGTGGTTGGGCTGCAAATCCGGATTGTAGGGTTGCAGAGACCAGAACAAGCCCTTGGAATTTCCCCTGAAGCCTGTGCAGTGAGATGCTTGGTGAGAACGGATAAGCCTTGTCTGGTTGTCCAGTTCTGTTCAAATATGGGTGAGGGTTCATAGGCTCCCTGGTGAGATGGAGTCATGTGCAGTTATGCCCCTGATCCTCGTCAACAAAGTATCTGAATTCAAAGGAAAAGCAGTGATTCTGCGTGAGAGGAAGTATCTACATAGGTGGAGTTTGTCCTTAAGGATAAGTCTGAAGTGTTCAATCTGGCAGAGCACAGACACTGGGGGAAAAGCAAAGGTCCCCTGGGAGTGAACACATTAAGCAACGTCACGGGCACATCAGAGGGCAGACCCTGGTCAGGGTTGGGAGTCGTGGGAGGAGAATTTGTGCCTGAGGAGTGGAAAATAAGGCTGACCAGAGCTGGGCTGTGACAGGTCTTAAACTTCCATCGTGCATCAGTGGGGCAGCACCCCCCAAAATGATGCCGTCAGGGTGTTTCCAGCCTGGTTCCACGGCATCACTGCCTCTTGGTTAAGCATCTGTCCTTTCTGGTTGTAAGTTTGGAGGCCTTACCAAGGTCATCTTACCAAGGGATGCTCAGATATTTCGAACCAAAGTTATGCCCAAAGTAGAAAATTAGTTACTAATGTGCTTTGTATGTGACAGGACACAGTGGTTAGTCTTCTGCAGAATGTACTTCCTTTCCAGTTAGGTATGAGTCAAGGAGATAAGATCTTTGTCTTCTAGATCTTGGCTCAATCTCGGAATGTTGAACAGGGAAGCCAGTCCTCTAATTCCTTCCCCTCACCCCCAAGCTCCGGTGGGGCTGATTCGTAGCGCATAATCTAATCAGAACCAAGGAGGCATTTCATTTGGGTAGGTTGAGATACTATTCCTTGGATTTGTCCTGGGACCATGAGCTGTGAGATGCTGACATCTGTTTGCAACTGCAAAGGGAGAGCATCCTAGAATGGAGCAAAAAATAAGAAGATGAAGTTCAGAGGTATGGAGGAGAAACCAGGTCCTGGAGACATTTTTTTAGAGGCCTGGATCAAGCTGTCCCTGAAGGGTGCTCAGTTACATAGCTGAGAAATCCCCCTTATGCTTAAGTCAGTTTCAGCTCAGTTGTCTCTTCCTCGTAATGGAAAATCCTGATATGGGAGCCATCTCTGTGATGGACATAGTCAAGTCATGATTTGGCCGGTTTAGTTTTTAAGAAGATTGTCCAAGGACAGAGATCTGGGAATGACCCACATTCAGAGTCTAGGAAGACAGTGAGAAGCTGGACATGGAGACCAGGCTCCTGGAGATAAAAGATGAGAGTCAGGACAGTACAGCTTCTCTGGCTCTAAGGGAGAAGAGGGAGGGACCAGCAGTGTGGACTCATGCAGAGCTCAAGGACGAAGAGCTCCAACAGAGACAATCAGGTTTGAGGGTGAGGAGGTCCTGGTGACATTGGAGAGAGACTTTTCAGGGGAGTCACATGGCAGAAATCTGACTGCAAAGGCTCAGGAATACGTTGGTGGAAAAAAGTGGAAAAGCCAACTTTTTAAAATTACGTTCGAGTCAAGAGGGATGGAGAGTGAATGGATGCCAGCTATTGGGCAGGGGGGCAAAAGTCTAAAGGGAACTTTTTTTTTTTTTAAGTCTTTATTGAATTTGTCACAATGTTGCTTCTTTTTTTTATGTTTCCTTTTTTTGGCCGAGAGGCATGTGGGATCTTAGCTCCCCAATCAGGGATTGAACGCCCACTCCCTGCCTTGGAAGGCGAAGTCTTAACCACTGGGCCGCCAGGAAAGTCCCTAAAGGTAACTTTTTAAAGGAGAGAGTGGAGTGGGGGAAAGATCCGAGATGCAAAAAAGAGTCATTTGATGGAGAAAGTTTGGAAGTGGCAAAAGGCAATGAGGCTGAAGAAAAGAAAGAGGACGGGAGAACTGCTTCTTGTTTGGAGGCAGAACTGAGTGTGGAATAAGGAGGTTGAAGGGGCCCTCTGTGCTCATCACACTGGGGGAAGACCTGGTAGAAATGAATGTCAGCAAAGGATTCACCAAAGGGACATCGCGCACAGTAAAATCTCAGTCAATGCGAAGTGATTTTCGAGGAGAAAGAGGAGGAATGAACGGACATGTGCAGCTCCCCTGTTTTGGAGGATGGCCCACATTTTGGGCAGCTGAAAATGGGAGTTTGCATTTCCTCAGGCTTCTGCCCACTTGCACAAAGGCCTAAGGAGACAGCCAGGTGATTTTTTTTCCCCATGGTGAGTATCTCTGCAGGCGAGGACCAGGCTTAACCTTGAAATTGCTTCTCATTCTATTAACGCGCTCTGAGAGAGATGCTGCGTCCCTACTTCCTTATGCCATTGGCTGCATTTCTTTTCCATATTCACTGGAACTTTCACTCATTCCATGGTCAGAACTAAGTGGGTGCTTGTTCTGAAAGGACGTTCCCGAAGGGAAACACTGCCTCAGACTGCAGACAAACCCAGCAGATCAGCTCGGACGGAGAGAGGCCAATGCCCCTAATCATCTCAGGGTTGCATCCCAGGAGCAAAGTAAGGCCTCCTCCTCAGCGTGCAAGGTGCACGTTCAAGGAAAAGCTCCTTTTTGCTGAGAGAAGTGATACCACCCGGGGTACCTTCCATGACACATCTGTGTTTAGAAACATGTGAGACATGAGCTCTGGGAATGTTTCTGGATCCATCTAAGGCAACGTTAGTGTTGGTGTGTGAGCTTCTGGCTGGGAAGTAACTTTTAATTTATATCTGTGGTTTTCAAACTGTGCGGTGGGGAGTGAGGAAGGAGCTGGGGAGTTTTCAGCATCCGAATAGAATTTTATTTGAACAAAAAATTCCAAGGGAAAAGAAAGAAAGGAAACCATTATTTTAAATAAACCAAAGCCTATAACCAAGCACGTTATTGGCAATTAAGCAAAAGCAGAATTTTTGGAAAGGGAAGTTATTATCCTTGTCTGTAAATAAGAACCATCGGTGATACATTAATGTCAATGCCATTAAAAATGAATTGCTTTTTTTTTTTTTTACAGTTTAAAACATTACTGAACCCCCCAAAGCCAATTCTTTTCCATCTGTCAAAATCCTACTCTTCTTTTAAAGATATTTTTTACCCCTAAGGCCTTGTTGGAACATTTCTTTTCCAACAGAACATTCCAGATCCCTGAGACATTAATTTCTTCCTTCCCAGTCCTTCTGTAAGCCTTTGTTAATATCTGAATTGTCCCGCAGGTCACAGCGAGCCCCGCTTTCAGTTTGCTTGGGTCCGTGCTAGTCTTTCCCCAGGACCCTGAGCCCCTGCAGGGCTCCCATTTATCTCCATAGCCCCCGTTGCACTTACCTAGGAATGATTTGTAGAGAGGAAATCCTAAATAAATATGTGTTTTCCTGAATTCTCAGAAGTCATAATTGTCACATTATTTCAAACCTTTGCATTATTACTATATTTGTTATGGTGATCTGTGATCAGTGATCTTTGATGATACTATTGTGATTGTTTTGGGCGCCAACACTCCCATAGAAGATGGCAAACTTAATTGATAAATGTTGTGTGTGTTCTGACTGCTCCACCAGCCAACCATTCCCCCATCTCCATCCCTGCCCTTGGGCCTCCCTATTCCCTGAGACACGACAATATTGAAATTAGGCCAAGGGAGAGGAAGAGTCCCTTGTCTCTCACTTTAAATCAAAAGCTGGAAATAATTAAGCTTAGTGAGGAAGGCAGGTTGAAAGCCGAGATAGGCCAAAAGCTAGGCTTCTTTCCCCAAACAGTTAGCCAAGTTGTGAATGTAAAGGAAAAGTTCCTGAAGGGAAATTAAAAGTGCTGCTCCAGTGAACACACCGATGATAAGAAAACAAAACAGCCTTATTGCTGATATGGAGAAAGTCTGAGTGGTCTGGATAGGAGATCAAACCAGTCACAACATTCCCTTAAGCCGAAGCCTAATCCAGAGCAAGGCCCTAACTCTTTTCAATTCTGTGAAGGTTGAGAGAGGTAAGGAAGCTGCAGAAGGAAAGTCTGAAGCCAGCAGAGGTTGGTTCATGAGGTTTAAGGGAAGAAACCGTCTCCATAACAACAAAGTGCAAAGTGAAGCAGCAAGTGCTGATGTAGAAGCTGCAGCAAGTTATCCAGAAGATCCAGCTAAGAGAATAAATGAAGGTGGCTACACTAAACAACAGATTTTTAATGTAGAAGAAACAGCCTTCTATTGGAAGAAGATGCCATCTAGGACTTTCATAGTTAGAGAGGAGAAGTCAATGCCTGGTTTCAAAGCTTCAAAGGACCGGCTGACTCTCTCATTAGGGGCTCATGCAGCTGGTGACTTTATGTTGAAGCCAGTGCTCATCTAGCATTTTGAAAATCCTAGGACTCTTAAGAATTATGCTAAGTCTACTCTGCCGATGCTCTACAAATGGAACAACAAAGCCTGGACAACAGCACATCTCTTTATAACATGGTTTACTGAATATTTTAATCCCACCGTTGAGAACTACTGCTCAGAAAAAAAGATTCCTTTCAAAATATTACTGCTTATTGACAATGCACCTGGTCCCTCAAGAGCTCTGATGGAGATGAACAATGAGATTAATGTTGTTTTCTTGTCTGTTAATACAACATCCATTTTGCAGCCCCTGGATCGGGGAGTAATTTCAACTTTCAGGTCTTATGATTTAAGAAACACATTTCACAAGGCTATAACTGCCATAGAGAGTGATTCCTCTGCTAGATCTGGGCAAAGTCAACTGAAAACATTCTGGAAAAGATTCACCATTCTAGATTCCATTATGACATTCATGATTCATGGAAAGAGGTCAAAATAACAACACTCACAAGAGTTTGGAAGAAGTTGATTGCAACCCTCAAGGATGACTTTGAGGGGTTCAAGACTTCAGTGGAGGAAGTACCTGTAGATGTGGTGGAAACAGCAGGAGAACTAGAATTAGAAGTGGAGCCTGAAGATGCCACAGAATTGCTGTAATCTCGTGAGAAATCTTGAACACGTGAGGATCATCTTATGGATGAACAAAGAAAGTGGTTTCTTGAGATGGAATCTACTCCTGGTGAAGATGCTGCGAAGATCACTGAAATGACAGCAAAGGGTTTAGAATATGACATAAACTTAGTCGATAAAGCGGCAGCAGGGTTTGAGAGGACTGACTCTCATTTTGAAAGTACCCTCTCAAACTGCGTTGCAAGCTGCAGAGAAGTCTTTTCTGAAAAGGGGAGTCAACTGGTGGGGCAAAGTTCATTATTGTCTTATTTTAAGAAATTGCCATGACCACCCCAACTTCAGCACACACCACCCTGATCAGCGAGCAGCCATCAGCATCGAGGCAAGACCCTCCCCCAGCACAAAGCTTAGGACTCACTGAAGGCTCAGGTGATGGTTCGCATTCTTTTGGCAATAAAGTATTTTTTAATTAAGGTGTGTATGTTGTTTTTTAGACATAATGCCATTGCACACTTAACAGAGCACAGTATAATGTAAACATAACTTTTATATGCATTGGGAGACCAAGAAATTCATGTGACTCGATTTATTTTGATACTTGCTTTCTTGTGGCGGTCTGGAACCGAACCCACAATTTCGCCGAGGTGTGCCGCTACATGTACAGCATTCCCTGTCACTTTTCCCTGAAGGAAGCTCACAGGGCAAAACCTAGGAAAATGGAATACAGAAGTTTTGTTTTTCTTTAGAGACTAGAGGAGCACTGGACATGGTACGTGGTGAGTGTGAAGAGAGCCTTTGTCTGTATCCTTGTCTGTATCCCTTTCTTCCGTTTGGCTTCCTGTATCTTTGATGTGAATGTCCCAGCCGCTGTTGGAAACCGTTTGGTGCTAATTAGAAGCTTTACTCCTGAAGTAATTATAAACCTCTTGGTAGAATTGTCGACATCATCCCAGGATCAGACGGGGCAGTCTGACATTTTCAGAAGGGACTGTGTTTTTGTGTTTTTTTTTAAATTAATTAATTTATGGCTGAGTTGGGTCTTCGTTTCTGTGCGAGGGCTTTCTCTAGTTGCGGCGAGCGGGGGCCACTCTTCATCGCGGTGCGCGGGCCTCTCACTATCGCGGCCTCTCTTGTTGCGGAGCACAGGCTCCAGACGCGCAGGCTCAGCAGTTGTGGCTCACGGGCCCAGTTGCTCCGCGGCATGTGGGATCTTCCCAGACCAGGGCTCGAACCCGTGTCCCCTGCACTGGCAGGCGGATTCTCAACCACTGCGCCACCAGGGAAGCCCCTGGGACTGTGTTTTATTTAGACTATTTTAGAACACAAAGAACACATTCCAGATTTAATCAAGTTAGTTCATGGAATTAGACATTTATTGTAAGTGGAAGTTGATTGTTAAGTGTGGCAAGTATGAATTGGTTCCACAAGGCTGGGATGAACGGAAATGAATACTTTTTTTACTTTTTCTAAGTCACGTAAATTGGCCAGACCCCCACTTGCCAGAGTTGGTGGGAAATTCACAACTAGCCATGGTTGAGCTTGTCTTTCTTCCTCAGGGTTCTAAGAACCTGGGAGAAAAATCCCAAGAACACAAGTTCTAACGTTCACGAACATCTCAGCTTCATCACGCTAGTGTCCTGTTGGCCAAAGTAGTCACGTGGTGGAGCCCAGAGTCAAATGAGTAGGGGGACTGCACACAGCCGTGGACACTGAGAGGTGGGTTCCTTGGGGGTCATGCTGCAATCACTCAGCAAAGGCTGACTTAGCTCATCCACTTAACACGAGGTCACTGCAGGTTAAGTTTCTCCGTCGTGTGTTTTTATAGCATTTGGTGCTTATTGTCTCTGTGTTCTATCAGACTGTGAGTGCTGGGGGTAGAAACCACATGGGTTTTGTTCAAGGCCTGGAACATTACATGAGGAGGTCCCCTGCCCCAGTAGGATGTGACCGGGTAGACTATTATGGGACACAAACATGTCCAACTAGGCTGCCCCGTAAGCAAGTGTTTCTTGCAAGAGCAAACCCTGGGGTGGCTGCCCCTAGCACAGAGCACTTGGGAAGAAGTTTGGGACAACAGATCTTCAGCATCAATTGAGGGGCCCAGATCAGATTATAGGAGCGTGAGTCCTGGGGCAGGTCAGGTGCCATAGCACCTTTCCAATTCCAGAGCATCCCCTTGTCAAGTAGTTTTGGGATGTTCACTTGGTTCCCCAGTAGGCCCCCAACTGAAAAGAGAGATTTCCCTTTTTGTCAAGTATTATGTGCTCCCATCTCCCCCAAGTCAGTGTCTTATGGATTGGTTGATGCAACCAACTCTTCAATATTTTTGACCAATGGTGGGTGCATGGGAAGAAGCAAAGTGGAGTAGACTGAATGTATTTAGAGTCAGACAACCCTGGATGTGAACTTGGGTTCTGCTGTTTCTTATCTGCCTGGTGTTGGCCAGGTTGCTGAACCTCTGTGGGTCTGGGGTTCACCATTTACACTAAGTTTTTAACAATAGCTTCCCTTTAGGGTTTTAATGAAAATTAAGCGAAATAACATAAATAGGACTACCTTCCTCCCTCCCCCCACCTGCCTTCCCTTTCCCCTCAGCTTGTCACCCATTGACTGGTATTAAGGATTCTTAGGAAAACAGACTCAGGCCTTGATAAGACATACCATGGTATTAAAGTGTGGAGACTGAGCACGAAGCATGTTGGCAACACTGGATAAAACAGTTTTAATCTTAGGGGAAAAAAAAGAATTTAAAAAATAGCTTATTTTTAGAATCTTAGTCAAGTCCCCAAGCCAAGAGCAGAGATCTCTGTTAACAAATTAATAAATTAAAAGTGCAAAAATACTAAACACAAAATGAGGATAACGTGTCTTAAAAGCTTATATTTGCTGACTAGGGATGATTAAACTCCCCTACGTAAGTACTCTGTGCCTTTCTTATAAATGGTTGGAAAGTAAGATAAAATTGGAAGGAGACCCAAGAACCACTCATGTGAAAGAAAAGACTGTTATTTTGGTATGGACAATAACAAAATGATAATTTTTAGATTTTATTTGAGTCTTTATTGAAGAATAAGCTGGGAAGATTTTATGCTCAATCACCTTTTGAAGCTGATGGTTGGATAATGCATGGGATGTTCAAGACCCAAATGGCACAGTAGACATGCATTAGTATGATTGGTTGAAATTCAGAGTCATTTTGGAGAAATCATTTCTATAAGTGCTTTGTCAGGTTCCCCAAGAGCTCTATAGTCAGGGAAGCCCTGTATCCTGCATTTATTCCACTATATTGCTGCTCATGTAGCTTTAAGAACTCTACCTATTATAGAGTTAGTTTCTTCTTCACATTTAGACTTACATTTCCATGAACTACTTTTGATAGTACATGTTTTTCTCATCACTGATTTTTTTTTAAAATTGGAGTGGTTCCTAATTAAACAATCACTAAACTATATATGAGATTATGCTATGAAATAACTGAAACTCAAAATGAAAGGAGAATATCTAATCGAAAATATTTTAGAAAATTTTTGGAAGGAAGAACTTAATGATGTGCCTGGAGCTGATATCTTTGTTTTTTATGCATCCGTATCATTGGTTTCCTATTAGACAATTTCCCCATTCGGTACGGTACTTAGTATTTTTTAATATAACATATTCTTAATGAATTCCATATAGATTGGTCAATTAAAAATTATTTTTCTTTAAAAATTAATTCTTTCACCAGCATTGTGATTTATGCCCGCACATTTTACTTACTGTCATATTCCAGTTTGCAGATTGCTATGGGTGGAACATTCAGGTCCCTTACAAATTTATATGTTGAAACTTTTAACCCCCAGTGTGATGGTATTGGGAAGTGGAGCCTTCGGGAAGTGATTTAGGTTAGATGAGGTCATGAGGGTGGGGCCCCATGGTGGGATGCGTGTCCTTGTAAGGAGAGGAAGAGACTAGCTTTCTCTGCCTGCCCACCCCCCAAGCCCCGCTTGGAGGACGCAATGAGAAGTGGTTTCTGCAAACCAGAAGAGGGCTCTCGCGAGGAATCGAATCAGTCCGCATGGATCTTGGACTTCCCAGCCTCCAAAACTGAGAAATAAATGTCTGTTGAGTAAGCCACGCAGTCTATGATATTTTGTTATAGCAGCCAGAGCTGATTAAGACACAGGATTTCTCTCCTTTAAAGGAAAGCTGGATTTGCCCAGCTCTGTGTTAACCCTTCCTGATACGTGGAGCACATCTGAAAAACAGGGAAAATGTTAGTTGATGAAGCTGTCCAGCCAGGCGGGAAGGGGAACAGGGGGATAATACAAACCAATGACCATTTGAGAAGGATGATGATGATGTGGGTGGTGTGAACTTCTCTGGTAAAAACCTGTACAACGATCCAGAAATAGCATATCAAAAACCACCATATTTTTTTCTTCAAATTAATGAGTCATCCAGTTGTTTTGGTGGTATAGTCATGATCATTTCAGTATCTTTCTATGATTGATGGAATCATTAATTAATGTCATAATTTTACAAGTAAATTTTAAAAAGTTATTATATTTGATACACTAAAGAACTTCCAAATGAGAACATCTGTTGTTTTCCTGTTATTCACAAATATTGTTACTCTTAAAAATAGAGCTATCAAATTTGTTGGAGATGGTTTATTAATTCTGTGAACTCATGGCATTAGTTTCCTATTATTTCAGTAGCAATCCTCAAGCCCCAGGGAATTAAATCAAGGAAGTGGAGAGCTCCCCCCTCCTTCTACATGTCCCAATGGCCCTATTTTCTCATTATTACCACGGGACCAGTAAGACTCAGGGTCAGCAATATTGAAATCCTTTATAAATTTGAAGGGGACATATTGACTTCAACAGTCTGGAAATCCATCTTAAAAATGGAAATAAGCCATGAAGGACAATTATTAAATAGTCAGTAAGGCTATTCCCTTGGATGGGGTACTGGGAAAAATCTCCCTTGGCTCACTTCAGAATCTGCCACTTAATATTGTAAGTTTGTGTTGATAACTAACTTCAGCCCAATATTTTCCTTTTTTTGATTCAAGCAGTTATCCCTGAAGGGATGAACTATGGGGGAGGAAGTTCTTTCCAATCGCAAGTACCTAAAGATGAAATTTTAGTAGAATCTATAGTTTGTGCAAAAGTAACGTCAGCTACAAATAGGGTATACCCTCAGGACTTGAGAGTGAAATGAAAATGGGAAAACCACCTTCAGACATTATTTGTTACTGATGAGACTAGGAAGAAAGCCTTTTAAATCACATGAAAAAATTCTCATGGAAGTAATATGAATATAATTTAATAAACTTGGTCTAATTAATGATGACATTTATTACTGTCAAGACAGGAGGATGATATTCTGCATGGAGACTGGAAAGAAATAAGGAAGAGTCAGACTTTTTCAGTATTTCTCATGTACAGTACAGTTTCAGGGTGACTTAGGAAGAAATATTTTCCCTAGGAGCAGAGAATAAAAATTTATCATGAAACGTATATTTTGCGTTTCATTGCCATAGTAAATGCATTATTTTGGCCTTTTGGTTTACAAATATGAATCTTGGTGTATTAATTAGAATCCTCTTGTGAGCAAGTAGCAGAGATCAACTCAGACTAGATTAGGTAGAAATAGTTATGGGCTCATTGGGGAGACTTCCTGCACCTGTGACCCAGGGAGCACAGGGTCCCACACTCAGAAAGGCCCTGCGCAGGCGGGTGTTAAAGCTCTGCCGTCGCCATTTTGACTTCCTTAATAAGTTTACCTTTGAATTTGTGTTTTGTACATGAAACCTGATGGAACAACGGAGTACGCGTCAGGGCTTGCAGCCTCGGCTCACGGGCCCCCTGGCTGCTCATGATGTGTTCTGTACCGTCCACATCCCCAGCCCCTGGTGCCTAGGCCAGATTTAGCAAAAACAAAGAAACAAAATCAGAAAACAAGATGTTCAGTTATACTTGAACTTCAGAGAAACAGTAAATCATTTAAAAATATAAGTATGTCCCCAATATTGCCTGAGATATACTGCAAAATGATCTGAAATTCAAGTTTCCCTGGGCATCCAGTATTCTACCTGGCATCCCCTCCCTTCCCGGCTTAGCCACCTGTGATGCCCTTGGCCGCGGGCGGGTCGCGTGGGGAACCGGCAGGAAGCCGGTTGGGCGCACGTGGCCTTGGGGCGGGGCAGGCGAGGGCCATGCGCCCGGGCTGGCGAAACCGCCGCCCACCTCTCCTTCGGGCGCCCCGCGCGTCCTGGCGCGGAAGATGCAATGCCTTGGGGGGGGGGGCGGACACCCCAGTCCACGGTGGGATGGGAGATGCCCGCTCAGGTTCCCCCCGGGGGAGCCGCGGATGGTCCGGGAGCCTGGATGGTCAGGGCCGGCCGCCGGCATCCCCGCGCCCCCGGGAGCGCTGCAAGAAAGAGCAAAATAAAAACACCGAGACGGATCTAGAAGGAGACCGCGGAAGACAGGAAAACGCGTTTTATTTTAGTGCAGTTAATGACTCGTCCTGGGCTCACTTAACCCGGAAGGGTTAAATGAGGTATTTTTGGAATTTACTGCGTGTGGAGACTCAACGTTGACGGAATGCTCTCCGTCACTTCTCTCTAAGAACTTTGAATTTCTTCCATGAGCACAGCTGCCAGGGGCTTCTGATTCGCAGCTTAACCTCCGGGGCCAAAGGAGAAGGTGCCAGTTTGGATAATGTTGGACGCAGCCTGGTGGCCCCGCTTGGGTGCCCTGAGCATCCTTGGCCCCGTCTGCGCAGAGCGAGGCCGCGAGTCCTGGGTTCACCTCGGTTAGCGAGCGGGAGAGGTTTGGGGAAGGGGTCCAGCTAACCTAGTTACTGCAGGAGGTCGCTGTGAGACGATTTCATTCTACCCTAATTTGATTTTCCTACGTTTAGTTAGTAAGACTCTTTCCTAGGGCTCTTTTACTTCTGAATTAATTCATACAATTGGTTGTTTTTGAAAGTTAAGGCAGGGAGGGACCCCACCCTGCTGTGACCTAACAAGATGCAAACGTCCTCTGCGACCCAGCCCGAAGGAACTTCACCATCAAGCCCTCTCTTCAAAAGAGAGCAAACGTAAACCTGCTTACATTTAGAGTTGCCCTGCAATTATGTTCGCGGGACTCTCCGATGTGCAAATTTATCATTCATCCTCCCTCCTATTCTTACCTGTGTTTATCAGCAGACATGTAGCAGGTGCCGAGAGCAAGTCTGGGGGCTGAAGCTTACCTGGGGGAGAAAGATCTGTAACCTGGAAACCTTATTAAAACTACTTAAAACTGTCTAGTAAGTCCACAGCAGGGGGGACAAACACAGCCGGAGTGCCTTGTCTCTTTTCTTTTTCCTTCCTTCCTTCCCTCCTTCCTTCCTTCCTTCCTTCCTTCCTTCCTTCCCCCCCTCCCACCGCCCCCCTTCTCTCTCTCAGGTCTTCTAGAGACTCTTGCACATTGAAAGGCTTTGGGGTTTCCCTGCCTCACTGTATCACAGAGCTGCCTGCAGTTTCCTGAACCTGCTGGCCCTTATGCCTCAGTGCCTTTGCATATGCTGTTATCTCTGCTTGTAATGAAGTGGGTCCATGAGAACTAGTTGAAAACAAACTGCTTGAAAGCTGTTTAATAGAAAAAAATAGAACAAAGCATTACGTATGATGGTAGGATTATATTAAACATATTGTGTTAGTTTGCTCCTATAACAAAGCACCACTATGTGGCTTAAACACATGAATTTATTGTCTCACAGTTCTGGAGGCTAGAAGTCCAAGATCAAGGTGTTGGCAGGTGTGGTTTCTTCTGAGGCTGCTCTCCTTGGCCAGCGGATGGCCACCTTCTCGCTGTGTCTTCACATGGTCCTTCCTCTGTGTGCATGCATCCCTGGTGTCTCTTTGTGTGCAAATTTCCTCTTCTTATACTGGATTCATGTCCGTCCTAACGACCTCATTTTAACTTAATCACCTCTTTAAAGGCTCTGTCTCCAAATACAGCCACATTTGGAGGGACTAGGGGTTAGAGCTTCAACATATGAATTTGAGGGGACCCGACTCAGCCGATAACACATATCAACAAAAGAGAGCTGGCAGCGGGGGCTTGAAGACGAAGGAAGAAGGGAAAGAGACAAGGTTGAACCAGACATTGAGGAGTTCGTGTCTTTCTTGTCTTCTCCCTATCACCCAGCCCCGTCCCCACCTTCAGCTTGTTTGGACCACCCTCACCCCACCAAGTGGTATGGTGCCTGGAGAAACTCAGGCATAAAAGTTACTGAGAAGCACAGAATTCTCAGTCGAGTTTCGGCATTAACAGGCCTGGTTTGGCCACGCTCAAGATGAGGAAGTTTGGTAAGGCTGGGAGGAAGCCAGCAGGTGCTTTATTCTGCTAGAGATCAGGTGTCCTCACAGAGACGTTGTACTAATATCTTGGGACTCCTCCCACGAAATGCTGTGAAACTCCCCTCTGCGTATTTTGTCATTAGAAATCATCACACACACAGTGGCCGCAGCAAACCTCAGCATCTCGCTAGGTTTCCAGCCCCTGCTCCTGCTCCGCCACCTAACTGACACTTCCTCCGACTTTGCTTTGCATGGAGAATGGCAAGAATGAGCATTCATCTTCTCTAAGTCCAAGTTGAATATATTTTCCAAAATATCCTTGAATATCTGTTTCTGTTGAAAATAATCATGAGCGTCATCTTATACATAGAGTAAAAGAACTGCTCTTTGCCACGTGTGGCTGCGTTACATTGACTAGATACCGAAACACGTAGGTTCTGGGAATGGAAAGGTGTAGGGAAAAAACATTTATGTGGATCAACAACTCCAAAACACAGAACCGGTGCCTGTTACGACATCTCCAGGGAGTTCTTTTACCTGCTTAAAAAAAAAAAAAATCAATTGCTGCTTTTGGCAAAGACTTCATTACTTCCTAATTGCCCTAAATTTCTTTTCTTGTTAAAGACAAGGTTAACAACTGAATTCATTATCTCAGAAATTAGCAAAGACTTTAGGTTTTCAGCAACTGCCCATCACTGCAGTGCTCCCAAGGAAGTATTCATCTAAAGGAATCTGTAAAAATGTTATGTATTTAATATGTTCATTTAAAAGAGAATCAATTTTCAGATTTGGGGATGGAAGGCTGTTACAGACTGCTATGGACTGAATTATGTCTCTCTCAAAATTCATACAGTGAAGGCTTAATCCCTAGTGTGATGGTATTTGGAGATGGGATAGCTCATGAGTATGGGGTCCTCAAGATGGGATTAGAAACCTTGTAAGAAGAGACCGGAGAGCCTGATTTCTTTCTCTCTCTGACTGAGGAAAGGCCAGGTGGGCACCCAGGGAGAGGGTAGCCATGGAGGTGTAGGAAGTGGCTTCTCACCAGGAACCCAAACTGCTGGCACCTTGGACTTACGGCTTCCAGAACTGTTGAGGAATAAAGGTCTGTTGTTCAAGCCACCCAGTCTGTGGGATTCTGTTATAGCAGGCTGAGCTGACAAAGATGCAAATATTCATCCATGACGAGCAAGTTTGAGGCTACTCTCAGCCTCAAAGAGTCCAGTGCGTGTGAAAACCAGACTCTATTCCTTATTCGCTGAAACCTGAATGCTCGTCAGTCTGTCTGTGCTCTAATGATCTCTTTAGCATCCCCAAAACAGGATTAGAATAAAAATGTGAATCAGCAACTGGGTGTTGACATTTCTCTGTGTCCTATGTGTCTGGCCCTCTGTGAGGCGCTGGGCATGCTGCGGTCACTAAGACAAATATGGTACCTGACATTGTTGTGCTTAAACACTTTGGGGGAGGTAACAAAAAAATATCCAATTCTGAGGCCAAATGTTCTGGAGGCAGGACAAAATGCACTGAGAGCTTTAGCAGCCCTGGACCGAGTGTGCAGAGAAGCTGAGCTTAAAGGTGTTGGGGAGCAGGAAAGGTTAAAGGGGCAGGAAGAGCTCCAGGCAGAGAGTGGTTTGGGAAAGTGAAAGAACTTCTATGAGGCTAGAACACAACCAGGAAAGAGAGTCACAAGGGATGAACCAGACAGAGTTACCCACATGTAGACTATGCAGGGCCTTCTAAGCCATAGGCGTTTGAAGGTTATTTTAAGGGCACCGATGAACTACTGAAGTGTAATGGCAACAGCTTGATCCAATTTGCATTTTAGAAAGACTATTCTGGTTTCTATGTGGATTGGATTAGAACAAGAAAGGAGGCGGTGATACCCAAGAATCACCACAGTGAAGTGTGGGAAGAGGAGGAAGAGACGTAAGAGAGAGGAAGGGACCACACAGAAAGGTGGAGAAGACTTGGCGGGAGCCACACCTGTGAGTCTTAAGAAGGAAACGCCCAGCAGTGTCAAATGCAGCTGGGAAAAGTCAAGTAGTAGGAAGAGCAAAAAGACCACTGAACTTGGGAATGGCTACTTATTTATATTTCCCAGAGTTAATTCAGTAGCAGTAACATCTATTATTTATTGCTGTCCACTGGGCTTTCTATGTGGTATCTCTACCTTTATCATAACCACCATCCTTTAGATGAGAAAATTTAGGGGCCAATAATTTAATGAATGTATCTATAGTAATATTCGTTTGTTCATTCAATCAAAGCCAAAATATGACGTGGTCCTTACTCTGAAGGAATTGACACCTTTTCCACATTCGAATGAATCATGTTAAATTTGTAAATTCTTCACTCAAGAACAGAACATAAGGTCAAGGAGGAGACGGGATGAAGAGTCAGGGAGAGAGCGGGAAGGAGGGGCAAACATCTAGGTTTGGCGTTTTGGCGTGGGTGATTACAGCACCATGGTAGACAGAATGAAATCGATCTCAGAAAAGATAGGAAAGACATGGGAGAATAGAGGGGTAGCCTATAAGTGAAGTTAAAAGTCATGGAACTAAAAAACACAGGTGGGACTTAAGCCCTGGGAAAACATGGAGGAATGTCTCTTTCAGACAGTGGTTAGGATGGTTGTAAATACAGTAGATTTTGATTTTCAGGAGTGTCAGAGTTTAAGTTTATTATTTTGTCTGTGAGATAGAAAGGCAGCAAGAGCCTCAGTTATGTGAAGGATCAGTGTGGACCAGGCTTGGTCATACATGGAGAAAAGATAAGGGAATTGCCTGGAAATGAGTAGGAGGAGTTTAAAGACAGCACTGGCTCAATTAAATTGTTCAGACAACTGTTGGCTTTTGTTTCTCTTAAACTCCACTGAGATGCTGTGTCATGGAGTAGGTGCTGTGATACTTTTGGCCTATTGAGTAACCACAAGTGGTTTCTTTGCAAGACCCCTTCAGCCGTCCTGGGTTCCTGCACGCGTGTTCAAGGTGGCCATTTCTCGTTGCCTCTCTTTTTTCGTATGGACTTTGACTGAAAAACACAACCTTTTCCTAAAGTCTCTCCAAACCCAATCATTTTTTATAAACCAGCTCCAGGTACAAATTCTTCAGAGGAACTTTCAATCACTGCCCTCCATGGTTACATCTTTTTCAAAAATCTGTCAAATAAATTCAATTCACACCTAGCATAGCTGCCAATTTCATACTCACTGATCAACTGGTGTGTCAGACAAGACTGTCGTCAGGTAGCTGCATGTTCGCCTATGGCCAGTTCTCTTCCCTGCAATGTCCTTTGCTCGTTAGACCAGCCTTTGCTTCGTGTTCTATTGCACTCCTGCACTTTCGTTTATCGTTTGCCAAGACTTTTGTTTCTTTGTTCTTTACTTTCAAAATGAAGTTTTAACAATTAATATTGTTTTAAAAAAACTTTTTTAAACTTAAAATTGAAGTATAGTTGATTTACAATGTTGTGTTAGTTTCAGGTGTACAGCAAAGTGATTCGGTTTTATATATATATATATATATATATATATACTTTTTCAGATTCTTTTCCCTTATAGGTTATTACAAAATATTGAGTAGTTCCCTGTGCTCTACAGTAGGTCCTTGTTGGTTATCTATTTTATATGTAGTAGTGTGTGTCTGTTAATCCCAAACTCCTCATTTATCCCTCCTCCAACTTTCCCAATATTGTTATTTAATACAATAAAGATACTTTTAGAGTATTTATTATTTTTAGTTGTTACAGGGTGTCTCACTATAAGAATGTACCATAGTTTATTTGATTTCTTATTGCTTGTTTTTCAGTTATTTCCAATTTTTCCTCTTATGAACATCATTGTGTATACATTGTAGGATGTTTGTCCAATCTAGTAGGTTCAAGATTTTTTTCAGTTGATTTTTGGACATTTGTATTTCTCCTTTAAGGGAAGAAATGGAAATCTATCTATCATCTATTTATCTATATCACTGTAGCCTACTTTCTTATTGATTATAATCTCTCTCTCTCTCATTTGGAATAAAACTTAGAAAATATTTCCCACCTCAGGTGATATTAATATACTAGTTTCATAGTTGTGTTTTTCTACAATTATATCTTTCATCTATACAATCTGATTTTTGTGTAGGAGGTGTCCCTAGTGGTGAGCTGGTTATCATAAGACCATCTATTGAAGAGGCCATCCTTTTTCTACTGATTTTAAATGATCACATATTAAATTCATTTATATTATATGTACAGATTCTGTTTCTGAACTTTTAAATGTATTCTTGTGCTGGTAGTAAACTCTTATGGTTATTGTAACTTATAATATGTTGGGAGGGCAAACTTCCATCAATACACGTTTAAAAACAAACTATTTGGTTATTCTAGTGTTTTTATTCCTCCATAAACTTTATAATCATTTAGTCAAGTTTTATAAAATATCTTTGGGGCTTTGTTTGGAGTTGTATTGTGTTTCTAGATTAATTAGAGACAAATTGCATTCCTTACCAAATTAAGTTTTCTAACTCAGGAGTATGGTGTGTTTTTCCTTTTAAAAAATCTCCCCTTAAATATAAATTTCATTGGTTTTCAGATTATAATAGCAACACTCATTCATTGCAGAGAATATGAAAAAAACAGACAAATGGCCATTTCTTTGTCTCCTTGATTTTGGACCACAGGTAGAGAGAGTTGAATTAATCATCCCATGGTTGAACTAATTGTACATCGCTAGTCCATGGAATGCTCCTTAAAAGCAGAAAGTAGCAAACAACCCCAAATGTCAGTCACCCAACCCAGCAGAAGTTCATGTTTTGCTCGTGTCCATTTTGGTTCAGCCAGGGTGGGGTGGGGACTCTGCTCCATCCACTCATTCAGGGATCCAGGCTCCTTCCATGGTGTGACTCCCCACCTGCACTCCTGCAGGCTGAATTAGATACTCCCATAAGAGCCAGGGCAGGTCTCTACTTTTGCTTTTACTAACAAATAATATAATTAGTGTTTCTGGACTCATTTCCCCACTAGACTGTATTCTTTAAGAAGAAAATATGTTTTATTCATATTTATAACCCCAATACCATGCATGTCAAATGGTTGTGATTTTCAAAAATAGTCGTTAAAATCACAATGTAAAAAATACAAATGCTTACAAAAGGACTGGAAACAGGTACTTCAAAATGATGGGCTTCAAGTATTTACATTTAGCATGTGTTACGACTATAGTCAGCAATAAAGAAAACTCTGATAAATTACTCTAAAAAAGAAACAAGCGATACCTCATTGTAGTTTTGATTCGCATTTCTCTAATAATTAGTGAAGTCGAGAAAAATGGTACAGATGAACTTATTTGCAAAGCAGAAATAGAGTCACAGATGTAGAGAACAAACTTATGGCTACCAAGGGGGGAAGGGGGGGAGGGATAAACTGGGAGATTGGGATCGACATATACACACTACTATATATAAAATAGATAACTAATGAGAACCTACTGTATGGCACAGGGAACTCAGTGCTCTCTGGTGACCTAAATGGGAAGGAAATCTAAAAAAGAGTGGATATATGTATATGTATAACTGACTCACTTTGCTGTACAGCAGAAACTAACTCAACATTATAAAGCAACTATACTCTAATAAAAAAAAAAGAAACAAGTGAATTCTTGACAATCTTTTTTCATGTTTTTGTTCCTTCTAAAAGTTTTGAAATTTGTTCTTATTTGTTATGTATAGCAGTTTCTACACACATAGTCAGAGCTTATGCTACAGCCCCTTTTAAACATTTTAAGAAAGGCTTCTATAAACCAGTAGAACGCTCACCAAACTGTACAGAAAATAGAACATTTCTTTAAAAAATTAGAATATTTTAAGAAATACAATTATGTATAGCATAAACCTTAATTTTGTAAAAAAATCAGGCACTTAGAAATGTCATCTTTTTAAAAAGTACTTTTGTTCATTGACAACTTTTCCTTTTATTAATGTTTAAACAAATTATTTACATTTTTAAGCCTCTTTGTGGCCTGAAACATCTTTTTGCTTTTATAGTGGTTCTAGAGAAACATTCTTTAGCACTTTTCAGGAATAAAATGAATAAGTGAAACATATCCTAGAAACTGATATAATTTGATTTTAAATTTATTTCAGATTTGACAAAACTCAGCTATTTATTTTCAGGTATAAATCACATTGTCAGGAGACTATGCCCGTGAACATGGCCTTCTCCTACTTTCTCATCTTAGACCCACAGTGTCCTGCTCTCTTCTTAGACTTAGAAAGAATCAGGAACTCAGACTTCTGTTAAAATGACCACAGTGTACTTTATTTAATGATTTTGGTACCTTGTGTTGCAATAAAATAAAAAAAAAAATCTACAAAATCCAAATATATAAAATTTCAAGTTTTCTTCTTTTTTTTAAAGTTTTACAAGAAAAATCATGTAACCAAGGAAATCTGTTCATTATGAAGCACTACTTCCACTTCATTTCATCACAAATTGCAACTTACTTAACAGACCAAAATAACGATGGTACTGCAGTACATCAAATACTCCACACACTGTGCTTTCAACTACAGCAGGTGGAGACCGTGTCCACAGACAGTGGCCTCCAGCCAGTAAAGACACTCTTACGATCCGAACGCTAAAGGAATGTTTGGATACATGGAATTTGAATATATATATTTACAGGAAGGAAAAAAATTTAATAACTAGTTTAATTCTTCATTTCAAATAAAATTCCAAATACATTTGTACAGTGTTTACAAAGTAAAAGCACAAGAACTGCCAAGGTTATCATTCAGGTCCAGGCAATGAGCTTGTACTGGGGGCGGGGACGGGGAATGTCGACTCCATTCCCTAAACACACTCACGGGGTCTCTCAGACCTTACTTCTGCATTGGTCAAGGGAGAGGGAAGCACAGGAATGGCCATTTCCCACACTTGGAAGGTCATGCAGAGAGTTGACAACAGGGCACCGAGAAATGATGGACCATTCTCATCAGTTGGCTGTTCACCTCCCACCTGGTACATTTTCTTTTCAGAGATAGATTTAAAACAAAAACAACAGAAAAATTGAGCTGGGAAAGGAGCACAGAATGTTTAAGGCAAATTAAGCAAATATAGAGCAGCTTCTCTTGGTGTTGAATGGAAACGATGATTTCACCCGCACTCGAACTTAGAAACAAACAAAATGAAGTACCACCTCTTGAGGCTGGGTTGCTTATGTCATATACGAATTTTTTGAAAATTGCTTTGCACCAAGTATCCTTTTGGAATTTTAAATGAAAAAACTTATTGGTTACAAAGTGCATAATTTCATGTTTCAAAATAAAACAGTAGCTGAGGTAGTTAGATGTGAAACTTATTTACTTAAAATAACTGGAGGATGAAGAACAAATGTCAGTAGCAAAAATCCTTGCTGTTTGGAAGCAGGTTTCCATTGTGCAATGGTTTAACGCTGACCTAAATGCTTCTACTTTCCTACTGGATATTATTAATGAAACCAAAATATTAGTGGTAGTAGTATATGTTTCCAATTTGCTTGGTAGGATGTCAGTACAGATGAAGTCTATATCCCCAGTAATTTTATAATTCATGCTTTCCCTATTTCTGCGAAGCTATAACATATCAGGGTATTAGTTATCGTTACTAGAAATTTTGATCTAAACTGTAAAAAGTATTTAGTAGGAACAGAGAAAAATCAATAGGAAGGATGATTTCACTCTTATACTTTTATGATGTTTTTGTCTTTAGCCCTGAATTCAAAGTATTATTTGGCTTCAAACGGGGAGGAAATGTCTGGCTTATTGGCTGCCCTCCTTGTTCTGAGAATGGGAAAGCCTATTTGCATATCCATCATCTTATCTCTCTCCAGGTCACTGAGCTCTCTGTTAACTAAGAAGAAATGCAGGAGTGATCTGGCAGAGGCAAAATTCTCACGCAACATCCCCTCTTCCAGCCTAAAGAGAGGCTTCAGGTGGGACATTCAATAAGCAACTGACCGAAAACTTCCTTTTTTACCTATATCTGGTACCATCTAGATATGAAAGGAGTTTTGTGATAATAACATGCCAAGGATAAGAATGGATATAAACAAGTTGGGAGACATTCCTTTTGAGCAAAACAGAATTTTCCATGTGTTTTCTTCTCTTTGTTTACGGGATAGAATGTTAACCGGAAGTAGCCATGAAAGTTGACAGCTACATTTAAAAAGCATCATATACATGATGAGGACATAATGACTGGTCCACAGCAGTATAATCAGATTTATCTTTGCCAGAAACTAGTTTTTCTGAAAGAGTCTCTTATTTTCAGGGAGGACGCTGGAGAGTTTCATGTGGGGCTGGGAAGTCTTAAAAAGAGTGAAATGTGTGGGGCATTCAAATCCCCTTTTCCCCAGTGATTAGATATATAGCTTATATCTAATAACATCTTGTCTCCATTTTTTTTTAAATCTAGAATTTAGATTCTACCATTTTGAAGAACGGTCAGCTCTAACCCCTTTGGATTCTATTTTGTACCCTTGTGGTGAAATCTCCCAATGACTTGTTCTGCCCACTTACCTCCTCTCCTCCCAGCCCATCCACCTGGAAAGCTGCCTCACCCCATCTTATTTCCAGGTCCTTGCACCAAGGCCAGTCAACCTCAGTTTACTGGTGCAAAAACACAGGAAAGACATGGATATTTCCCTTCATAGCAACAAGGATAATCCACCGCACTTTGGGTTGAAAAGGTTTTGATGCTAGGAACTGGAAAAAAAAAAAAAGCCAGAGAAATCCAAATTATTTTGACTCAATTCCTATAATCATATTTTGAGTCTAAAAACCCCACAAAACCAAAACCGAAAGAACAACACCACCACCAAAATGATACTTAAGTCTGATGTGGCAACATAATTTTTTTAAATGGGTCAGATAATAGCCTAGGTTAAATTCATGCTTCAGAAAGCTTAATACCATGCATTAGAAATGTTTAACCAGTCTGAAATTTTAAGCCTTGGATGTACCACTGGCAACAAGATTTTAGAATCCAGAAGAGATTCTGTTGAATACGTATGTTATGTCAGCTCCAGGCACAACATGATTTTAAACCCACTTATCTGGTGAACCTTCTGAAACCCTATTTCATATTTTTAAGAGCATGTATTTTTTTTTTGCAAAGGAATATGGTTATTAAATAAGGGCACAATGATAATATTTATGTACAACAACTTTCCCTCATGAAGTCACATCATTAAAACATTTTCTGCATTGTACTGTTTCATGGGTATATTCCCATAAATAATATTTTGCAATATTGCCTCCCTGACTCAAAAATGACAAATCATATTACTTAGCACTAGCTCTTCTCAGGACTAAATATTTAAGAGAAAACATGTTACTTTGGCAGGAAGTTGCACAGGACGTTCTCTGCGGTGGTTTCCCCACCATCTCCTCTGTTCTGGAAAGTACTCACATCTGTGTACGTGTAACAATAGACGTGTATCCATGTACAGCTGAAGCCCTTGTGCAAACCAACACTTCTCTGAAATATTTAAAATATATTTATAATCTGAAAATAAATCAACTCAAGAGTTGGGGAAGAAATAGGGCTTTAGATTCTTTTATTGGGTTGTAAAGGGAGACATGTGTCCTCTAAGGGATGAGAAAGAATCTCATCGTAAACAACACAAAATCTAATCTCAATAATATCTATTAAAATTTTCCCTCCTGGTAGTGGGTTTCAGAGCACCACTTGCTAATCATTAGTACTGAATCAGGTGTCATGCAAGCATTCTGGAAAGCGTAGCTTGGGATCAGGGGTGCCAACTTTTTAGGCGTCAGAAGGAGCCAAGTTTTCTGGATACATCTGATAAACATTTAGTAAACTTCAGTTTGGTTAAGAGGAAAATTCCCATTCTCAATGTTTGTATGAAAAGAGTTAATTTTCTCATTAAAAAGCTCATAATTAAAAAGAAGTTCTACATAGACTTTTGAAGAAAAAGTTTTGCTTTTATTAAGTGATCAAGAATAGTCAGAGTCTTTGCTTGGTGAGTTATTGCTGTTCTGTTTCTAACCCGCCTCCACCTGCCTCCGAAGCCTAATCCCTCCCGGCCATGCGGTTCTCCTTTGTGCTAATACTAGTTACGGGGTGTCAAAGCACTTTTTGAACTCTAACTAATCTTCCCAACACGGCTATGAGGTAGGTAGATAAATATCATCTCTCTTTCACATGTGAGAAAAATACGGCCAAGGATGAGGATGCCGGGCACTCAGATTCCCCGACCCTGTGTCCCCATCACTGGACCAACCCCTCTGTGTCTTTGTTTCCAAGAAGGAATCTATGCCATAGTGTAAAAGGAATCTGTTTCATAGAATATACGTAAGTATATTTAAAACAATCATGATATTCAACACAGGGATTTTTGGTTTTCTACTAAACCATAAATTCCGTTTAATTATCACATAAGAAAAGATAACTGAAAAAATGCTCCGTGTTTTTGTGGCTTACTGACCGATTGTTGCCTCTTTGTTGCCAATTCACCTAAACCTTGGACTTGAACATCCTGTCAATTACATGAAGGGAAAAAGAGATGGAAAAGGACTTAGTGAAGTACACATCTCAGGGAAGAAGAAAGGCAAATCCGAGCTAGATTGGTGTGCACACATGCACCTGGGGGTCACAGCTCTCCAAGACCACCCTCCAAGGAGCGTTTACAAAGCACAGAGCAACGACCCCGGGGGCTGGAGGCCCTTGCGGCACCAGGTGGAGGACACACTTGATTTGGGGAAACTTCTGCATCTGATGGGAGGGGGGACCCGACAAGGAAGGGACCGCCTACCCCATGCAGGTGTTGTAACTTGGCACCCCGGGCAGAATTCAGCACAAACATTACGTAAGAACCTACTAAATATTTCGGTTTTCTCTGGAAATGCTCTCACGGTCTTTGCATAGCTGAACACCCTCCGGGCTCTGTGTGCAGACTGAACAGTGCCTTGGATTTCATTCTGCAGCATAAGCGCACTTTAAAAGGAATGGGTCTGAATTTGGACCAGCTTCAGAACAATGAGGAAGTACACACACAATTGAGGAAATACACGCGCTCACCAATCCAGAGCCAAATCAGATGAAACAAGGAAGAAACGCCCTCCAGTAATTACCAGTATGAAAGTCCTAAGACTATCTCAAACTTCCCTTCTGGAAGGTGAATTTCCCTTTGATGTCATCTTTTTCTTTTTGTTTCCGTGACTACAAAGAAAACACGAATATTCCAAAGTGATAAGCAGTTAGTGCTTGGCAATTGGAATGACATCAATAAAGCAAACCAAAAAAATTATGTGTTTTGTTTAACTTGGGAAAGACAGCTTTTGCTTCTGTTGACACCATGAAATTCACCATGAAATAACTGTAGTAAGTAAGGTCAACCCTGGGCATCCACAGGGGATTGGTTCCAGGACTGCCTTGGATACCAAAATCCGAGGATGCTCAAGTCTCTTATAGCGGTCCTCCCTCTGTATCCTTGGATATGGAACCCTTGGATACAGGAGCCGACTATAGTTTATATTTTTATGCTTAAAAGGTCTAAGAAATCCTTAAAATCAAAACTTCCTATTTGAAGAATAAAACATTCACAAATTTGTATTTCCCTTGGATGATTCTGTCAAGTAGACTTTGTGAAGGATTAAGCATATGTGAAAAGCAGAGGAGCAATTATAAAATTATAAAAGATGGAAAACGGCTGAATAACATGGTTCCTTGCCAGGCAGGAGCTGAGAGGCAGGCCTCCAGAACTGTTGCTCTGCAGGAGGTCTGTGACAAAACCAACTCCCAATACACCCAGGACAGCCTCCCAAACCTCTCCCCTCCACACGTTTGCCGAAAGTAAATAAAAATCAAATAGCATTGGCTCTGCATTATTTATTTCCCTTTGCACAACAAAGAGATTTTTAGCAGCAGAATATCACCAGCAATAGATTAACGCACAAGAAGGTTAAATTCCATTACCTACAACACCTGAGCATTTTCTGTCTATCTAGACAACACCAGACAACCAGATGGAAAACGAGGATTCAAACATCTGGATTTCCCCAACTATCCAGATGTTTGACATCGCAAAGACCAAATTCCCTCCTTGAGTGACCTACTTCTTTACTTTTTGTGGGGATATTTGCATTTGTGTGGACAGTCTTTATTTTTTAATAATGCCATAGTGTCTACTTCTGTTTAGTGAAGATGGGTCAGCAGTCATTTGGAAAATTCAGATGTTGAAATCCCCCAAATGAAAAGAAACTTAGTCTGGAGGAAAAATCAGGGCTTTTGGGCTGTGAGTGGTCTGGTGGTTTTGTCTCCATTGAAAAATTGCTTCATGGTTCACCTTTTTTCACTTCCATTATTCTGAAAAGCATTCTCACCAGAATTCTTTTTGCTATTTGGGGATAGAGACACAGACTAGGTGATGGCAGAATCAAGATCCAAAATATGTTGTAATGATTCAACTAATAAATTTGTAAACCTGGTTTAGTGGATTTGAACACAGAGGTTCTTGGGATGTCATGATGTATACTTACAATGGGATGATGAGTAAGGCCATGGTCACCCTGAATCTCACTGCTGTTAAAATGAGGGATGATTCAACGGTCATGTTTTACAAGCAAGAGTACTTACTATACCTTAAAATATCTCATTTTGTAATCCATCAGAAGCCCTTGGCATGCAGAGCCAGCTAGCAGCGAACCGGCCAATGACCAAGGAAAACTGTCAAGGGGGAGAGTCCCCTTAGGGACAGAGTTAGTCTCAGACACAGAGCCACTGATGTCATCTCTGTCCTTCCACTTCAGCCATGCCTTGTCCTTTCATAAGTGGACACATCTATTGTCATAGCCGTGGAGTGGCAGGGGCCACCTCGAACCTCTGCTCTACAAAACGGCAAATATTCCTGATGAGTCACTGACAGGTTTGCTCTTCAATCCCCATACCTGCACCTCTACAGCTATAGAAAGCTTCAGTTCCAACACCTCTCACAGTCACTCTTACTTAGGAGCCTTGTTTTACAGGATGGTTTATTGCTCCTATGTCCCCACAGCCAATCAACTTATTGGACAACACAGGATCTTTGTGCCTTTTTTTGGGCTTTGGAGATCAGGAAATTCACAATGTCTTCAACTTGTTAGTTTTCATTGCCTTGCAATTGAAAATAAGTTACATGGTGGTAGGCCACTGTTTACCATTACATTTCAGTGCTTGTGCCTCGAGCTAGTTCTGGAAAATGACTTTGCCAAAGCAGGGCATGCAGGACAATCCTGGCGCCTATAACTGGGACTCTCACTTGGTACCTCATGGTACATCTTGGAGACTGTCACCAAGATGGTCCTTTATGAAGGTGAAACACCACTGGAACACACACAAAAAGGATCCCTGCTTCTTCTTCTTTTTCTGTTAGGTTGTTTACCAGATACATCTGAAGACTTTCACTCAGTTCTTCTAGTGTTAACTCCTAAAACTGTTATACTGAAAGGTTAGACAGAAAACTTTATAACATCAAAGGGATGCCTGACTCTCTTGCAGACTCTGAAACTATGAACTGAAGTACATTTATTCTTACCTTGCAGCTCAAACCTTTCCTTAAAAACAGAGAAGTAAGTGGAAAAGAACCATGATTTTTAAGTATGAGATCACCTGTTTACTTTTAAGTGAACACTCAGGAGCTGAGAATGTCCGCTCGGTGATCTCAGAGCTCCTAACCAGGGTTTTGCAGGATCTCAGAAGCAACAGGAGAGCCAAGTCCACATACAAATGTCTCTCAGTTTGAAACTGGCAATGTCACCACCTAGGAAGGCAGGAATCAAATTACTCAATAGCTACATCCATGCAGATTTTACCTCTGAAATTGAATTATAGATTCAACTTTTATAAATTGGTCATTACAACGCTGACAATGGTACTCTCAAGAAATGAACAGCAGCACCTGTGCTCAGACGGATCAGTCATTAAACAGATGACAATGAGTTTTTTCTCATTTCCAAACACAGGTAGATTTGTATCCATTTAAGGCGAGCCTCCGTAACCCAGTACCCTGAGCTATGAAAGCCCCCAGGAATCCATTGACTTTTTTCTCTTTTTTCAAAGCCGTGCTTACTGGCAGAAACAAATGAAGCAGGTGGCTATTCATAGCATGAACGACAAAGCAGGAAGCAGGAATTCCTGAGTGCGCTACTTCACGGAGGTCTTTCTCTCCAGGCCTGGGCACATCACCACCCTGAAAGAGTGCTCCTTTCCACTAACTGATTCATTTCCCCTTGCAATAGCTTGGCTACAATCTCACAAGTCAAGAATTTGCAAGATTAAAGGGTCTGTTGAATTAATTAATGCAAATCACCTTCAGTAAAGCTTGACAAATTCCGAGATGTTTCTGTAAAAAAAGAAGGGAATCAATAGCATGAGCAGTACGCAGCTTTGTGGAAGCTGAGGCTCGAGTTTCTGGTGTGGCTGGATCTTCTCAGGCCCCTTCCCCTTCCTCAAGGCAGGACAGATCGCTTTCTTTCCGGAGAGCTCCAAAACTCTGATTCAGACCGAGGAAAACGTTTCACCCCAGGCTTTCAAGACACACTTCAGAGATTCATTTCTTTTTCTAGGTACAATATCTTAGAAAGGTTAATAAGGGGGTTTGAATATTTTAGCTCTTTGAAAGGAAGGTAAGAAATGACAATTCTTTGACCAGCTGACAGATCTCCTTTGGTTACAGGATGATGTGCTATCGCTCACGATTTGGATAGAATAAGAACTCTCAGCAACGTAAATAGAAAGCCACAGGTGGAAGGTTAATTGTTAAGTTATCATAGAGGTACCCAACACCCAAACTCAAGTGCTCATCTGCCAGAACCACAATGGATTAAAATGCCAGTGTTGATTAAGATGCATTCTACTGGCTTGTAATCAAAACAGGAATTTCTTACAATGATAGAAACCCAAAATGTATTTTCAAAAGACTTAAGAATGTTTTAGAACGTGTTTTGATAGCTGAATTAATTTGAAATAATTAAGACTGTTGACTGTTGATTAAATTAGCTTAAACACATCTCCATTTGTTAGTATTTGTAGCACTTAAATGAAGTAAGAATTTGATTAGTTCCATTTGAATGCAAATCAAGCAAGAGAGAGGGGAGATGGCCACCAGCTTAATTTGGTAGATGGAAGTAAAATAAAAACATGAAACCTTACATTTTCTGAAATTCTAATAACAGAGTAGGTGGCAGGCTTCAATAATAGCACGAGAGAATTTTGTGCTGGTATTGTGCTGGTAATATTTGCTTATCAAGTTGATTAATTAGTTTTGATGTTGATCTGTTTTGTTAAATACGATCTTCCTCTGCAAACATCATTAGCAGTAACTGTACTCTTCTTGTCTGGTACCACAGCTGAAACAGTGGCAGTCATCATAATGAACCACTAATGGTGGCAGGAACTGAGAAATCAGGGCTCTGACCTAGCACTACTATCAGGTCAGCTGTTTCACTGATGCTTCATGGGATTCACCAAGGAATTCTTGGTGTTGTATTCTGTGCTCATGAAAATTAATATGCTTCCTTTTCTCTCTCCTTTTACTCCATAGAGGACCTGTGGGTTTATAGGATTCCCTGACCAGAATTATTTCACTCAGAGAAAATTAGTTATGCAAGTTAATAGACGTCTTTAAATAAGATGCTCTTTACATCTGTGGGAAGCCAATCACTCCGGGCCATACTGCAGGAGGGAATTGGATTGGGTACCATGCAAGCATATGTCCTCATGGGATGGGGCTGGCTGTCCTGACTCCTGAAAGGTGATGCATCTCTTCCGGGCATGGGGAGCAGGGCTTCAGAACAAGCTCTCAGGTTGCAATAACTGAGGTTTATGTCTGGAAATTTGTTATTCCTAAATAATGCATATGCTGGAGGCTATGTTCTGGGGAAATCTACTAGGACATCTAACTTTTGTCCACAGAGAGATATTTTTGCGATAATTCTCTACTGATCATGGGGAAGGGGGATCTTTTATAAACCCGCATGTCCCATTTGCACTGTCCAGAGTGGGGTTTCTGGCTACCTCACAACATGTCCTGATTCTGTCTACCTGATAGTCCCTCTTCCATTCCTCTGTGGCCAGACAGAACCACTCCATTAAAAACCAGAATGGTGACTGGGACAAAAAAGTATCATATGTGCTCATAAAGGATGCTTCCTGAAGATCAGAGAAGTGTCTATTAGAAAAATTTTCAGACATCTCAGAGGCATCCTAATTTCATGTCTCTTCTTAAAAGAAATTCTCAGGAATATTTCCAAAGTTAATGCAGAGATGATTGTTTTGAGTCAAATACTTTGTGCCAAAGAGTGTATCGATTTTTTTGTTGCTTTGTGGCCTTGATTTAAAAGTATCTAGTGTTGGAGAGGCATAAAAACAAATTACAAAACTACTTTTCTTTTTATACGCTGTCATCCATTGTTGATTTATCTTTATATATCATTACCTTATGTTTGCCATTATGTGTGCTAATTGTGTATTGCAAGGCTTACATAACACAACCTTGGAAAAGCTTATGTTTCTTTATTGCTCTAGTATAGAATTAAATATAGACATTAAACAGAGAAGTAGTGTAGTAGAGTAGAAAGCATTAGAGCTGAAGTCAGCAGACTCTTCTTCTGCTACCGATAACCAAAGTGTGGGCTGCTGGAATGTGGAATTCCTTTTGCGTGTGACTGTGTATTGCCTGGCAATGCCAGTCATGTAGATCACGTGCGATAGATGAATGACTGAAGGAATCCTGATGATAAAACATGCCTGGTCTCTTTGGATCCCAGTGTGCTCATCTCTAAAAGAAGTGTTCTCAAGTAACACTGAGATCTCGTTTAGATGCTATTTCCTATAAAAATTAGTGACTCCTAACTTCTTCTAACTTCATAAAGATTTGCTTAAATCACATTAAAGTCAGAAGATAGAAGATGGCTTGTATTTTTAATATGTTAAATTCAGACTGATCCCTGTATCTATTTGTTTAAATAAACACCAGGGTTGAGAAAATTTTTGGTTTATTGTTGGCTACCTTTTTAGCACGAATTCAAGCAACACACACACGGCTGCCTACACAACAACATCTTTGGTTGGGTCACAACTCTGTCAGCCTGTAGACCCCAGATGCGTTACATCTAAGCTGAGGAGGGAGAGGACACGCACATTATTTTATAATCCAACTCAACATATATTTGGTAAATGTTTGCTATATTTTTTGTATGTAATCTTTCCATCTAAGATGAGATTCCCAGATTTATATGATGGTTCCACTAGTGGTATAATAATCCTCATAAGTATTAAATTTTGTGACTTGCAAGACATTAAATAAAATTTAGGGAAAATTATTGCAATGGAATAGAATTATCTTATAATATGAAAAGAATGTCACTCAAAGATTTGTTAGATCCATCTTTCCTTCTTCCTTCCTTTCTCTCACTCTCTTTTTTTTTTTTTCCCCCAGTCAGAGGGTCAAGGTAAGTAGTGGGGTTTGGCTATTTTTCACTCTGCCTAACTGGATGACAGTAGCATACATGTAGAGAATACAAGAAAAGAACCATCGGTTAATTTATATTTATCACTTACTTTAGTGCAAAGTAGGGCCATGGGAGTGGGAGGGACAATTGTCTGGAATGGAAGACAAGCATTTATCTGCCTACTTTGAATTAGGGAGCTGCAGTAAAATTCAGTGACAGACGATAGAGACTTCTGTTTCTCATCACTGACTTTTTTATTTTTAACTTTTCATTTTGAAGGACATCTTTGATTTTTAAATGAAATTTTCTTTGAAAAATTTGATCATCAGACCATGTATTTGTTTCTCCAGAGACCTTGCCCAGTCAGGAAGAGATTTTGGTGGGAAACTATTGCTTGGTTTTCGAGAAAGATTTGTAGTCATGAGAAGTCATGACAAGCTGTGTGCAACTCTCAGCTCCAGTGTTTCCTAGCTGTGGGAGCGACCCTTGGATAGTTTAGTGTCTCTGAGCTTAAATTTTGTCATCTGTAAATGGTACTTAATTCACAGATGGCCTTGGGGAGGGGATGAGATCACATAGATAAAGCTGGTTAGCACAGCCCAGGCACACGATAGTCTCGGGCACAGTCAGCTACCATCAATATGGGGAAATGAATGGCATAAAGTCTTCGGGGGACAGGGGGAATAACCAAAGCAAAAATCTGATTCAGTCAGTGTTTCTGACTTATGTCAGTATATTATGGCAATGATTTTAGCAAAGCAATTAGACATTAACTGACCCCTTATTTAGCAGAACATAGGCCCACAAAAGGTTAAAGTTTTACATTTCTGTGCTAGATCACTGCATGCAATATTACAAAGCATCTGATTTTTTTTCTTACGGAATCTAGAGAAAGAGCTTCAGATGGATGGCAAAACAACATGATGCCTCAAACACTCAAGGGAGAGCTCCTGAACCCCTCATTTCTGTGGGTAAACGGCTGTTTGCCACTTCTTCCATTTGGCTTTCTGCTGTTGTGCGAGCTCGCCTAATTGCTACAGTTAGCAAAATTAAATGGCTCATTGTGTTTTTATACAATTCCACCCACATGCCGCAGAGTTTTACTTTGGAGGCTGTTGATCACAAACACTTATTGTGTCTTCCCATGGGCCCATTTTTAGGACAGCCACTGGACAAGATGTATGTCCGTAGGGAGCACTCTGCAGTAGACAGTGCAGCCTTCCCCGGGTGAGGAGAGGAGGTGGTACCCAACTGTCAAGATCGCTTCACAGCCTGATACAGGTCGGGGCCAGAAACTTGGGAACGGAGGTGGGGTGGGGGTGATTGAGGGAAAGGGCCCATCCTTAGCCATTTTGAAAGGCTCCTGCTTCAGATGGGGAGAAAGGGTGTTATGAGTCACAGACTGGCAGAAGCCATCATTTTGATTGTTTTCAAAAGTGACATTGGGTCGCTGAAGATAAATGAACATGAGTTGGTTTGCATCCATCACTGAAATTAGAGAGACGACCACCTCAGTCCTGCTGTGTTTCCACCACGCACATCAACCATCCTCTGAGCTATTTTTCTGAAAGACAGCCTGAGCTATTTTTTAAAAGGCTTTAAGGAATTCTCCTTAGAAACATAAAAATGCAGGCAACTCATCCAGTACTGATGAGAAACAGTGATGGCTAACGGCAAAGCCTCATGAGAATGCAGGGGAACGTATATTTAGTCTCAAAAATGGTTCATTAGAAAAAAAATTTTGGGATTCTTGTCCAAACATCGTGCCAGAGCTTGCTTTCACTCAATGGCATTTGGTACACTTAAAGGCAAATATGTAACCTTACATAATCCTGCTAAGGACACCAGAGGTTTTCTTTGCTCCATTCAATCTGTTCAGAGAAAGAAACTTTGAAATGACTCAAAACTATTCTAGTCAACTGCTTAAAAGATGAGAGCCTTGAGGGGGGGAAAATTCATACAAGCTAAAAGTGCTAAATTATATCTAGGTATTTCCAACCAAAGTTCACAAGCGTGCTGATGTCTTATAGACATGGGCTCTACGCTTGGGCTGATGCCAAAAAGGAGCGGGGGAAAAAGCTTTTAATCTAAAAGTTCATGTGTCAATAACATACCAATTTATATGCATGAAAGGGGCAGTATATACTTTACTCTTTTCATCTGTTACTTTAGTTGTGTGTGTGCGCGCGCGTGTATTATATGTAATATGTATCTGTTATCCATACCATACACACGTATATACAATATTTTTTTAAAAAGTCATTGAGCTTTCAATTATTCCTATTCACTTTTAATTGGTTTACTTACTTCATTTATTCATAGAGCCAAAGGAATTGGGCATTTAGAAATTAAGTATAACTACTTCAATATACTTTTATCTTCAGATTATCTTTGTATTTTCTCTTTTGCTAATACTTGAATTGCATATTCTTGCCATGTCAGTAGGAGAATTTATTTCATTTGTCGTGTTCACAGCAATATCATAAAGGAATAGTAACAAAGTGTCTGCAAAGTCAAGGTTACTGAACTAGATAGTACATAGTTAAGTAGGACAGTGGAAATGGGAGAAGATTTAAAGGACATAGTCATTTTGGGGGACCAAACTTTGACTTACATGGAGAAAAAATTTATTTTTCTTCCACACAAATACTTGAGTCTCAGTGTGGTTAAGATACATACGGTCCTTCATTTCAAATAAGGTTTTGTTGAGAAATGCTAATTTAAAAGTGAAAAAAATTTATAATACTTTCTTTTAGAAAATTTCATGGTCCTATGCAAAAATCAAGCACTAAGAACAGACCCTTCACCCCTACAGGGAACCCAAGTAGACCCAGCCTAGGAAGTTAGTTGGAGCCCACAGATAAAAGAATCCAGCGTTTCCAATTCGTATGCTAACCACGGCTGGTTCCTTTTGGATTCTTGAGTTACTCTCCGTGGATGACGTAATGGTAAATTGAAAATAAAATCTTAGGAAGAACTAAACTATAAATATGAAAATCAAACTTTGTTCCTTTGTACGTTGACAATGTCTCTTTAAATCCTAATACATCAAACTCTCTGTTATCGGTGGATCTAGAAACTAATACACGTTCTCATCACCACACAGTCTGATGGCAATGCAGCACTTTATGAATCATGGAAGCAAGATTAAGTCATGATTCTCCTTGGAAGTAAAAATTTTGTTGTTGTTGTTCTTGTTTGTAATCTTGAGAAAGTTTGTAATTTATAACATGGTGGAGATGTCATTGCCTTCACAAGAATTTTTCACTAAAACATCAAAATCTTCAAGTATGCTGGATAACAGAGTATTTACAGTATTTGGGAAATCACTGAAAAATTCAAACTTCTTGCACCCTCCTGACTGCATTCTCACCTCCAAGACAAAGCATAGTACAGCATTTTTTTAGCCACACAGCACTTATTTTGACTCTTGACCTGTTAAATGAAGGATCAAGTTGAGAAATAATTTAGGACTTACATGACTGAAGAGTGATGGGATCTGTTGTGTTTGTTGACTGACATTATTATAATCTGTTACTTACTCGTGGAATCAAAGGTAGAGTTCAACTGAGCAATTCAATTTCCAAAGATCATTAATTAACAAAGCTAGTGACTCGTGGTTCGGCACCAAAGTGAAGAATCTGCCATTATAATCATTTTTTTCCTTCTACAGTTGGGGGTGGGATGTTTTCACTAATTGCCTACAAGAAGAGCGTCTTCCTGGGCCTTTACTGGTGACTAGATAATGTTTTCACATCCAAACAAAAGACTGTTATCTTTTAGTGGACTCTTGCTTGAAGGGTCAAATCATGGAGTACTAGGAAAATATGTCTACTGATAAAAATCATCCATTTTTTAAAACATTGCTTTGGGGCTTTGTACCAAAAGAAGTCCTAGGTCGAGCCCTCTGTCACTTCCTGTGGGTGTCGTCATAGGGACAGCAGTCTCTGTATGATACACCCATTACAGGTGGTGGCTCTAGACCTTGACTATTTAAAGTTAATTGGACAGTCCAAAAAACTGAACATGTTACACTGATTTTTTTTAAGTGACTTGACTAATATTTAGTATATCGGTTGGGTTAATATAAAACCAGGGAAGGAAGTTTAAGACATCTTCCACTGTGGTCAGGTTTGTCATAACAGATGGAAGAAAGTAATCACTTACATCTTTGATTTCCTGGGAAACATTGGCCAGTCTTGACAAGCCCTTTCTAGTTAAGCTGATTCTCTTGTCCCCTGATATTCTGATAGCACCCTTGGCCAGGTTCCTGGGGGCACCAACATGGCAAAGTAGGGTGATCTTGCAAGAGACGCATGTTCTTAACCTGCCGAGGCAGGTTGATGGGATCTGTGGACCAGTTTCTGACATCCCAAGTAACTATGATGCTTAAAGTATTTTAAACGATTCCAGGTCTATAAAAAAAGTGATGATGCTTATATGTATACCCTATATTTTTTTTATTACAAAAATATTGAAATAATCCATGAGTTATTCCACTCTGCACCAACTATAAAAAAATACTATCAAAGTTTGACCGGCACTTTTAATGCAACAAAAAGCACCATGACCGGGGGACGCTGGGAACAGAAAGTGGGGAACGTTTACTTGCTGGACGGAGGTATTTAAAACCCAGAAGCTTGTTGTAAGAGTGCGACTTTACAAAGGACTCAAATACGAATCTTAGCTGGATCTAGTGATAAGCCCTCGATCGGTTCGGAAGGGTTTTCTCATAGCATATTCACTGCATCTGTCTGCTCATACTTACTAAAATGTGTCCCAAAGCCTCTAAAAGACACATCGCTTTGACCTTGGATGGGGGAGGGGGAGTCTGTACACAGCGGAGAGCTTTACGTTCGTGCTCTCTTGCGCCTTCGTGGGGCTCGCGCCACTCACGCTCAGCCGTCCAGGGCGTCCCCGCCAGTCCCGTGTTGGACGGTGTTTGGCACTAGGAGGGTGTGGCGTGGCGTGTTCTGGAATCCGGCCTCTCCGTGCTCGCGCAGAGCCTCCACTCCTGGACTTGAGCACAGCGCGGCTCTCCCTCCGCTCTGCCCTGACCTTCCCACGGGAGCTGCACAGGCCAGGAAATCAGATGCTCATTTTGCCTTTTTCTCCCGCTTCCTCTTCGTGGTTTTATCACATTTTTGCAATTGAATACTGCATCCTGATTATCGTTGAACTTTCATCACCAAGGTATCTAGCTCCTTGGTCTCGTCAAAAGCCAGCCATGGGCTGCGTGGGGGGGGGGGGGTATCTGTCATGAAAGATGTTCTCAACTGAAAATTTAAGATGAAAAAAAATCCTGACGTGTTGAAAACGAACCATTCCATCAATTCTAATACATGCGTAAACACACTTGGGTTTTCTGTCCATTGGATAGGCTTTTCACGCATGGGATTGGTTTTCACGTGAGAATGGTTTATGAATTCTTTCTAAGCTTTACTATTTTTTTTTTTCCTGGAGTCTTGAGGGATATGCTTGCTCTCTCTTTGCTTTTATATTCCCGTGGGAATCACAGCTTTGCATCAAAAGAAATCACCTAAGCTATTTTGACAAGATTGGGGTGTGTGTGTGTGTTAGTGTGTGTGTACACGTGTGTGTATGACTCAGTATATTTTTATGCAAAGATCAGTTAACTCCATCAAAACACCCTACTGATCGGAGGCAACGTTTCCCATAATAATAGTACCCTCAGGTGGATGTGCTGAAAGGTGGGGCAGGAGGGGTTGGTGGCAACAAGGGGTCCTACTGAGCTGGCCTGGTCCCTTCAGATGGAGCAGGAGGGTCTCTGGGCGGCTTTTTGAAAGGAGGCCAGCAGCAGGCTGTCAGCTGATGGAGGGCCAGACACGCATCCCGATGACGGTCAGACTGGGAACATCACAGCTCGTTGCCCTGCTCCAGGGCAGAGTTTCATTATTGCCACAGCCCGGCTGTCACCCCTTGGTCTGGAGCTTGGGGCTCCTCCGAGTCCTTTTGTTTTACAGAGTGGTTTCATACTCCAGCCGCTCCTGAATGAGAGCATCATCTTTGTACTGCAGCCTCGGAGGAGACGGGGAACCTTCAAAGGCTAAGATGGCCTTTCGGAGGCTTCGGTCCAAAACGTGTCTCTCCCACGCTGGGTACCTATTCCTGAATAGGTCAATTTTAATGACAGATTCTTCAATCCGTGGTGGGCGAGAGGACGGGGTGGACGGGGCCGTGGGCCTCACCTGAAACACAGGCACGCACCCGTCCCGCTCTGCGAATTTCTGGTCGCGGTCGCCGGCGACGCTGCGGGTGTTGGAGAGGGACCGCAGGGCGCTCGTGGCCGCTTCTGGAGACGGCGTGAAGGCAGCGGCGGGGTCCCCGCAAGCACAACTTGGGGAGCGCCCGAGTCTGGGTCCGTTGGGGTGAAAGAAGGCATAATACATCAGCATAAAAACAACGCCAGTTAAAAAGCTGCTGAATACCACACACAGCGCTGGGATGGCAAATGCGTCCGCGATCTGGGGAGCCTTGTAGAGGTACCAGAGGGCACTCAAGGCCGTGTTTTCCAAAAGGATCACAAAATAGTAAATGAAGAGCCTGCAGCGTGTCCTGCCCTCCTTGACGTTGAACCAGCTGAAGATGTAGATGATCCCCACCACCATGTCGAACACGATCTCTTCCCATTTGGTGATACAGAATTCTGTCTCACAGTGGACGATCCAGAAGGTCATGATGCACCAGTGAAGGACGATGAAGATCCCAAAGTAGAGCTGGAAAACCGAGGCGAAGAGGGCGAAGGTGATGACCCTGGCCGCAATGGTGAAGAAGTGCCAGCAGAACTGGATGACCACGGCCATGTAGCTGATGGGCTTCTTGTCATCACGAGAGTCCCGGAGGGCCTTCTGGTAGGAGGCCAAGGCCCAAGCCAAGGACACGAGGGAGGCGGCTGCTGTGAAACCTACAAAGGCAAACAGGAAGACAGGCTGTCAAAAGGGAGATGCAGTGTTGTCCCTGGAAAGAAGTCACATGGGGCTGGGGGCATGGGGCAGGCTAGCTTCTACCACAGCAGAGCTCTTCATTTCTTTGAGTTTTAGCTGGACTAAACACTCAGATGGGGGTCCTAGGATCTGTCCTCTAAGGGGCCCCAACTATATGGACAAGACATGAGGCTAATGGGAGTGCTACTGGGGACCAGCATGGAGCCTGGGGCTGAAGATGGGGAGGGGTGTTAGCTTTCTGTGTATTCGGTGTAGAGACGAGGGAGGTCCTTTTGTTTGGCGGCAATATAACTGTGGATGGGAGGTTGACAGAACTTGCTTGCTGTTTCATCTTTGCCACTTACGACCTGCATGACTTTGGACAGTCATTTAAATTGGCATCCTCATTCAGAAAGCGGATGATCTCCAGGGCTCCCTGTCAGCTTTGAGATTCTGTGATTGAAAGGGACAGATAATGACAGGAAACTTGAGGGGCTAGTTGGTTCACCTTTCTGCTTCTAAACAAGAATAAATGTGGTTCATTCACCAAAGAAAGTTAACTGCCTCTTGAAAATAAGAAAAGGAGCCCGTGGAATCTCCTTGGCCATGTTTCTTGTGATACCTGGTGTGCAGTCTGTCCTAATATGATCCGAGACTCTTCCTACAGCTTCTTTCCACTCAGAAGAAGAAATGTCTGCTCACCGTCACGCACCTCTTATTCTTTCACGAATTAAATATTGTGCAGAAATCACATATCAACCACTTTTCTTATTATGCAGTGACCCCATTTGGTTAGTATCCCCCCAAAAGTATGTTTCCAAATTTAAACAAATCATTCTTATTGCTCCCCTCCACTCTCACTCCCCCTACTGTGTCTGAAACGTCACCTCTGTGGTCGTGATGTGGACGGGGCTCACCTGAAAACACACCACCTCCTTCAGGAGAGAGCTCTCTGGGGAGTTCCACTTTGTCACTGACATGTCAGGTCAGTCTGCACCGCAGCTGGTTTACTTACTAAGCTGTAACAAGGCTTACCAACACTAACAAAGGTTTTGCGTGTTTTTAAGTCCAGCTAGCTTTTCCTCACCAGATCTATTCCTAACCATAGTTCTCCCGCTATGGAATGGGGGTGGCCAACAACTTAGGATGGAATTTGCACTTTTCTTTTTATACTTTAATAGAGAAAAGCTGTTGTCTATGGTCCTTGAAAAATGAATTTCAAAAAATGACTCTTGTGGGAAAGAGCCGCACTAACTGATAGAAAAAACATTCAACCTCGATAACCATTTCTTACACATTCTCCTTGAGAAAGGTGAACTCCAAAAAACAATTATTGATAAAGAAAATATTTTCCAACAACACGTCTCATGTCTGCTCCCAATCAAGCCAGCAGAACATCCATGTCTTACACTGGGCCTTCAGGGTTTTTTCCGGCCAGCAAAAAACCCTTTCATTACTGCAACTCTCAGGCAGTGTAGGCGATATTCCTAGGTCAGTTAGCCACCAGTGCACAAAGGAGTTTGCGATAATATAACTTCCAGGCAGTGGAAGCACCAACATCTATTTATTCTAAAGCACCTCCAAGAGTGAGAAGAGAGGGAAGGAGGAAAAGTTACAGAAAGAAGAAACAAGGTGAGAGGATGGGAGATAAAAGGTGATGGAATAATTACGCGAAGGACATACTTATTATCAGTTTCGTGTATAAGAACAAAGCGTAGTGCCATTTTAATGTCAACACCCGTGTGTGGGACACACAAGCCCTCAGGAGCTCGCTCCTGATTGGCACCATTTGCGACGGTGCGGGTCGCTTCTTGCATAGACTGTGTTCTCCTTATGCATTTGAGCTGTGCACCTGGGCTGCTTCTCCACCTGCACGGCCTCCGGGTTTCCACCCGCCCGCATCCTTCAGGACCGCGCGGAGCACAGCGCCACCTTCAGGAGGATGGCTGCATTGTTGGTCAGGCTCCAGCCAAGGAAGGAGCGAGCGACTCCATCGGGTAGTCAGATCAGGGTACCAGTTATTAAAGGCTGTTATTCAAAGCAGTGAAAATAGTAAACAACAACAACAAGCTTTACGTATACAGCATCCTAAAATTATCCGTTGTCAGATTTTAAGAGAATTGGAAAATTAGCTTCGTCCAAATTCCCCTGTAATCATCACCCCTTTTATCATTATGCCCTAAAAAAAGGAATTCAGCCTGCATTTGACACACCATAAAATTGTTATGACAATATTCTGGCAGTAGAAAAATGAAGACTTTCTATCAGCTTTGCTTTCTATGTATCTTACAATTTAAAAAGCCATTACCAAAGGCAAAGTTCGTGCCCATCATAACCATTCCCTTCATGAATTATCTGCTTTCACAAGAACTAGAATTTCCCTTGTTCATTTGATGGTGTCTTTCTTTTTCATCTGTTTAGCAATTAATTTGTATAAGACAAATATATGCCTGAACAGAAAATAGGGGGCCATTTTAGAATTACTCCTCATTACAAATTCACACCCGCCATGAAACGCTTTAATTCTTTTGCTTTTTATGCAAATGATATCAGCTCAGTTGTTTCAAATGCCAACGTAGATGTCCTCCACAAGGCACTGTGTTATTATAGGGGTAGAATTCTCTAGAACTTCTGAGGCGCTGTGCTGAAACATGGAACTCTAAGTGCTCCTTTAGCCAACAACATATATTTTAACTTTTTATTTGAAAAGAATTGTAAACTTACAGAAAAATTGCAAGAATAAAAATAGTAATTGGACACATATATCTTTGCCCAGATTGTCATTTGGCCTCATTTGCTTTATCACTGCCTTCTCTCTCTCTCTCTCAAACATTGGAACGTATATTGCGCACATCACAGCTCCTGTGTTCCAAATTTACAGGTTGAAATCCTACCCCCTAAAGGTGACGGTATTAGTAGGTGGGGCCTTTGGGCGGCCCTCATGAGCAGGATCCCTGGAGAGAACCCTAACCCTTCTGCCATGTAAGAATATCACGAAGAGTCTTCCACCCAGAAGAGAAGAGGGCTCTCACCAGACCGTGCTGGAACCCTGACTTCCGGCTTCCAGATTCCAGAACGGTGAACAAGATGTTTCTGCTGTTTATAAGCCACTCAGCCCGTGGTATTTTGTTATAGCAGCTGGAAAGGGCTAGCACAATGATTCTTTACCCTAAAATACACCAGTGTCTCTTTCCTATGAAGAGGGATATTCTCTTAGATAACCACAGTACATTTATCAACGTCAGGCCATTTAACATTGGTACAATTTTTCTTTTTAATCCACCATCAATGTTCCACTTTCATCAATTGGCAAACAATGTCCATTACAGGATTTTCCCTCTGGTATAAGATTGAGTCTAGAACCAGGTATTGCATTTGGTTGTCTTATCCATTTAGTTTTCTTCAATCTGGAATGTTTGCACAGACTTTCTTTGCCTTTTATTATTTGACATTTTTTGAAGAGTACAGTACCTAAAAAAGAAAGAAAGAAAGAAAGAGAGAGAGAGAAAGAAAAAGAAAAAGGAAAGAAAAAGTGTTCCTCTTCCTCATTTTGGGTTTGTCTGTTTGTTTCCTCATGGTTATGCATTCTAAGCTGGAATACTACATAAGTGACACTGAACAATATTATTCCCATCACATCATTAAAATACTAAAATATAAAGATTCCTTCTGTAGTCCTGGGAGGTGTACAGTGGGTCTCATAGTATTTTCTTTCAAAACAATGAATAGCATATAACTCATGAAAACTTCATTCTAAGGTAAAAACCAGCTCCAGAGGACTCCATGGGATCACACTATTTATTAAAATGTTAAAAAAGGTGATAAGACCTCAGAGCTTCCCTAGTGCAACAATCTCATTTTAAAGAAAAGAAACTGAGTCTTACTCTCAGATGTTAAATGATTTATCTTCCCTCCCTCCTCTCCCTAACTTGTCTCCAGTGGAAATTATGGAAGAGCTGTGGGCAAAAGTTCTATCATCTGCATTTAAACATTATCTCCTCTTGGAAATAATGGATAAAGGGATTAGGATGGGATATAAGACCCTTGAAATATTACAATTCAAGAGATCGTTTTATGTTGAAACCTCTAAACTAGAAGGGAACTAATTCTGTCCCCTGAATGAAATTAGGTCTCTCTAGGAGTATTTTTTTTTAAAACATCTTTATTGAAGTATAATTGCTTTACAATGGTGTGTTACTTTCTGCTTTATAACAAAGTGAATCATTATACATATACATATGTTCCCATATCTCTTCCCTCTTGCATCTCCCTCCCTCCCACCCTCCCTATCCCACCCCTCTAGGTGGTCACAAAGCACCGAGCTGATCTCCCTGTGCTACGCGGCTTAGGAGTATATTTTATATCAAGCACACTGCCGCCCCCATTCTCTTCCTTCAGATCACTTATCCCAGCTTATAATTATGTTTTATTTTGTGCTTGTTTAATCATTGTGTTTCTTACTGGAGTAGACCTTTAGGTAAGGAAAAGTACCTGCTTATTTACTTTTCTGTCATTTTGTGCCTTGCATGGTGCCTGGCATATATTATGACTTGGAAGGAAGAAAGAAAGAAAGGAAGAAAGAAAGAAAGAGAGAGAGAGAAAGAAAAAAGAAAGAAAGAAAGAAAGAGAGAGAGAGGGAGGGAGGGAAGGAGGGAGGAAGGAAGGAAAGAAAGAAGGAAGAAAGGAAGGATTCTAAAGATAGAGTCAGAACCACAGATAGAATGAGACATTCAAAAAATTTGCACCATTCTTCATTGCTCTCCTATTCTGCTTCTTTGCAATTTCAGTCTGAGCTGCAAATGCCAAAACACTGTGAAATGAAACCTGTCCTCCCGTTGTGTCGTTCGTGGCCTGAGTGTAAACAAGAGTTCCTGGAAAAAACCTAGAGAATGCTTTATAGGATTTATAGCCTAATTCCCTGGATGTAGGAGATTCAGGGAATTGAACCAAGTACTCTAATTCTTTGATTCTTCAACAAACAGAATAAGCCTGTCTCTTTCCTTCTCCCTAGGGAGGGCAGAACTGCTGCCCTTCCCCTGCTACAGGCCAGCCAAGGGTTAGTCTCAGGGAAACACCTGGCCACTGGCCCGTGTTCACAACCAAACTGCAGCTGATGAGAAGGGTTCTTTTTTTTTTTAAAGAAATTATTATTGTGTAAAATTTCAAACATACATAATAGCAGAGAGAATAATAGAACAGGTATACCCTTCATGCAGAATTAACTCCTAGGTCTGAGTTCTGAAATCCATCACGAGGGAAGCGTGAGGTTTGGCCGGCAGGGGGCGCCTCTCGACGGAGCGTTGGCTCGCTCCTTCCTGAATCTTCTTGATGCTCCTCTCCCTTTACTGCGGGACAGAAGAGCTGTGCTGGAAGCTGACTCGCCGGTAGCTGATGTTTTCTCGGCTCTTCCTGGGAAGCCTGAACTGGTAGCTCTCAGCCCGACTCCCTCTAGCTCAGCTGGTCCCCCAGCCACCCTGCCAGCTCTCCCTTTCCCCCGACACAGGAAATGCTGTGCTCTACCTTGAAAATCCACATCTCTCCGGTTAATCCCTCCTCATCCTTCAGTTTCCAGTTTAAGCACCATTCCTCTGCTTAGGGAAGCCTGTCCCAGTTCCTAATCTAAGTCCAGCTCCCCTGCTATAAGCGCGCACCACACCTTGCACTCTGCACACGCATCTCAGTGTGCCAGCATCTGCCACTCTGCTTGGGTACCAATTTCCGAAGATAGCCCATTTGTCATCCAGTAGCTGCTCTCACATTGCCTCTCAATCTGCCCACCATCTTGATCGCAAACTTCTTTATTTCCCTTCTTTCCACCCCATTTCTCCATCCTGTCTGTCAATTTCAACATTTTTTGGAGGAAATTTTAAGTATTTTCTCACCAATGGTTTGGGAACGGATGATTTACAACTTAACCCTCCTCGTTATGGAGGCGAGATTATCACATGACCATTCATAACGTATGTAGTCTTTCATCACAAACACGATAACTTTTTCCCCCTAAAGTACAGTCCCTGAACAGACAAAATATTGAATTTTAGATGACCACATAATGTTGATTTCTTGCAGTCAAAACAAGTTATGGTTTCCTTTTTTTCCCTTCTTCACTCAGGTCACAGAAGATAAAACCTACAGCTTCTGACTTTGAGTTCTGAGTTTCTCTTACCCAAAAGAAAGATATACACTCTAAAAAAAAAAAAAAAAAAAAGTTACAGTTCCCCTAGTGAGTGGGAGGCACATAATCATAGACAAAGAAGGAGGGAGTGTTTGTGGGGTCCTCGCTTTGTGCCCAGGGATGAGCTAGGTACCTACAGCCTTTGTCCAATTTAAATTTCATGATGACAGTTTGAGGCAAGCACTGTTTTGCATTCAGGAAAACAGAGACCCAGAGAGAGGCTAAATAACTTGCCCAAGCTGATGTGATTAGCCAGGAGGATAGACATCTGAATTCAGGGATTCCAAGCTCTGCACCATGACCACACACTGGCTGGGATTGGCAGCCACAGCAGGCGGGATGAGGTGTGGAGGACAAGTGTGTGAGGTGTAGAACTCGTGGGCTGGTGGGATGGGGGTGACCCCAGAATAGTGCCACCCTCAGGGGTCTGACCCCGAAGGCTTCCATCACACCTGCTCCTTCAGGCTCACCGTGACCACACTTATTCCCAGACCAAGGAATCCCATTTGGGTTTCTTTGCACAAAATGAATCAGAAGCACAAGCACCTAGGAGGAAAATCAGGCTTTTCTTATCTTCACATTTTCTGGACTAAACAGCCCTCCTAATTTTCCTGAATCTTTTTTTTTTTTTTTTTTTTTTTGACCACATCACACAGCTTGTGGGATCTCAGTTTCCTGACCAGGGATCGAACCCTGGCCCTCGGCAGTAAAAGCATGGAGTTCTAACCACTGGACCACCAGGGAATTTCCTTTCCTGAATTTTTATCTGAGGAAAAATGTTGCCCAATTCAAGAGTAGCAGGTCATGAAACCAGAAAGGTTTTCCATTTCTTCAGCATGTTTAGAGCTTGTCTCTTAGTTACAGAGATAAAAGCAGGAGATCCACTTGGCTGGACTTTTATCGAATTCACCTAGTTGAAAGAATATAATAATTGAAAAAATGTAAAGCCCCCCCCATGCTGTGATCTTTGTGGAGTGAGGTGAAGGGAAGGAGAGTAATACAAAGTTCACTGGGTCTAAGATGTTCGAAATCATCTTGCGTTGAAACCATTTTATCTCTGTTTTAAACCTTGTAATAGTTGTGATTAAAAATATTTAAATGCTTTAATATGTTTAATTTTGGTAGGGATACGCACTCTCTTCGTAATCCATCCTGAGGATTTCAGCTTCTTTGCAAGGCAAATTTAAGGCTGCTAAGGAGTTGATAAGGGAAACACTGAATTGAAATTTTAAAAAGTATTTTAATAGGAAAGCAGTTGAAGAAAGTTGTTGGGAGAAGCAAAGTGTCTCTCCTCCTTAAGAAATGTGGAAAGTAATTTCCTTCTGATTGGGAAAAAAAAATCTTAGCTGCAGCTCATCTTAATTTTTAAATTATTTTTAGATTAAAAAAAAAATCCCAAGAAGGCAAACATTCTGTGTGTAGGAATTTGAAAACATCTAATAGTTTTTCTCTAGGAAAAAATTCTGTATTTAGGAGAAGGTGAGAAGTCACCATTCTTTGTACAGTATTACAAATTGCAAGGTTAAGTTTACACTGAAAATAAAAAGATGATAGAAATGACTACTCAAAAGACATAAAATAAGTAACCTGAGATGCCCAGTAGAATTAAATTTTTCTTTAGAGTAAGTTTATTTTCCATACCATTTTTTTTTTTACTATCACTCTATTTTTTTCTTATAGATTAAAAATTTTTTTTTAATTTATTTATTTTATTTTTGGCTGCTTTGGGTCTTCATTTCTGCACCCGGGCTTTCTCTAATTGCAGCGAGCGGGGGCTACTCTTCGTTGTGGTGCGCAGGCTTCTCATTTTGGTGGCTTCTCTTGTTGCGGAGCATGGGCTCTAGGCACGCGGGCTTCAGTAGTTGTGGCTCGTGGGCTCAGTAGTTGTGGCACTCGGGCTCAGTAGTTGTGGCTTGTGGGCTCTAGAACACAGGCTCAGTAGTTGTGCCGCACGGGCTAAGTAGTTGTGGCGCACGGGCTTAGCTGCTCCGCAGCATGTGGGATCTTCCCAGACCAGGGCTCGAACCCGTGTCCCCTGCACTGGCAGGTGGATTCTTAACCACTGTGCCGCCAGGGAAGCCCTCTATTTTTTTCTTGAAGTTTTCCTCTGTTGGATGGTAGGGGGTGTAGTGGGGCAAAATGAAGAGAAACAAAAAGGCAAAAACAGGGACAGAGACAGGCAGACAGCAGCTGTAACCTTCTCTCACCTGGCAAAGAGGGACAAGGATGGACAAGAGCAAAATTAAAATAATAATTAAAAAAAAACCCCGATATGTATCAAACTGCTCTGTGGTTGACTTTCCACATTGTTTAGCCCCTTTATTCCTCACAGCATCACTTCTTGAATGTAAGTATTTTGCCCATTTTACAGATGGGGAAACTGAGGCTCAGAGAGACGAAATATTCTTATCAAAGGGCGGCAAACTTTTTCTGTAAACATAAGAAATATTTGGGGTTTTGTAGGCCGTATGGCTCTCTGTCAGAAGAGTTCAACTTTGCCCTTGTAGGGAGAAAGCAGCCATAGACGATACTTAAACGGAAGAAAAAGTAGGTGATGGGCTGAATTTGGTCCATGGGCCTTAGTTTCCCGAACCCTCAGCTGACCTGTGGACACATTTTTAACAAATAGCAGAGTTAGGATTTATACCTACATTTTTCTGACTTTAAACTCCCTAAACTCATTGAAACATTTTGGACCAATGATGAAACCTGGTAACTGTGGGAACACTTTTTGAGGTGGTTATAGTGTGACCACTGTCTGGATTAAAGCCCGGAGGCCCTGTCACCATTCACCCAACCAAAGAAATGAAGCTACAGAAAAGTGCTCTTGCAGGGTATCCTGTACATAGGATGACGTCTGGGTATGAACAGTCGATTGTAAAGTTATCTAATAAGGAGCATGAATGCCACACTTCAGTAAGCTCGATCATTTCCAGGAAAGCTGGTAGGCATCTGCAAAGTGAAAGGGCAAGACGGCCCCCTGGTTCAGGCGGTTCCCCACCTGTGGACAGACCAGCTCCTGCTCCTGGTGAGGCCCCAACCATACCAGTGGAAGCGTCTGAGACAGAGTCTTTGGCTGTTTCTCTTCCCTTATGTCCCAAGGTGCTGCTGCAGTCTGCCATGCATGTAAATGTGATGGCCCACATGCCACCAATCACCTGCTAGTGTCACCAGTATAGATAGTTACTGGCCTATTTAGAAGGATCTGTGAATCAGGGCATCCCTGGGAGAGTGACAGAGTCTGGGTCCCCGGGGTTTAAAATCAAGTGTTAATTCTAATGAAGGCTGCTGTCTACTCACCCACATTCAGAGTTATTCATGCTTAGAGAACTTGGAAGGGGGCCCAGAGGATGCAAAATGGTGACACTAACCCAGGGTAAATAAAATTAACAAGAGTGAGGCACTCAGGGGCGGCAGGTGGCCGGTGTAGGGTGGGTGGCGAGGTTGGAACAGAGCCAAAGATGTGTTCTGGGAGGGCGGGGCGCTGGCATGTGATGCTCACGGTGACATGAGGTGGCATAAATATTTGTGTCTCTGGACACGAGAGCCAAGAAGGTCTTTTCTGGTAGGAGAGTTGAGAATCTGCCTACATGGAAGAGAAGAAGGTGAAAAGAATGCCCCTGATGGAAGAGGGTCCAAAGCGGAGACCTGGGAGGACACACCAGCTGGCCTGTGTGTGGACACGTGTGTTTGGTGCCTTCGTCCAATGATAAAAGGATAACAGGTTTGCATCCTGAAGGCCCAGACCCAGGTCCTCCCCTGCTTCCCTCCTCTCTGTCCCTCCCTCCACGCTTTCCTCTGACAAACACTGGCACCTATTAAGTGCCGGTCGCTGAGGACACAAACGCAGGTCCCTAGAGGGACAGCACGTCGGCATGGGAAAGAGATATACTCCAATGTGGTGAGCAGAGTACACAGGAGAGAAATAGACTGTATCCCGAGGGGAGACAGCCCAGCCAGAAGCCGAAGCTGAAGGTGTGGTCGAGGCTGGAGTGAGGGCGTTTGAGCAGCGGAGAGCTGGCCAGGGAAGCCAGGAGACCGTGGACGTGACACGCCAGACGGGAGGACGGGGGCCTTGCCTGGGAGCCAACGGCACCTTCAGGGGCCTGGCGGTGAGGCGCGTGTGAGTCCTGAGTGGCTGGGAGACACCCCCGGCAGAGGTGGGAGGCTTGGCAACACATCCATGAAAATGGGGGGAAACTCTACCTACTGACCCTGAGCCTCTGCGCAAGTCACCCGATTACACCTGTTCTTCACAGGTTTGAGTGAGGGTCGATGAACTAGCGCTGCTTACCGTATTTGTGAGCAGAAAACTTTCTACAGAAATAGGATTAGCCGCTCCAAAGCCTAGCTTTCCTCTTAATTTTGCACCCTTCTGCCCCCTCCCCAGGAGCTCTTTTATGTCTGGATTCTTACTGAAGGAGGTTGGCTTCAAGAGAATAACAGGACAGAGAAAGAATAGAATAGGAGGTACAATTTATAGGGTAAAGACTTTTTCTCTTTACAGATACGAAAGCAATTCTTTTGACAGGATCCAGTTTCTAAAAGTCACTTGGAAATGGGAGGAAAAAATCGTTGGCGTTATCTACATAGGTGGAATATGTACTTCATTTTATTGGGATTAAAAGCAGGTAAAATAGAAGCCACTCAGTTGAAGGAAGGAGGGGAGGTGGAGATACGGTGGCAGGGGTGCAGGAAAGTCTGAGGCAGGAACAGGTTTCCGTGGCCCCATCTTGAGAAACCCAGGTGACGGGGACAGTGTTGGTCACAGGATTTCCCTTAGTTGTGTACAAGAAGGGAGGCTCCCTGCAGGAGGGCAGGGCGCGGCCTGGGGCCCTCCCGAGAACGCAGAGGGGGCGATGGAGGGAAAGATGCTGGGCGGGGCTGTGCGAGAGGGACCGGGACCAGGGCTTGGGGGGAGCAGCTGCCCCCAGACCGCCTTGAGGCCCTCGGGAAGGACAACGGACTCTTGGTTTATATAAAATATATAAAAAATATATATTCCTGCTTTCCATTGCTTCTTTCCGCTGGCTTCATTCCTCAATTTCTGGCAGAAACGGATGTCCTTTAAAATAAAAGCCTTTTTTACACCATGATGTAGCGTTCTCGAAGGATCCCCAGCGTCGAATTGTGGGGTTCCTGCGGGCTTCAAGGAAAGAGGCCTTCTGGGGGGTGAGGGCTGGAACCCCCCTCTTCTGCTCTGATTTCCCGGCGCCCTGTCCTTTGGGTTGCCTGCGTTTCACTCTGCAAGGCAAAGGCCGGCTTGCGCTGGGACCATTTAATAATGCAGCAGTAAATTGTGCCTTCCAGCCCGGCCAGGCCTTTCTGGGTGATTTACAAGAAATGACTCGCTACCCCGAGGCCTGGGATTTGCAGCATTATCTGCTCTCACGGCGGGGCTGGCTCAGAGAAAGGCGACCGCCAGGAAGGGGGTGGGCGGCGGCGCAGGGGGCGCAGAGCCAGGGAGCGGGGCCTCGCCGCCGCCTCCGCATCGCTCGGCGTCTCCGCGGTCCCGGTCCTCCCTGCTGGCCGGCCGTGGGACCCTCCGTGCTCTGTGAGCATCTAGTGACTGCGCGGAGAGTGCCTGGGGGAGGGGAGGCACCTCTGCTCCTGACCCCGCGCTGGAGCTGCCAGAGCTCATGTCGCCCGGCTCCGGAGTCAGGAGGCGGCGGAGGGGGGGCTTTGCCTCGGGCCTGCCGGGACTGGAGCAAGTTGACGCCCCTCCTTTCCCACCTGCTGGCCCCCCTGCGTCAGGACCCCATCGGGCACAGCCTCCCACCTGGTCCTTCCCATCTCCATCGCCCACCCATAATCGGTGCTCATTTGTGGTTAGAGGGAACTGCCCACAAAGGGCATCTGATTAGATCTCTCCACAGATGAAAACCCTTCAGGGGCTTCCGGCTGCCCTGCGCGTACCAGGTATCAAGCCCTTCCAGGACCTGCCCTTTGAAGACCCTCCGGTTCTCTCCTGCTTCCCCCCCCCCGCCAGCCCCTTCCTCTGTCCTGCTTGTGAAACGGCGCAGGACCCTATGGTCCTTACCCCCCGTGTCCTCTGCCTGCCTTTTGTCTGTGGAAAAACGTTAGCCAAAGAATAAGTTTAATCAGAGAAGTGAGAAAATGCAGAAACAAAGGAAGACAGTCCAAGGAGACCAAATAATAATAGTTTAGTCATTGAGCAAAGTCAAGGACTTTTAGTTCCTCCTCAAAGGCTATAGATAATATTCTGAGCCATATCCTGGGAGCTGTCTTACAGATACTGAAACCCTCACCAGGTGGAAGAAGGTAACTACATGATGACCAGGCTGTAGTAGCCATGACATAAGCTGCCACAATTCCAAGAATTGGCCTCAAGGGAATGGGAACAAACCAACCCTGGAACTGAAGATTAACTGTACCTAAAACAATCGAGATGACGCTGGTCAGACCACCAATGACCAATTTCAAGATGCCTGTCAGAGCTGCCTGTGCTGTTTCTGCGTGCTTCCCTCCATCTATAAAAGCTTTTGCCCACTGATTGTCGGCATGGGGCTGGGGGAGTTGGCCTCTGGACAGGGGTCCCTCTCATTTGCCCGCATCCAAAATAAAGCAAACTTACTTTCCAACAACCTTGCCTCTTCATTGGCTTTTGAGCGGTGAGCATCTGGACGCCACTTTTGGTTACACTTGGGCCCCTGTGTCCAGCCCACCTGGCAGACCCCTTCCTCCCTTCAGCATCTACCGCCGCAGGGGAACCACCAGTACTGCCCCCCTCCACCACGTAAGACACCGAGGGGGGAGCCTGTCTGCCCCTGGGTGCTGTGCTGTGGCTTAATCACACGGACAGACTAGACTCTTAATCTGAGGACTGAGGCTAGGAATTGGGGAGAGTGGCTGTGAATGCACTTTGTAAACTGTAAGAGTTTTACAAATATTACGGGTTGTCTCCAATGCTCAAAAAATAAAATCCAAAGGAGAGAACCTCACACTCTGAATATACTGAGGAACATTGTGAAATTTCTTGTAATACTTCTCTGGGTGTGAGCGATACCTTCTTGCCCAAAAGGTAGACTATCAGACCTGTCAAGGATTATTCTGGTCTCAGATGAGAAAATGTCCAGCACTTTGGGAGATCTTAAAACTTGTGAAGGATACCCGGCTTCCAGGTCCTCTGTCCAGGGGTGCAGAGACCAATTCAACCAACCCTTTTTAGTATAACCTTATTTTAGAAATAAGTGAGCCTTTCACCAGCTCGGGTAAACTAGTTCCATGTGTACCTTACATGATTATAGCAAGGTTCCTCACAACAACTACTTTTACGAAAACGAGGGTCAACTTTTAGCTGATCTGTCATATTTTTAGGTGCCCTCAATATTTTGAACCAAAAAACTCTGTTTGGGAAGCCACATTTACTTGAAATGACCTATGTCACTGCTAGTTTGGGATGATTATGGAGATTTAACAACAAAATCACTAAAAAGATAAAGAAAGGATAAAAAGAAAGGAAAAGCGGGGGGAAAGGAGGTAAAATATTTAACTCAAATTAGAAATTATTCCTGGAAGTATGAGTTCACAATTAAGTTTTGGCTTTGACGGGGTTGAAGACAAGCTACCCCAAAATATGACACCTTGGCATACTGAATATTTCAAACTGAAAGAATTTGAGAAACAGTAGGTACAGAAAGGATTTTCTGACCTTTTCCTGCAGCTGGTCATGAGAGCCTCACGTGAGAGGTGCCCTCTCCATCCCAAGAGGAAAGGAGCACCCTTATGTCCAAAGATGGAGGGACTCAGAGAGGAAGCTGAATGAACAGGCCTTGCTAAGTGTCCCCCAGTTTACTGCATACACGTGGCTTATACCCCATTTGTCCTTTCACATTTTCCCATGACTTCCCCATCTTCATCAAACCCAGTATCAAAACACTCAGATTTATCTGCTTCTTCATGTCTTCACTTCCTTATGAAGGTTCATGTGTCACGTAAAACATTTATTAGATAAATTTGTAAGCTTTTCTCTTGTTAATCCATCTATTGTTATAAGGGCCCCAGCCAAGAACTTAGAAGGGAGGAAGAAAAAGATACTTTTCAGGTCCTACAGCTCTTACAAATCAGCTTTTTAAAGCAACACAGTAAGTGGTTATGAAGATCACTAATAGCAAACGAGAACCAGCATCAGGGGACAGGTCTCTAGTGAGAGGCTTGCAAACCTGCTCAGAATCTGTCTTAAACAGAAGGGAGGAGGGGCAGGGCTCCGGAAACTGTGCTGGATGACTAAGAAATGGTGACGAAACAAAAAGGTACAATTTCTCAGCCTATATAACATTTGACATGCATGGGTGATTAAATTGAGTTAAATAGTATGAATAGACATTCAGCTATTTCATCTCCATCCCCCAAAGTTTATGTATTTAAATTGGCTTCAAAACGATTTTAGATCTCCTCCTTTCATTGACAAAATGGAGAATTGCTTTATATAAAGAAGCACCTCAGAATCAGGTAAATACACGAATCCCCAGTTCGGTCTGTAGCCTGAATTTGGAACACCTTTAGAGGCCCAGACAAATAAGTAGTAATGACCCCTTCATGATCACTTTTCACACTATTGTGCTTCTTTTGAGATTCCTTTGTACTTCACTCGTTCAATTCCACAGACATTTATGGGCGCCTTCCTAGCCTACCTTGGTTCTGCCACTGGGCTAAGGCTGAGAACCCCAGGGAGATCCTAGTCTACCTCTCTTGAATCTTTTGGATTTTTGACCCCTGTCCGGGCCTGGACTTCCATCACGTTTCCCCCTCTGACTGCTCTGTGATGCCTGAGCCACCCCCTTCGGAAAGCCTATCCTGCCCTCTCCCCACTGGCTAGAAACTCCATTTCTGTGCTCCCTTACCTCCTCACGTACACCTTGATTGCAATTTTCGAGCTGTTTATGAGCCTTCTCTTTTTGTGAGCTCCACGAAGGTGGGGACTGAGTCTTATTGATTTTTGTACTCCCAGAGACTTGGAAAATGCCTAGCACACTTGATAATGACTTGATAAATAGCACTGAATTGAACTGAACTGAATTTGGATTTGCTCTAAATTGGGGTATTGTATGGATGCCGTTCTTGCCTGTAAGAAAGAGATACAAATGCCCTGAATCTGGGACTGTTTATTAGTGTCCTGGGGCTGAGCTCCACCTAAGGCACAGACTATATGAAACACAAATCATCAAGATTCCAATGTGGATTCCTTCCTTGACCAAGACATGTCCCTAATAGAACAGAAGTAAATTAAATGCATGCCATCACCATGTGTAAAGGTTTTTCAGTTAGGATTTTGTATGCTAGCAAGCAGTAAAAGAACAGTCATTTCCCAAGGCAGAGACCTTTAAATGGAAATGAGCAATTCCAGATTCAAGGTTCTCTCGAAATCTTCTAAAATTGACCAGAAGAAATTATTTTAAGGTTTCTAAAATACATATAAGGGTGATTTTGATTGTATTAAGGATACTAATACAATCAAAAGCAGAAACTCTGGGATTATATGTGTCTTAGAATGTTTCAATTAGTACAATACAAGGAACAGTACAATTTGGAGATAGTGATATATAAGTGGTCCAATAGTCATGACAATTACATGACCGCTCTGAAACAAATTTATTTCAGTTTCTTCGGAGTGATAAACTTGTAAAAAAAAGACTTGAAGCAGATAATTACAAAATAAACATAGCTAAGTAAATGATTAATAGAGAATAAGAAAAAAATAAGAGTGACACCACAACCCTAGGCTAATATTATTATTCTAATTGAACACTTAAATTTATGTCTGAGCTTCCAAGAAGCCAAAGTAAAAAAAGTAAAAAAATGAGTTAAATAATTAAATATTAATTAATTATAATATTAATATACAAATATATAATGTGTAAATATTAATTAATAGTTAAATAATTCTCACTGTTGGATAAAAGCAAGTAGTACTTGTCATGGTAAAATATTCTAAAAGTGGTGAACCAGTAAAGTCACTGTACTTTTCATGGGCTAAGTGCTGGGTTCACAGCCTATGGTTTCCATTACAAACTTTGCCAAAAATCTAAGACAGCTTATATACGCAGTAGGTCTGTTCTGCATGGACTTTCCCCCTCAGGAAAGGAGAAAGGGCAGAATGGCCTTAAGATATGAATCAAGCATGGCATGAAACCAGCTTTTATCAGAGATTAGTAGGCAAAAGGGATGTAAATCACGGACAGATAATGAAGCGGGGTGCGCGTAATATGGTCTCTACTTTGCAAAAAAGATGAGATTTTTAAACAAAATCGGTGTTCTCTGCCAGGTGGAAGATAGGGAGTTGGCCTTTCTAAGCCTTCAGCAAGGTGCTCGATAGGACACTGAGAGAAGGCAGATCAGAAAACACTGCAGCTGCTGCTGAGGGTAGTGATGGAATGAGGCCTTGCAGGATGGACCTATCGTGCACGCCTGACACTCAGCTGTTCCTTCCGACTGAGGTCCTGAGTGGGGACACTTGCAACTGGTGTGCGATTTCCACTGTGAGCCCTTCAGGCCCATATCTATTTGATCTCTAGGCAGCAGAGACCCCAGACTGACTCAGCAGTCCTTCCTCTGCATTACCCACTTTCCTAAGCCCCTCTGGGATGCCCTGTGGTTCGGCAGAGTTGCATCTGCATCTTATGCATTCATGGCAGGGGGAGCACGAAAACTTTTATCAGGATACAGGCTATGCTTTGGGAGGACAATTGAATTTTGCCCTTACGTTGTCCCAGGGCTATGAAAAGGGGCTACTGGTCTGTTGAAAGCAAACACCAGTTGTACAAATCCATATTGGATAGTGCACACCCCATATGACCAAATGTGACAGCCCTGGAAACAGCTGCTTAAAAAGTTTAAATATATATTTTGATATAAGAAGATTATTTAATGTGTGGTGGACATGGTCTGAATCAGAACAGATTATTTCAAGTGTCTTCTTTAGCTTTGCTAAGATTTGTTTTTGAAGAAAAATCAGGTGCTGAACAACCTGAAAGAAGACCAATAAGGAACTAGAGGACTTGAACAATCAAGGTACCAACTGGACCTAACAAACGTAAACATATAAACAGACATGTTCTGACATAAACGGAATACTCCACCCAATGACAGTAGAATACACATTTTTCTCTAGGATGTGTGAAACATTCTCCAGGGTAGACTACATGTTAGGCCACAAAACAAGTCCTAGTAAATTAAAAAAGATTAAAATTATACAAAATATCTTTTCTGTTTACAAGGGAATGAAAGTAGAAATCACTAGTAGAAGGGAAACTAGAAAATTCATGAATATGTGAAAATTAAACAGTACAATGTGCCACAGAAGAAATCATGAGGGAAATAAGAAAATATCTTGAGGCAAATGAAAAGAAAAACAAAACATATCAAAAATCATGGAATGCAATGAAGCAGTGCAAAGAGAAAATTTATACCTGTAAATGCTTACACTGAAAAAGGAGAAAGATCTCAAAACAACAATCTACCTTTACACCTTAAGGAATTAGAAAAAGAAGAACAAACTAAACCCAAAGGTAGCAGAAGAAAATAATAAAGATTAGCACAGAGATAAATAAAATAGAGAATAGAAAAACAATAGGAAAAAAAAAATCAATGAAACCAAAAGCTGGTTCTTTGAAAAGGTAAAAATAAGTTGACCAACCTTTAGCTAGACTGACTGAAAAAAAGAGAGAAACAAATCATTAATATTAGAAATGAAAGTGGGAACATTATTACTGATTTTATCGAGCTAAAAAAGATTATAACAGACTACTATGAACAACTGTATGCCAACAAATTGAATAACCTAGATGAAATAGACCAATTCCTAGAAACACACAGCCTACTAAGATTGAATCATGAAGAAATAGAATACCTGAATAGACCTATAAAACTATAAGGGGATTTAATCGGTAATCAGTAACCCCCCAACAACTCTCCCCACTCCCCCGCCTCCCCAGAGCTGGTGGCTTCATTGGTGAAATATACCAAATATTAAAACAAAACAAAACAAAACCAGCAACCCTTCTCAAAGGCTTCCAAAAAATTGAAGAGGAGGAAATACTTCCCTTCATTCTATGAGGTCAGGTCAAGATCACCCTGATACTAAAGTCAAAGATACACCAAGAAAATTACACACCAATATCCCTGATAAATATTGATGCAAAATATCCTCAACAAAATGCTAGCAAACTGAATTCAGCAGCATATTAAAAGGATTATATAACACAACCAAGTGGCATTTATTTCTGGAATGCAAGGATGGTTTAATATATGAAAATCAATCAATGTAATACACTACATTAATAGAGTGAAGGAAAAAAACCCCACATAATCATCTCAAATGATTCAGAAAAGCATGTGACAAAATTCAACACTCTTTCATGATTAAAAGAAACACTCAACAAACTAGGAATAGAAGGAAACTACCTCAACATAACGAAGGCCACATATGAAAAGCCCACAGGTAACATCATACTCAATGGTGAAAGACAGAAAACTTTTCCTCCAAGATCAGGAATAAAATAAGGATGCCTACTTTTGCCACTTCTATTCAACATAGGATTGGAAGTTCCAACCAGAGTGATTAGGCAAGAAAAAGAAAGAAAAGGCAACCAAACTGGATAGAAAAAAGTAAAACTATCTCTGTTCACAGGTGACATGTTATATGTGGAAAACCCTAAAGATCCCACACACAAAAAAAACACTGTTAGAACTAATACGTTAATTGAAGAAAGTTGGAGGATACAAAATCAACATGTTAAAATCAGTCGCCTTTCTATACACTAACAATGAACCACCTGAAAAGGGGAGGAGGGATGGGGAGTTATTGTTTAATGTGTACAGAGTTTCCATTTGGGAAGATGAGAAAGTTCTGGGGATGGACAGTGGTGATGGTTGCACAGCAACGTGAATAGACTTAATACCACTGAACCATACACTTAAAAATGGTTAAGATGGTACATTTTATGCTTTGTGCATTTTATCACAATAAAAACAATCAGGTGCTGTTCCTAGCTAAACTTAACCATTAAAGCAGACATTGCACAGAATATCCTGAGTATTATACCTTGTCTGTTTCACTTAATTAGTTACCTGCCGGGAACCCAAAGTTATTTGTGTTTGAAACCCACATAATTCCACCTTGATCTCTCCTATTTCTATCCTTTTGCTAGCACCTGCCTGTGGGGTGAATAGCTGTTCTTAGTTACCTGTGGGAACGTGTGGTAGGATGGCAAGAGGTTGGATTTGGGACCTCTGTTTAGACTTAGAATTGAATGCTACCTCTGCCCTCATGAGCCCTATGGCATGTGGAGCTTCAGTTTTCTTATTTGTAAAATAGGGTTAATAACAGTAATTTCATAGGACTTTGGGAGGGTTAGATGAGACTGTAAATACACAAGCACCTAGTATGGGCCTGTGGGCACCAGAGGGTCCAGCAAATGTTGGTTTCCTTCTTCTTTTTGCTTCCACGAGTGAAGAATCTTCCTGTGCAAGGGAATGATGCCCGTGCCACGCAATTTTCACACGTTAGTGGTGGGAGAGGACAGGAAGAGTGGTTTCAGTGGTTTGCATAAGGGCGTCCTGTGGTTAGCTAAACTGTAAGGTCCTGGATGACAAGGACTGGCCGTCTTTGTCTTTCATCTATAGGTCTAACATGCTGCTTAATAAATGCTTAGAGAATAATGCGTGAATTTTGTCAACGTGGCAAAATAAGCATCAAAATGACATTCACCTAGCTTTGATGACAGGGAGGGAAAAAATAGGTCATCTGGACCCTTAGGAATAGAATATGGCTTTCAGTACTGCTGAAGATAAGACTTTAGGCTTGCAGAAATCTGGAGAAAAATTAAAGCTGGAAAGAAAAATAGAACTCAAGGATTAAGAACTTATTATTCATTTTTTCCTTCTTGCCGCAATGTTCTCATTTCTTTAAGTTTTTTGGCCCAATTTTCAGGAGCAGATGCTTTTCCCAGGACCTCTGACCAACTTGCTCCGAAACCTACCCCTCCTCCCTGGGCCACAGAGCCTTCTGGGGGTTACATTTTGGGCAGGAACAGCGTTTCTTCTCACCTCTACTCTCAAATTCTAGAGAAGTAGAATGGAAGAAATGAAAGAAGAAAATGAATGCTATCATATCTTTGACTCTGGCTATTATTTTTCTTCCCTCTTACTTTCAAGAGATCTGCATGCTCTGTTTCCTACAGAGATGAGGAAAGCACACCCAGGGACTGATAAACTCAAAACTGGAGGAGAGTCTCTGGGCTCCATCCCGAATTCCAGCTGTAGCCCAGACAAAAGAAAACAAACTCAGAAAGAAGAACCGTGGGCTAGAGACGGAGCAACAGCAGGACGTTTAGCCGACCACTGTGTAAATACATAATTAGAGACCAAATTAGTGTTATTAGTGCAGGATGGCTCTCCCTGCCAAGCTGCTGCCATCAGTCACTTTAAATGCTCCCCATCATCTTTGCAAGTTTCCGCTTCTGGCCTGATTGGTCCCCGGGACCTTCCCACAATAGGCCACTGCAGATGTGGAGAGTGAGCTCTCTCTGCTTGTTAACTGACTGCCCTTCAGGAACACTTTTCAGGTGCTTAGCCTGTAAATTTGCAAAGATAATACCAGAAAAGATATTTTACCAGTTATTATTTTTTCAAAGACGAAGCCCTCTGGAGCTGAAAAACTCTGCTCCCAGAGTCCCAAGGACTAACCGATGTGTGTCACATGGTAGGCAGGAAATGTTTTTCAAATAGCAGGAAGGATAATACTGAGAGAAAGTTGCCTTAATTTAAGGACCATGTTAATAACCCCATTTCTTTAATGAACCTCTATACACCAGGCATTTAAAATAATGATAATGTCTCCTTGATCTCAAGTAATAGTATTTTGCAGTGCTTTTTCATATATTATCTTAGTGTAGACAGTGGTTTGATATTTTTCACATGTGGTGTTTAACCTTTGTGCCTATAGTTTCCATAAGATGACTATCTAGAAGTCAGTCAACACCCCTCTGGTGTCTGAAGATATTAGTTAAAGTTTCCTCATCTAAACAGAAGATGACCAAATAAAATAAGACGGCATTTTATCTGTGTTTGATTCAAATAGCAGATAAATTTGCGGAGGCTTTATTTATGGCCAGTGAATTCTTCTTTCTCACACTAAGTTTTGCCACCTAGGAAGGCACTAGAATAGTCCAGTGGTTCCAAGCAGGGTCTCCTAGGCACGCTGCCTGGATGGAATCCTGGTGCTGTGACATTAGGCAAGTCACTTCCCATCTTTGATCTCAATTTTCTCATCCAGAAAATGGGCACTCAGTTATGCAGTAAATTTTCGTGAACACCCACTTGCAAGTTTCCAATTCTAGGGATGCAGCAGTGAGCAAACCCTAACACGCCCTGCTCTCCTAGAGCTTAGATTTTATGGAGAGAGGATGCCATAAACACCTAATCATGAGGGTGAACGCGTTCTGAAGAAAATTACACCGGGGAAGGGGGACGGAGAAGGATGGGTGGGGAGGCTAGTTCTCCAGGGTGGGTAGGAAGCTCCCCAGGATGCCATTTGGCAGAGCTCCTGGAGACCTCAGGGACATGCCCGGCGGGGTCTGGGGGGGGCAACTGTGCAGAGGGAAGAAGCGCTCGTTGCAAAGTGCTGAGATGGGGCTGCCTGCACGTTAGAGGAACAGCAAGGAGGCGGGCTGGGCAGTGCGGCCCAGCGCAAAGTGAAAACGGGGGATGCTGGCCGGGCGGAGCGCCACCTGCCCTTTCCGTGGGCGGTCATCGCACCTGCCACAGATCCGAGAGCCCGAGACTGCGGCCTCCCCGGCCCGGAGCGCGTGGCGCTGCAGGCGCGCCGGGGCCAGAGCCTGGAGGTTTCGGGGGCGCGTGGCCACCCAGGGCTCCCCTCGCGCTGCCCAGGTCCCGCCGCGATGGGGGCGACGGGGGAGCGCGGCCTTCCTTCCCGGGGCGAGGGGGCCCGGTTGGTCCAATGGGGACGGGGCGGCCGGGCGCGTCCCAGGGGGCCGGGGGCGGCGAGAGCGCATCCCCGGAGGCTGGTCCAGCGGGCGGCGGCGTCACCGGCCTTCGCTTACCCGCCACCCATCCCGAGATCAAATCGTGAAAAATATCAGCGCGCAGAGCGTGAAACCCCGAGCCGGGGCCCTGCGGAGCGGGCCTGGGCCCCTGCTCGATGGGCTGGGCGGCCCGGGAGGGGGTGTGGCCGGAGGAGAGGAGGGGGCGAGGGGCTCGTGGCCAGAGCGTGACTTGGGGGCTCTCTCTGCGTGCGCCCCGAAGCTGTGGGAGGGTCCTGAGCAGAGGGTGACACTATCTATCGGGCTTGGGCTTGTGTCTGAAAAAGATGTGTGGTCCCTGCAGGGGACAGGGATGAAGGCAGGGCTGCCGCTTAGGAGGGAGCCGCCGGAATAAGCCAGGAGGCCGGGAATGAAAAAAAAAAAGAAAGCCACGGAAATGTAGAATTCCTAATTTGCAACTTGCTCATGGTTTGGATGTGGGGTGGGAATGAGCGAGAAGAATCGGTGCTGAAAGTTTGGGGCTGAAAAACTAGAAGACCGGAGTTCATATTTTCTGAGATGGGATCTTCTTGGGATGACAGTAAAGATAATGACGGGACCTACTTCACTGGATTGTTTTGAGGGTAGAAAAGTCAATAAAGCAAAAGTTTAGAACAGTGACATATAATTAATATTCAAGAAATATTAGCTATTTTCTCTCCAAAGGACATTTAAAAACACTCAGCAGAATAGATACGCTCCATATCTGTTACTATGGTCTATTAAAAAACATATTGAAATAATAAAAACGAACAAGTAAACAATCTGCAATCAGTTTTGTAAAGTTAATATCAGAGCCACTCTTATAATTATATTTTGATTGGCACATACAAGTTTATAGTCAATCTTTTATGTGACTTTCACTGTTCAGATACAGTTCTAAAAATAATAAGGAAATGACAATTTGATAAATGGGCATCTGGGAGATACTGCTCAGAACTGTGATATTCGAGCTCAAAAATATTTTTTACTGATCACTGAAAAGAAGGGAGACACTTTCATACACAAAACTGCATTGATAAGTCAAACTCCTTATCCTGATTCCTATGGGAAAGTGTTTACTTAACTTTTAGGTGTGGGGTTGGGGAATTCTTGCGCAAGCTCGTACAGGCTTCATTTTTCAGGTGAAGATCACTACTGAAGGAAAAACAGATTGGGTAGACTGGCATGAAAATTGGACTTTTTTCCCTTTCAACTACTCAGATCAACTGAATAAATCCTGATGTATCAAATGCTACTTTATTATGATGGGATCATACTTTATGAAAATACTTCAAACATTTGAGAAATATTACGCTAGGAGAATTAATTTCCCACTACATCCAGAATTATATATTTAGTGTTTTGTCTGAGGTGGATTTGTCGTATGTATGACACATAGATACTCAAATTCAAAATCACATTCAAAAGCCAAATTGATTGCCTTTTGGAGTCTAGCTTTCAGTTTTAGTTTTTAAAGAGGATAACTGATCCAGAGTTGCCTGTAATTTCGGGTTGGTTTTATAATAAAAATATGCCTTACTTACGTGAGTGCTCTGCAACCTTGAAACATTATTATCAATGCCCTGAATTTTTAGGTAAGTCATCTGAAGCTTAGCAAGCTGTTTTAAGATCCCTTTTCTAAGGGACAGGGTCAGAATTTGAACCCAGGTCTCTGGCTAGCTCAAAGGCTGATACTTTTTAAAAACGACAACAGGATTTTTTTTTGGGGGGGGGCTCTGTTTAAAGAGATGTACATGTTATCAGTTCCTGGTCCAGGAACTGGCTGGGATGCTGGATAAGAGATAGTGAGTGATTCTGTTGGACGTGGAAAGGTTTCCAGAGTCTTAATCTCTATCCATTAAGCATTATTTCTTAGACGGGTTCTCCTTAACTTGAACAGCTCCATCCACTGGGTACAGCAAGTACTCCCTGCCCTCATTACTATTAATTAACATATATCAAATGTCTACTGCTGTCCTGGGTTCCTTACAGACATATAATCAAAGCCCCTCAGTGCCAGTCAAGCTCTCAGAGGGTCAGCAGGAGAGCCTTCATTGAGAAACTGAATTAATTTTTTTATTGACATACAGTTGATTTACAATGTTGTACCAATCTCTGCTGTACAGCAAAGGGACTCAGTTTTACACATATATACATTCTTGTTTAGTGTTCTTTTCCATTATGGTTTATCCCAGGAGACTGAATATAGTTCCCTGTGCTATACGGTAGGACCTTAGTGTTTATCCATTTTAAATGTAATAGTTTGCATCTACCAACCCCAAATTCCCAGTTTATCCCTCTCCGTTCCCCCCACTATCTATCTATCTATCTATCTATCTATCTATCTATCTATCTATCTAGTGCTTTTGAGGCATGTGAACATATGCACTGGGAAAGAACTTCCTTTACTGTGAATGGACGGATACAAAGGTTATTAACTTATACAGTGTTTGGGGACCACAAGCAATTAATGTCACAGTGAGCAGGAAATCAATACGATCTTCGTTTTATCCCTCCCTGAATGGGAAAATGAGAACTGTGTGAATGGGTAAAGCTATGGGGTAAAGGGCAGAGTCACCCTTACAGTCTGTTTCCGTATGGTCAGCCCAGATTTTCATTCTATTGTTTTCATTTTCATTCAATTATTTATTAACTAATAATGACCAAACACATAATGATTTATTGTGAGTTTCCTATATACTAGACAATTTTTTAAGAGCTTTATAAACTATAGCTCCTTTAATTCTTGCAATAACCCTATGAGGTAGGTATATCATCATCACTATTGTAATGAATGGGAAGACTGAATCTTAGTAGGTGGAGTAGCTAGCCCAATAAACTCTGCCAAGTATCGTCTGTTGAAATGGCCCCTACTTGGCCTTTTATACTCTCCGCTAAACCACTGTGGCTGGAAACCTGCAAACTTCGTTTTCCAGACTCCCTGCTTAGTTGGGGTCCATGGGAGAAAACAGTAGGTGCATATAACTAATTAACTGTGAAAAGAAAACAGAAACTACCCTGTTTCTGGCAGTGTCAGATGACTGCAGACTACTGCAGTAGGTGCCAGCAGTTCTAGTACCACTGGAAGATGAGCATGGACCCCTACAGAGGCAAGAGCTAGCAAAAACCCAGGCCTTCTGGAGCACACCTGTTGGATCAGGGAAGAACACTGGGGGTTCAGATGAGTGCTACCTTCCTCCAGGATTCTAAGGCTTTCTGCCATTTCTGATCTCTGGAAACCACCAACTTTTCCATTTTTTGCTCCTTCAGCCCCCAGATTTTGTCCTTTAATTCCCTAACTTAAATACCTTTACGTGCAAGATACCTAGACAGGTTCGTGTTTTCCCAAATGAACCAATATCCTATCCATTTGACCTATATTATCTTCCTGAGCCCACTTTTCACAGTCTAAGTGTGGCTAGATAGTATCTTTTTGGTAATCTCAAAGAGCTGTTGTTGGCATATTCACCATTGCCCTGCTACTACTATGTCTGTACCACAGCTCTGTAAGGCTGTGCTGGTCCAGTGCTTACAGATTCATAGGGCCCCTATGTCAACAGAGTGACTTCAGATGTTACAGCTGCAAGTTTGATGGAGCCGTGTGAAATATCTAAAATACAATCGAATATCAATATACCATCTATAAGTCTTGAGACTGAAAAAATGCAGAATTCCATAGAGTTTAAAGGTCATATATATATATATATATGCAGAATCTGATTAATTGATCAACCTGGGTAGTTGTGGACTTCTATAAATAGACTGAGGAATTAGGTAATGTGTTTATCCTTAGTCCACGGTTGTGGGCTAAGTGACACTTCTTGTGGGTTATGGCATCATTGACGTAGCAATTATAAATAGGACATGAGTCTCATCAGCACTGCCCAGATGAACACAGTGTTGTGTCGTGGTTAAGATCTGTTCACTTAACTGGAATGGCAACTGTCTTCCTTAATGGGTGAGAATCTTTCTAACGGGATTTAGTATAGCAGGGGTTAAGAGAAGTAAAATTATGGCAGTAGCATTTTGGGGCTAACAAAGACTATGTACATACTTAGTGTTTAATGTACTTGTAATTTTTAAGAAAAGACAATCTTACAACTTAAGTAAGTTTAAAAAAGTTTGACAGACTACCCAGTACTAGATTTTTCCCTCTTGCCATTAGCAACTAGAAACCTGGACAAAATACATCAGATGACTGTTTCAGATGCTGGACAAAAGACAGCACAAGCTTGCATCCTAGGTAGAAAGGAAACAAATCAGGTGAGACCAACAACTGCCATGGCTTTTTGCCTGGAGACATTTTCTAAACTATGGTGCAGGAAGGGGAACTCAACTAGAGCACTGCTTTGAAAGATAGACATTAGTATTCAGGAAAGCTTAGATGGCTGGAATTTGTGGGGAAAATACTAGAGGGAAGGGAGGATGCAGAGAAAGAACTCTAGAAATCTGCATAGGCATCCTGTTGAATTTTTTGCTGAATACCAAGCCATACGTGCATAAGCCAGGCAAAAAATTATCTATTGGGGAGCTGCAAGCTGAACAATTCCCAGAGCTTTCACGGGGCTAGGAGACAGTAAATTCTGACCAGCCCAACATAAAAGAGCTGATGGAGCATTCAGAAAAGAACCCAGAAAGAGCATACTTTAAAAAATAGGGCTGGGCTTCCCTGGTGGCGCAGTGGTTGAGAATCTGCCTGCTAATGCAGGGGACATAGGTTCGAGCCCTGGTCTGGGAAGATCCCACATGCTGCGGAGCAACTAGGCCTGTGAGCCACAACTACTGAGCCTGCGTGTCTGGAGCCTGTGCTCCACAATAAGAGAGGCCACGGTAGTGAGAGGCCCATGCACCGCGATGAAGAGTGGCCCCCGCTTGCCGCAACTAGAGAAAGCCCTCGCATAGAAACGAAGACCCAACACAGCCAAAAATAAATAAATATTTTTTTAAAAAAAAATAGGGCTAAACTAGCCCTATAATATTTGGTACTCCAGACTTGACTTCCTGCTTAAAAAGAAGCCCTGAAAGCATCAAGCTCATCTCTAAGTAAATTAATTGCCTGCCGGGTCAAAATTCAACTTTCTTCTAAAGAAAACAACAAAATTCAGATTCACAATACCCAGCATCCAGTCAAAAATCACTGGCCATGCAAAGATGCAGAAGAATGTGGCCCAAAACCAGGAGAAAAGACAGCCAATAGAAGCGGAAGCTGAGATGACAAAGATGATGGAATTAACAGACAAAAACTTTAAAATTGCTAGTATAAATTTGCTTGAGAATACAGAAAAAAGCATGAACATGATGAAGGAAAAAATGGAAGACATAAAAAAGACCCAAATGAAACTTTAGAGATGAAAAATACAATGTCAGAAATTTAAAAATATACTGGTTAGGATTAACAGAATATTAGATCTCAGAAGATAAAAATTAGTGAACTTGAATATTTAGCAATAGAAACAATCTAAACTGAAGCACAGAGAGAAAAAAGGTTGAAAACTGCCCCCCGCCGAGTCACCCATGAAACAATCATGAAATAATAGAAACCTATCTGTCATACATGTAATTAGAGTGTCAGAAGGAGGGAGGGAGCAGAAAAAAAATATTGGAAGGTACAATGACTGAAAATTTCCAAATTTGATTAAACTGTAAACTGAGATCTCAACAAACTACAGGCAGGATAAACACACACACATACACACCATACACATTCCCCAAAGCACTTCATGGCCAGATCACTAAAAGCTGTCAGAGCTAAAAGACATGTTATATAACAGAGATAGGAATGATGGCTGACATTGGAAACAACACAAGTCAGGAGACAATGGAATAGCGTTTCTAAAGTGCTGAAAGAAAAAAGGACCCGACAAACTACAATTCTATATCCAGAGCAAATATCCTTCCAAAAGGAAGGCAAAATAAAGACATTTCAAACAAACACAAGCTGAAAGAATTTGTCATCAGTAGACTGGCATTATAAGAAATGTTAAAGGAAGTTTAGGTTGTAGAGAAATAATAACAGATGCAAATTTGGGTCTACACAAGGTAATGAAGATTGCCAGAAATGGTCGATAGTTGAGTAAATAAAAAATACTTCTCATTTTAAATTTATTTAAAGATAACTGACTTATCCGATTGCAATATACTGTGGACTTTATAACACACGTGGAGGTAAATGTAGTATGGTAATAGCACACAGACTGGGAAGGGCAGATGAAAGTACACTATTGTAAGACTTTTGCACATAGAATGGTATAAAGTAATTTGAAGTCAGGTGCCAATAAGTTAAAGATGCATATGTAACCAGTTTAATGTGTAATTCATTTTGACTTGATTTTTATGTTGAAAACTGAAGTTTATGCAGTTGAAAATACTGTAGATTATTGTATTTATAAATGATGTATTTCTAGGAATTATTTAAAACATTCTGAATATGTTGGATCCATGAAATACTTAAAAAAGAAATTGAATATATTAAATGCACAGATCTAGTTTAAAATATTTGATGCATAATCATTATCTTATTTTTTTCTTTTCTTTTTAAAAAAGCGTTAGACGGAGGTTTAGTGAGGTTGACTCACTTACCTAAATTAACACAGTATGAAGAGCCGAGACTTCATCTTTTTACTCCATTTTATTTTTAAACATAACTGACTCTCCATGCCATTATATTTGCAAAGATATCTCTATGCCTTTATTATAAATGTTGTTCTTAACTAATAAGTATTTGAAACCCTCTTTTGTGGAAAAATCAGTAAGTTTTTGAGAGGGTGGTACTGTTATGATTAAGTTATATCTTTTAAAAAAAATTAACAGATTTTATTTTTTAGAGCAGTTTTAGGTTTATAGAAAAACGGAGTGGAACGTACAGCGAGTTCCCATCACCAACAGCCTCCCGTCCCCAAGTTACCCGTGTTATTAACATCTTGTAGAAGTACGGGCATTCGTTACCACGGATGAGCCAATATTGATACATTGTTATTAACTGAAGTCCACAGTTTACATTACGGTTCACTCTTGGTTTTGTACGTTGTATGAGTTGTGATAAAGTATAAGGACACGTATCCACCACTGCAGCATAAAATGGAATAGTTTCACTGCTCTAAAATCCCCTTTACTCTGCCCACTCACCCCTCCCTCCCCACCAACCCCTGGCAGCCACTGATCTTTTTACTGTCTTCATAGTTTTGCCTTTTCCAGATGTCATGTAGTTGGAATCACACAGTATATAGCCTTTTCAAATTGGCTTCTTTCACTCAGTAATATGCATTTAAGCTTCCTGCATGTCTTTTCATGGCTTGATGGCTCATTTATTTTTAGCGCTGAATAATATTCGATTGTCTGGATGTACCAGACAATCGAATATGATTTATCCATTCACCTAGCGAAGGACAAATTGGTTACCTCCAAGTTTTGGCAATTATGAATAAAGCTGCTAGAAACATTCGTGTACAGGTTTCTGTGCAGATATAAATTTTCACTCTATTTGGGTAAAATACCTAGGAGCGTGATTGCTGGCACATTTGATAAGACTGTGTTTAGCTTTGTAATAAACTGGCAGACCATCCTCCAAGGTGGCTGTACCTTTTTGCATTCCCGCCAGCAATGAATGAGAGTTCCTGTTGCCCCACATCCTCATCAGCTTTTGGCGTTGTCAGTCTTCTGGATTCTGGCCATTCTAATAGGTATGTAGTGCTACCTCGTTGTTTTATGTGGCCTTTTAAATGTTATTTACTGGGAATTCCCTGGCAGTCCAGTGGTTAGGACTCTGTGTTTCCTCTGCAGAGGACACGAGTTCGATCCCTGGTCGGAGAACTGAGATCCTGCATGCCACGTGGCACGGCCAACAAAAAAATGTTATTTACTTACATGTTATAAACGATGTGACAGGATCACATTCCTGAGTTGTTAACTCCGGTTAATAACTTTTGCTCCACCTCCCCGAGGCAGGATTGTTGTAGAAGAAGGATGGAAATTGAAAGGAAAGAGCCCAGCACCCTGAGAGGGCAGGGTTGTGCTTATTGAGAGCTGAGGTCTCTTGGTTTTGGAGAAAAGGGGTGTGACAGGCGGTTGGATGGTCCCCTGAAAGTTCTCTTCTCTCCGTTCAGGCACAGATCTCCGCAGCTAGATGGGTTTGCACACAATTGGAAAATAGGCCATTTCCCTTTCCCCTCCCTGCAGCTTCTTACAAGCTCCGACCTGTTTTCTCAGCTTGACCACTCCAAGGTAAAAAGGCACCCACCCCACTTCTTCCTTCGGCTCAGCCCTTGGAGGGTGTAGTAAGCCCTGCTGCTCGGGCTTTACCCTGAGAGTAACGGGGAGCCAGTGGAGGGCTTCAAGCAGTGCTGTGACATGACTATGTTCAGGTTTTGGAAAGACTTACTCTGAAGAGTGATAAAGTGGAACAAGAACATTTAAGAAGATGGTTCAGTAATCCAGGCAAGAGAAGAAGTACAACCTAGAGTAAAGGCAGAAGGGTGGAGAGAAGGTGACTGATTCCAGAGATGCTGAAAATGAACTGGTGCTCTTGGTGATTAATTTGTTGTTAGAAAGAAGAGAGAGAGAGGAGTCAGGTACATTGCCTGTATATTTGGCTTGGGAAACTGAGTGGACAGCGGGGCATTTACCTACATAGGGGATAATGGAGGAAGACAGTTTTTCTTTTTTAAATTAATAAACAAACTTTTAAAGATCAGCGTTAGGTTCAAAGCACAATAGAGAGGAAAGTACAGAGATTTCCCGTGTACACTACCCCCACACATGCCCATCCTCCCCCCACTATCCACAGCCCTCACCACAGCAGCACATTTGTCGCAGTTGATGAACTGACACCTCGTTATCATTCAAAGTCTATGGTTTACTAGGGTTCACTTTTGGTGGCATATATTCTATGGGTTTGGACAAATGTATAATGACACGTATCCACCCCTGAAGTATCATACAGAATAGCTTCACTTTCCTAAAAAATTCTTTGTGCTCTAACTCTTTATCTCTCTCCCCCAACTACTGATCTTTTTATTGTCTGCATAGTTCTGCCTTTTCCAGAATGCCATATAGTTGGAATCACATAGTATGGAGCCTTTCCAGATTGGCTCCTTTCTCTGAGTGATATGCATTTAAGGTTCCTCCGTGTCTTTTCATGACTTGATAGCTCATTTCTTTTTAGCACTGAATAATATTCCATTGCCTGGATGTACCAACCATTTATTGATCCATTCACCTACTGAAGGGCATCTTGGTTGTTTCCAAGTTTTGGCAATTATGAATAAGGCTGTTGTGAACATTTGTGTGCAGGTTTCTGTGCAGACATAAGGTTTTCAACTCATTTGGGTAAATATCAAGGAGTGCGATTTCTGGCTGGTGTAGTACGATATTTGTGAGAAACTGGCAAACTGTCTTCCAAAGTGCTGGACCATGTTGCGTTCCCACCAGCAATGAATGAGAGTTCCCGTTGCTCCACATCCTCACCAGCATTTGGTGCTGTCAGTGTCTAGGATTTTGGCCATTCTAATAGGGGTGTACTGGTATCTCACCATTAGTTTAATTTGCATCTCCCTGATGATATAGGATGCGGAGCATCTTTTCATATGCTTATTTGCCATCTGTATATTTTCTTTGGTGAAGTGTCTTTTAAAGTCTTCTGCCTATTTTTAGTCAGGTTGTTTGTTGTCCTATTTTTGAGTTTTAAGATTTCTCTGCATATTTTGGAGAGCAGTCCTTTATCGATATGTGTCTTTTCCAAATATTTTCTCCTAGTCTGTGGCTTGTCTTCTCATTCTCTTGACGTTGTTTTTCACAGAGCAGAAGTTTTGAATTTTAATGAAGTCCAACTTACCAATTATTTCTTTCATAGGTCATGCCTTTGGCGTTGAAGACACAGTTTTGAGAGAAAGATGAGTTCAGTTCTGTGATTGTTAGATTTGAGTCCCCTTTGGACGCCTGTGAGGAGGCCCCCTTGGGTGCCCAGTTGGTCACAATACACTACACTCAGGAGAAAGGGCTTGGCAAGTTCATCAGGGCCCTGTCTTTCCCCTGCTTGCCTCCCCAGCACTCATATGCCTGGATCTGGACTCCCAAGGAAGTGCACTTCTCCTCTGGAGGCCTCCTCATGCTTCCTTCAGCGACCTCCTCTTCAAAAGTAGCATGGCAGCATGCACAGACAGGAAAAGTGCTGTTCCCTTGGCATTCCAGGGCCAATTTTCAGTCTGCCATCAGGCAGCAAAGCTTTCTATGTGCACTGTTCTCAGGGGAGAGCTTGGCTTTACACCAAGAGATTCTGGGCTGTGGATTCCTGAATAGGGAATGGGAAATCTGATTTTCAGCTGCAAGATGGTATGTGAGAGAGAAATGGTTTAATGTGGATTCTCAAGGGCCTTTGGCTCAGAGGAGCCTATGGATTTTCAACCACAAAGAGGGAAGATGGCAGCATGTGACAAGGCAGCAGAAGACCCCCAGGACACCCGAAAGGGGATAGTGCTTGGCTTTCTGCCTAGAAATAGGGGAAGAGATGGTGTCCCATGAGAGCCACATGGAGTGCGCCTGGCCAGTTCTTCAGCCTCTGGATGGGGGCTTGTCTGAGCCTCAGAAGCTGTCTGTAGGGAGAGCCACTCAGGCTCCAGGCTTGGATCAATTAATAGCTAATGCTTAGAGGTGAAGTGGAGATGAGACTCTGTAATTAAACACCTGAACAGAAGCCTCTTCCTGATACCTGGACAACTCTAGGTATTGACCGTAGAAACTGAGACCACCTCCTGGGAGAAGCCTGAGTTTGACCTAATATTTATCCCCAATTGACCAAGCCACAAAATAGGAGGAACTGAGTTGCCATGAAAGACCAGGGCAAAGATTTCTTATTTCTCTTTTCCCTTGTCCTTCATGTAAATCAGTGCTCCTGGGCAAGTTAAGATGTGGAAAATAAAGTTCCATTTCTGCAAACTGGAGTGTGAGAGTTCGCATCTTCTCTACAAGTCCCCATGTCACTGCTGGAACATGCAACTCTTTCTTTGGACTTTCTTAAAGTCCATACTGTTTAATCACAGCATCCTTCCGGAACTTTATCCATCCTTCCCTGACTTTGGTGCTATGACAGCCTCCCAGTCCCAGCCTCTAGTAAGGCATCTGCCTTACCTTGTTCCCCAACAGCACCTCTAGCCCTTTCAATGTATTTCAATACCTGTGCGGGCCTTTTGTTCCTGCCTTTAGCCTCATGATTCCTTGACTTCTTGTTGTGAAATCTTCATCTCATTATAGCCACAAAGTAACAACTTATTGTTACACTATACCTCTCTGCTTTCAAAAGCTGGCAGTTGGCATGCCCCTCTCTCTTTCCCTTTCTACATCCTAATTCAGCCTTCAGGATCCAACCAACTTTCACTATTCAGTAACCCGCTTGCCGTCTCATTTACTTCCCTGTCCAATTTGGATACTCTGGTCAGCCATTTTAACGTGTCTTCATTACACAAGGCTTTCCTAGCATCTTATTGTACCCAATTTTCTAACATTTCATATCATTCATTCTTTTTTTTAAAAAAATTATTTATTTATATAATTTATTTTTGGCTGTGTTGGGTCTTCGTTTCTGTGTGAGAGCTTTGTCTAGTTGTGGCAAGCGGGGGCCACTCTTCATCGTGGTGCGCGGGCCTCTCACTATCGCGGCCTCTCTCGCTGCAGAGCACAGGCTCCAGACGCGCAGGCTCGGTAGTTGTGGCTCACGGGCCCAGTTGCTCTGCGGCATGTGGGATCTTCCCAGACCAGGGCTCGAACCCATGTCCCCTGCATTGGCAGGCAGATTCTCAACCACTGTACCACCCGGGAAGCCCCCCATATCATTCATTCTTAATTTTTGCTTCTGGGCTACAGATTATTGCCAGAGAAGATGCTGGAACTTTGCCCACCTGCTCTCCTACGCATTCATGTTAACTTCAACTGGGTGTGCATTTCTGCTCATCAATCCCGTCCTTCATATCTTTTTGTTTCTGGTGTACCTCCTAAAGTAATTTTCAAAATAATTTTGAAAGACTGTGTATACCTTCACACATTTTGAAATGGACATACAGAAGTTTTCACCAAAAGTTTAACTAGTTAAAAAATATGTACTTCCTGGCTTATTGAAATGTTGACATTTTAAAATAAAAGCGTTGCCTGGCTCCCTTAAATGAATCCAGTGTGAGAAAAATACCATGGTAATCTGACACCTGGCATTATACATTTAAAATGAGTGTGCTACCATTAAAAACACACCTACAAAGCCTTTTTAACAGATAAAGATTTCACATAATTCCTTTTATTTCTTGAACTCATATTCCATTCTGCTTCCCCCAAATTTTGTCCTAATGTACTTTTGATGCTTAATGTCATTTATTCATCACCCTATCAGACCTCTATACAACAAAATACATAGGTATCTTATTTATTTATTAATTTTTGTTTACTATGACTAAAAGACTCTTTGTTAACGCATTTTTTTTTTCTGGACAGGGTTATCATGAAAATTATCATAAGCACAGAGCTGCACAAAACATCTTCAATGTATGGCAGAGTTTAAGAAATATTTATTAATCAAACATTTTATTGGCAAGGCATCTCTAAATTAGACGGATAGGAATGGGTATCCAGTTACTTAATGAAGGGAACTGTTGAATTTGTTCTTTTTTTTGTGTGTGTGCCCTTGAGTTTTCACACCCGGGCAATGTATGGGATGAATGAGAGGTTTGCCTACCTTTGAGGAAGGGAAGGATGGAAGGCTGTAAGGGGAGTAAGGAGAGAATAGCCCCACAAGGACTTTCTCTAGCAAGTCACGAGGAATTGGAGGATCCAGAATCAGTTTCCTTCAAGCATCCATGTCTCATGCTCCCAGGGTTCCTGGGATCCCACTTTAAAGACCCATGTTCCTGAGCTCTCCTCTCCCCAAGCCCCAGTTCCCAGACGGTGAGGAAAATGGTCCAAGGAGATCTTTGTTTTCCATCCTTGCGACCGCAAAAGATCTAACCTCCTTCCTATCTTTTCTTTCTCCTTCTTGGGAAGATACACCCTTACTTGTAAGGTTAATTTATTCCTTTTCACAAATGTTGGGTTTTGTTTGTTTTTTTCCACATTTTTAATTGCATCCTCTCTCCCACAACCATCTTCAATATCTTTCTTTCCAGATGCCTTTTCTTCTGCCAATAAACTTGCCAGGTCTCTCCTAGTTGCGTGTTTCAAAAATTTTTTTAATTAAAACTTTTTTCATTCGATGTTGCTGTCTCCTCAACGTATGTGCTCTTCGCCTTCTCTTTGCAGCTTTGATTTGTGTATCAATTCCAGTGCGTCTCGTTTCTCCCTGTATTTGATCTTCCACCCCCAACCTGCAATGATCAGCACTTACGCTGCTTGCTAGAGTTTTGCCACGCTGTCCGTTCCCCAGAGTGCACTGATCACACTCTCGAGCTGTCCGTTCCCCAGAGCGCACTGATCACACTCTCGAGATGCCCTCCCTTTCAGATGCCAACCACCTGTCTCATCTTCCTGCTCCTCCACGTGCTCTGCTCCCGGGGCACCCAGGCTGCCTCTCTTCCCAAGAAGTGTATCAAAGCTCTGCTTGATCTTGGGGCTCTCCTCCCACTGGGGATTTCTAACTCACTCTGAAAGTCTGCTCCTTGTTCAGAAGTTCAGCTAATGTATTTTAAGACTTTCCCTTGAGACTTCATCTTTGACCCATTTTGAAGTGTGTTGTTTAGTTTCCAGGAGTTTCCACCTGGCCTCCACTGACAATGCAGGAGTGAAGGGATCAGCTGGGCTTTTTAAAATTTACTTATTTATTTTTTATTGACGTATAGTTGAATTACAATGTTGTGTTAATTACTGCTGTACAGCAAACTGACTCTGTTATATATATATATATATATATATATATATATGCATTCTTTTTCACATTCTTTTCTATTATGGTTTATCATAGGATTTTTTTTTCATTGAAATTTGTGAACATTATTTACAGCCGTCCACATGGTCAATTTTCTTAAATATTTTATGTATTCTTTTTTTTAAAAATAAATTTATTTATTTATTTATTTATTTATGGCTGTGTTGGGTCTTCGTTTCTGTGCGAGGGCTTTCTCTAGTTGCGGCGAGTGGGGGCCACTCTTCATCGCGGTGCGCGGGCCTCTCACTATCGCGGCCTCTCTCGTTGCGGAGCACAGGCTCCAGACGCGCAGTCTCAGTAGTTGTGGCTCACGGGCCCAGTTGCTCTGCGGCATGTGGGATCTTCCCAGACCAGGGCTCGAACCCGTGTCCCCTGCATTGGCAGGCAGACTCTCAATCACTGCGCCACCAGGGAAGCCCCTATCATAGGATATTGAATATAGCTCCCTGTGCTACACAGTAGGACCTTGTTGTTTGTTTGTTTGTTTGTTTTTGGCCGTGCCGCACAGCATGCGGGATCTTAGTTCCCCGACCAGGGATCGAACCCATGCCCCCTACAGTGGAGGTGCGCAGTCTTAACCACTAGATCTCCAGGGAAGTCCAGGATCTTGTTGTTTATTCATTTTTCAAGTCCTCCACAATTTGGCTCCATCTATTTTACAGCACCCTTTCCTGTTACTGCTTGCAACAAAAACCCCATTTCTGGACTGAGTTAACGTTCCGTACCACTCTCTGAATATTACCTTGCGTCTTGCTGGCTTCGCATGTTTGCTTATATTTAGAATTCTTTGACAATCAGGTTTTTTTTGTTTGTTTTTTTTTTAGTTTCCCAAATAATGGTTGCAAAGTCATTCTAAGGCTATTCTATTTCTTAGAATAAAATTGTATTTGAACAAAATTGTACTTGAAATTATGGAAATTTAATAAGGAGGGGTAATTCTGGGGGAAAAGATACAGCCTAAAAAGAGTGTTCAGGTGAGTGTCCACAGTTTGGATTCCTAACCAGGTGTCCAATTCGTCCCCAGCTGTGCCTCGAGAGCGTGTGATGAATGTCTGCTGCCATCTCAGTAAATGACTTCATAGTCAATTCTCACTCATGTTCATTTGCTTTGAGAAAGTGAGTAAATTCTTCATATTTTCTGAGTTTCTTTTCAACAGGGCTAATAATGATTCATTTGCAAAATGCCTGTGGAAAGAAGATCTCATATCTGCAAAGGTTTTTTTTTTTTTTAAAAACATAATTAATAACAGCCTGGCATGAGGTTTCACAGAATATTATTACAGTATTTAATCTGAGAGAACAAATACATCTAATTGAGGCCTATTAAATAGAGACGAATAAAAAATTCTTTTCTGGAAACCAAAATACATTCAGTAAAAATTATTAGGTAGCAAATTTAATGCAAACAATTCCATTTTATTGTAACCCTTTGAATTTACATTGTACTCCTTTCTAAATTCAAAGAATTGAATTGAATGATTTTTTTTTTTTTTTTTTTACAAAACCAACATATAATCATCCAGTAAAATCTACTGGTTACTAAATGAATCATAGAATAATACTTCTGTATGTTAGGTTTGTATATGTGTTTATAATTTCTAACATGAAATTTCACCAGTTAAAATGCTACCTGTTTCTTGCTTTGAGTGGAATTTTGATCTTTGGAGGGATCACTCCAGAATTCCAGTCCCTTTCTCTGTACCTCTTATTAATGGTGGTTGGGAAGACCCTTTACTGACTTCCCTTTTAAGTCACAGGTGGACCGGTCTTGAGTGAAAGCCCTTGGCAGTGGTCCTCACACTGGGGTCCTTGAACTCACTCTATCCTTGGGAGACTTGTGAAAATGCACTTTCCCAGGCTCTAGCCACAGAATCAGAATATACAAAAGTGATCTTGAAGTCTCCTTTTCAAAAAAAACCACTCTAAGTAAAATCAGAGCTCATTAACATTTATGAATCACTGGTCTGAAACACGACAACCTGTATTCTCAAGTATGGGATTTCTCCGTGCATAGCACAATTAAGCTCACCTGCCCACATCTCTGGGGGCATTAGACATAGCATGACTATAATTCTATGAATGTTGCTCTCTGTGTCTGGGTCCCACAGCTGCTGGGAACAGAGGACAGTATTTTACTCTTCCTCTTGTCAATACTCATGGTCCTTACCTACTGTGTATCTGTGTACTGTTGTGTGTGATTGATTACTTATTATATTATTTTGCATGTGTTACAGGTTCTTAGGTTATTGTTTTGACTTGTGTAACTTGTGTGTGTGTATTTTGTTTCCCTGACCAGATTTTATACTCTTTGAAGACAGAGAGAATGGCTTGTTTCTTTAATATTCTGGACCAGTGCCTTGCTCAGAGCTCTGAGGCCCCAGGTATCATGAAGTGCATTTTAACAGACTAGTTTCCTCATACACATACTCAGTTTTTGAAGAACAAGTGTGCCCTGGGAGCTCTGAGGTAATGCAGTGACTGGATGTCCATGTATAGATCACCTAACGAGACACAGAGACAGCACTAAATGCACGGCTCAGTCGGCACCTTGTGAGAGGGAAGGGGCCATTCTGGTAGAGCCTTATTAGCATCCAGGGGAGACTTGAGATTAATTAAAAATGTTAGTGATCATCAGTGCCTGCGAGTCAGGGGAGACGGTTACTCAGCATCTGCTCTAATTTTAACTTAAATGGCAAAAAAATTTGGCCTATATTCCAGTCACCTTAATGTATAGTTATTCCAGGAACATCTCAGAATAATAGATGACATTTCACTGAAGCCAATTAGCATTTCTTAAAACCCCAAGGATGCTTTAGTTTCCTCTTCTAAAAAAAATTATACTTTTTCTCTTAAGACGGTTGTGTGTGTGTGTGTGTTTGTGTGTGTGTATAGTGTGTATACAAGTGTGTGGACCTTAGCAAGGCTACCTGATTTTTGGCTCTAATGAGGGGAGAGCATATTCCGCTAATACATGCTAATTAGTGGGTAGCATTTAGTTGCAATTATGAAAACCGAGATCCTGTCCAAGATGTAAGGTTTTATACCTTATGGTAACTGCCTGTCAGTGATCAATAAATTAGTATGTTTGCTTGTGTTGAAAAGTCGGTTTTTAACTTAATGTTTTAAACGAAGTTTTGCTGAAGGATGTCATGAGCAGCCGCCGTATGAAATGTTCCACTACCTTTGTTTACAGAAATGCCCTCTATGTGAAGATGGGGTTCTGAAGTTCATTTAGAACTTAGGCAAGGAGGTACTTTGGCTCCTCTGAGAAACTGACACTCTTATTCCTTTATGAAAATAGGAACTGTGCAATTGACAGTGTCCGGCTTTTTGTTTGGTTGCCAAAAACTCAGAGCTAAATTTAAACCTGAGCTGTGCCAATTATGTAGAGATTTAACAACTGAATATCTATGTTCTTTCATCACCTAGTCTTGACATTCTACTCTTATTATTTTTCAGACTCCGACCTGGAGTCCTTCATGGAAAATGTGGAATGAATACACTAATAAAACAAATAAAATAGGATTGTTGCGTTGTGATGAAGAACAGGGAGATATTGGACAAATCATAGGACTTCAATTTTCATCTGCAAAATAAGCACCATGATACTTTCCTACCTACTTCATAGGAGGGCTGTGGGGATTAATTTAGGCCAACTCAACTGTAAGGAACTATACACATGGTATTTTTGTAGAGAAGGTCCAAGCTTTAAAGCCTGAGCTATATTTGCTCTAAGGATTCAGACATGTCATTAGGTTATGTGGGGCAGGACAAGATGAGAAGGATAAGAAGAATCCCAGAAGGGAAGCCATCCCAGGCGAAGGGAGGATTAAGGTGAGCTCAGTTGTTGCCTGGGATCAGTGGATCCCTATCGGCAGGTGGAATGGTCTTAGAGTATGCTAGCCTTTTCATGCCATCCTTTCCAGGGCCCTGGGGAAAGTATAAAAATTAGAACTGCTTTCACTGAAATCTCTCTAAGATACTGCGAATGTAAGGGGACCCTTTTGTAACCAAAGAACAGCGCAAAATATAAATATACCCTTGCTGCTCCATTTCCTCACCTATTTTTGTTTTAACCTTTTCATTCTTCTTAGTTGATTTGCCAAATTGTCCCCAGTTGCTCTACAGAAATGACTTTGAAAGGTTCCGTGATGCCCACCTAAGAGCAAAGTCCACGGATTCATCTTTCCGGCCTCTGGGATGCGGCAGCGCTCATCGCTTCCTCTTGCAAATGCTCTCTGTCGACTGTGGGGACGCCATCCTGTTACTTCTCTGACCATCTCTTCTCCCCTCTTGCCGGTTCCCCTGTTGTAGCCCACACTCCAGAATCAGAGAGAAAGGGACTGAGCCCTGACACCTGTCCCTTTTCACCGTACACACGTTAGGATTGTGTGTATCCTCTTCGCCACGTTATACATACTATGACTCAGAATAACAATGAAGGTTATTTATTTATTAAGTTTTTTTTTTGATGTGCACCATTTTAAAAGTCTTTATTGAATTTGTTACAAATTGCTTCTGTTTTATGTTTGGTTTTTTGGCCACCAGATATGTGGGATCTTAGCTCCCCGACCAGGGATCGAACCCTCACCCTCTGCATTGGAAGGCAAGGTCTTAACCACTGGACCGCCAGGGAAGTCCCTATTTATTTTTTAAAAATAGAATATACTCACATCTAACAGACCAAATTTGTATTTTGAGATGCTTCCTTGAATAGGAGAAAAAAGGAACCAGCCTGTGGAGAATTGCACCCAAATCTAGATACCCCCTCAGAATTTACAGACACATATAGAAATATGTTTTTGTAGAGCTATTCACCCATCCATTCCTGGCTAATGTATCACCAAAATTCTGATGACTCTAAATCTGTATCTCCATTCCAGAACTCTTTCCTGATTTCTAGACTGATACTCCCAACTGGATCACAATAATTGAGCATCCCTCAGGAACTCAAACTCAAACTCCTTATCTTTTCCCCTTGAATATGCTTCTCCTTCTATCCTCACCCCCCCACCTGAGTTAGCCTAAATTCGTTCTTCCTCTGTATACCCCACGCTTGGCCACCGAGTTGCTTGTATTTCTGTACATACTTTTCAGATCTGTCCCTTCCTCTCAATCAACGGTCTTCACCCTTCAGTGAGCATCAGAGTTCCCTGCAGGACTTGTCACAGCATAGAAGGCTGGGCGTCATTCTCAGAGTTTCTGATCCAGTGCGCCCAGGGTGTGCTGAGAATTTGCATTTCTAACAAGTTCCCAGAGATCCATGCTGCTGGTTGAGGGGGTGGGACTGTGCAAATCACGCTTTGAGAGTCATTGGCTCAAGTCTCTACTAATTAGTGCCTTCATCTTTTCTCTGATCCCTTCTCACCTGTGCTGGCTAGTGGTCCCCTGCTCTTCCTTTCCCCATCTCACAAAGCTCCAGTGCATCCTCCGTATCAGTGCTGTCCAGAGAGACTTTCTGTGACGACAGGAATGTTTATCCTGTTCCATCCAGTACACTAGCCATTAGTTACATGTGGCTACTGGGCACTAACTGAGGACCTGAGCTTTTAAGTATTAAATTATTATTTAATTTTCAATATATGTAGTGATTACTGGATTGGACAGTGCAACTCTACATTGTTGGCAGACTATTCCAAGACAAGAATCCATTCATGTGTCTTCTTTGTTTCAAATGCTCTGGTGGTCCATACTATCCACAGATTAAAGATGGATTATAGTGTCATCCATCTGTGTTCAGCTTTGAAACCAGGAGGACCTTATTCAAATATTGGCTCCAATACTTAAGAGCTATATTGCTTTAGGCAAGAAAGTTAGTCTTTGATTCTCAGTTTCCTTGTCTGTTAATGTAAATCCCTTATCATAGTGATCATAGCAAGTGATCAATAAACAGAACCCATCAATTATAATGAGAAATTGATAATTATTAGTAAAAAATGGTAGTAACAATCATAATTATTCCAAACTCCTTTGTAAGGTATTACAAGTCCCTTTATAATTTAGAGCTTGCCTCGCTTTCCAATTTAATTTTGATATGCCTTATCTTGTACCTTAACTTCCAGACTCTCTAAGTTGTTTGTATTTTCCCCAGATACTTTCATCTAATTCATTCTTTTATGCCTTTGGTTGTGTTGGTTCCTTGCTGGCCTACCCTGATGTATACAACTTTTTTTACTAAGCCTAAGGGGTTATCTTATCTATGAAATCCTTCTGCTTTGCCCTGTCACATTAGGTAGAGCTGACTACCACCTCCTTCTTGTGTGAACAATGTACAACTTCTATCACAGCACCTGTCAGCTTTAGTACATGTATCTGTCCACATATATATCCTCCTCCTCAACTGTGTTTCTGGAAAGCATTTCATTTCTATATTCTGAGGACCCAGCACACCACCCATTGCAGCATTAAATACTTAATTGTTGAGAGGATGATGGGCCAGGTCCTATGAAAAGGTAAGTTTTGATAGTTTCTTGAACTATAAAAAAACCATTCAAATCTTTGGTCCAGGATTTGGTCCTGAGCAGCTGTGTGACCTTCGTGAGATGCCTCACTTCTCTGATCTTTTCCAGTGGGAGACTGGAGTAGAGGAATCTCAAGAGTCCATCCAACTCTCACACACTCAACCCTCAGTGTCTTCTGCACAGACATTTAAAAAAGTTGTTTTTAGATTTTAAAAAAATTAAAAAAAATTTTTTTTGGCTGCACCGTGCAGCATGTGGGATCTTAGTTCCCTGACCAGGGATTGAACCTGCACCCCCTGAAGTGGAAGCATGGAGTCTTAACCACTGGACTGCCAGGGAAGTCCCTGCACAGACAGTTTATTTTAAAATTCTGCTGTATTTCACTGATATGTGATATATTTTTTGGCCCCAAGAAAAAAGAAATACTGAGCTTTTTTGGAATGAGGAGAAAGATTTTAAATGATTACTTATTATTGTTTTCTTGTTTTAGCTCAAGTAGATACCTCAAACATTTACAGAAATTTTAAACACTGAAAGTAAGAATTCAAAACCTGACGAAAAAGGCAAGGACATAGCAAAATATTCAGGAAGTATTCAGGAAATAGCAAGTATCCTGGGTGGCTAAGGCACTGAGCATGAGAAGAGGGGAAAGACTGGAAAGCCAGGCTAGGCATATTGTAGAAGGGCTGCATTGCCAGGCAATGTAGTTTGTTCTTTTTTTTTTTTTTTTTTCAAGAGGGCTTTTTCTAATTTATTAAATGCCAATTGATAGTATATAATGATGACATCATTGCTTCATTAATTATCCAACATTTAAATGCTCCCAGGTTAGTTTCACAACAATCTTCTTTTGTCAACCCCTAAGGAGAAAAGATGGCTGAACATGTGACACAAACTTAAAAAAGTAAAGTGATGTTAATTATTTCACAGTAAAACTGGAAAAGGAAACAATACATCCATTAAGTATGCATATATGACAATCATTACAGCATTATTCCTTTATAAATCTGTGGGTGTTTGAGTTGTTTGTTAAGAAAATTACTGAATATATGAAGTTTCTGATAAAGACAGCAGAAAAATAAGTTAAAAACTCTCTGCAATAATCAGCATAGCCATATTATCATGTAAAATAAAATTGCTTTTATAGTGTAGCTCTCATGGTTCCCTTACATCTAGAAATGTTATTGTCACAGCTATTGCTAATGCACAGAAGAAATGGAAAATGTGGGATAATTTGACCATATGGAATATAAGAAGTTGAAAACTTTGGACAGCTTGACCATATGAAATAAGGCTCCTTGATGCATTTAGTTAGATTCTGCCTGTGATAACTGAGCTAACTGTCTGAATAACAGTGCCCACCACTTGTTACACAGCTGACAGAAGTGATTCTATGATTAACCTGGGTTGGTTGTTTCTATGGCTCAAATCACTGGATATCCAGAATTGTTCTGAACATCAGATTTTGCTCCATCTTGGAAGCATGTTCAAAATATAACCGGGAATATAGTATGCATATCATAGACACAGTTTTGTGGTGTGCACACACGGGCCATGATCTGGACGTGCAAAAAGGAAGGCTTCTGTTTGGTCTGTTGCTTTGGGAATAGATGTTGGTGGAATTAATCTCTCTGCATGTGTCATCCTTCCTATCACTGGTACTATGAGCCTCTTTCAAGAAGATGTCTCCTTTTTCCTTCATTCCTGTGTATGTGTATTAAGTTCCACATTCATCATTTTCTGATGACAATAAAGAGCTGTAGGAACGTCAACCTGACTGCAGTGTTTTGGATAACTCGTATCGTGAAAAATAAAGAAGAGAAACATTCTTCAACATTGGGTCCTGAAATGACATACTAGGAGCCTGAACTAATATGTTGGTAAGAATTGAAAGAAGGTCAAGAAGACAAATATTGCAGCAGACAAATATTCTGGCCTTGGATACTGATTAAATGAGGGGGAAGAGAAAGATGATGAAAAAAGAGCTTGTATTTCATGTCTGCATACTAAGAAGGAGAGTGGTATCAATCCCAGGAATATGGAAACCAAGAAGTTTGGCAAGAGTACTCTTTTGGATCCATTGACTTTCAAATAATAATGAGGTGTTTTACAAGAATGCCTAGTAGGAATCTGGAAATTAAAAGAGGGGTCACCTGAAGGCAAGACTTATGACTGGGACTTTGAAAGGGCCAAAAAAGGATGTAAGCAGAAAATCTTGAGTTGAACATCAAGTAGAATCCGAGTGTTAGATTTGAGTAGGACCTCAGAGATCAACTAGATTAACTTTCTCATTTTCTAGACAAGGAAATTTAATGCCCAGACTACAAGGAAGGCTTAAGGAACTTACTTAGATCCTCATATTATGATTTACTCTCTATAAATGGAGGAGGGATTTGAGGCTACTTTTAAACAGATAAATCATAAAGTGATTTTGCTTCTGCCAAGGAAATATTTCATCGTTATCTTTTTGATTCAACAAGGAGAAGTGCTCTTGCCTGAAAGGTATACTTTCGTGGTTATCCAAAGTGTTGTTTTTTCCTGTTTGTTTTTTTTTTTAAATAAGACTAGTTTTAGGTCCCAGATTAAAATGGAACTAGTGACTATAATATGGCACTAGCGCTTAGAGATGGGGATAAAACTCAAGACTGAGACCAAGACTAAAGACTAAAACTCAAGACCAAGACTTTTTTTTTTCAGAAAAAAGCGGATCTCATCCTTCTGTTTGCTTTCAAATACTCAGAGCTGTAATTTGATAGTCCAAAGACAAGAAAAGAAAAAAATAAATAAAGCTGACACGCTGTGTCCTGAACTGTTAACTGAACAATGTGGTCTACTCCCCTTGGCCAAGCCATTTGAAGGAAAGATGCATTCTTTGCTCTGGCGGGACACCTTAGGTTCCGAATCGGTTTATGTACAATTAGAAGTCTGATGGGCACTGAGTTATTAGAAACTTCATCTTTGCACAGTATTAGTTCAGTCAACAGTCCCTGTCAGTCACCTGAGATGGAAACTGGAAACCCCAACAGATTCCTTTATTTCTCTTTTTAGAAATTAAAAGCTCAGGAAAACATGTCAGGCCATAAAATAACACATAAAGAAACCATAAAAATTAGTAGGTCTGATTCTGAAAGTTAAACTTTTTTTTTTTAGCATGGTGCAAGGCACTGGATCCCAGTTGAAAAGAAAATACATCAAGAGAAAATACTTGCTATGTGGGCCATTAATAGTTAATATTCTTGACATTCAGAATAGGATTACAAAGCAACAAGTAACAGAAAATTAGCCCTAGGGAAAAACAATCAAATAAATATTAATAGATATTTTGCAAAGGAGAATTAAAAATTACCAAAGACCATAATAATCTTAATATTAATCAAGAAATGCAAGATTTGTTCTCTTATTGCCACACCTGTCCAATGGTCCAAGCCGGTAATCTTTGGCAAAGATTAAGAATAATGATAATATACAGAGCTGGGGAAACAAGAACACTGTGAAGTGGGGGTGGAGTGGGAATAAACATTCTGCAGAAAATTTGGCAATTTGAATCATAATCTTAACAAATGTGAAAACTCTTTGTGACAGTTGGATTTCCAAGAGCTCCCAATTCTGGCTTCCTGGTGTACGTATCTGTACACCCCTGGAGTGAGGGTGGGGCTGTGAGTGTGATGGGCGAGCACTCCTGTCATCAGGTTATGGTCTATGACAAAGGTGAGGAGATTTTGCAGATGTAATGAAGGTTGCCAGTCAGTTTAACTGAAGGGAGATTATGCTCGATGGGCCTGACCTAACCAGGCGAGCCCTTTAAAAAGGGTCCAGAGGTAAGTGGCAAGACGCAGCAGCAGATGCTCTCCTGTTGGCCCTGAAGAAGCAAATTATCATGCTATAGAGTTGGCCACATGGCAGAGAATGGCGGCTGGCCTCTAGTTGCTGAGAGACAGTCCTACAACCACAAGGAACTGGATTTTTCCAGCAGCATTGGTCTTGGAAATGACTCTGTGCCCCAGATGGGATTGTAGTCTTGGCTGACACCTTGAATGCAGCCTGGTGAGACCCCCCCCAAGCAGAGAATCCAGTTAAACTTTGCCCAGACCCCTGACCCACAGAAATGGTGAGGTAATACATGTATTTTATTTGAAGCTGCAAAGTTCATGGCAATTTATTCCAAAGCAATAGAAGAGTAATACATATTTTGAGTAACTAAGTCTGACCTTGGGAAGTCATCCTGAGGTTATAATCAGACACGCAAACAAAATTATATGTAAAAGGATTTTTGTTGTAGCACCATTTATTGGTGAGAGACAGGAAACAACCTAAAAATCCAATATTAATGGACAGAGCTATGGGATTTTGACCCACTACCACTCTCCACCTACCCCACAGTTCAGTCAGCCCCCCCCAGCTCCAAAGCTGATGGTCTCCATTTCCAACCTCAGGCTGGTAACACCAGTGTTCTCACTTTCTGAACTGGGAGGAAGGATGCGGACAGTCCGCATGAAGAAGGTCACAGATGCCCACTGCCCTTGCCTGGAGCTCAGAAAATTTTCAAGTATGAGTGCATCTCAATTTGCTATCTGCCTTTAGTCAGTTTCCAGAATCCTAAAATGTTTTTTCCAATTTTATACTTTTTTTTTCCTGAGTGGATTTGCTGAGCTCTTAACCTCACCATGGCTGGAAGTTCAAGTCATCTATTGTTTATGTAATAAACAAATCATAAAATTAGATTTTAGGGCTGTTGGAAGAGCCTAATGTAAAGCACTGTTTCAGGTCTGTAAGGCCGTTTCTCAGAGTCGCAAGTGGTGGCATGTCCTTCCATTGTCACTCTCTGATTTCTTGATCTGTGTACAGGGCTGCCCTGGCTGGTTCACCATGGTTCCTTGTAATGTCGTGAGGAATATATAACAACCATGTTTGGGCTCTAGCTCATCCCTATTCTAGGAAGCAAAGCTCTAGCAGACTAGGCTGACCACACTGCACTGCAGCTGACGATTGCTGTGTAGTTCATATGGAAGATCTTCGGTAGAGATAAATGGTGGGCAAGAAACCAGAAAACCAAGAATTGTAATCATCTTATTAAAGAGCAGATTCCCAATAAGAGAGAAATAAATAAAATGTGCTAGTTAGTAAACCCCACCTGGAGCCTGTTCCCCAAACCACAATCTCTCCACCGATGAAAAGCGTCTCACTTATGAGTTAGATGTTACTTGGATGAGTAGCTTTTGGTTTAATTAATCAAATTCCAGTAGCATGGGTTTGCCTGGATTCATGTTGATTGCAAAGATCCATTCAATCAGTTTCCTTCCTTGTAAAGGAAACGTTTAGATCTTCAAGACTAAGTTTTATTTTGCATGAGATGGTTTACGTTTCGTTGATTGTTCATTGTATGCACTGCACTTTGCTCTCTGGCTAGGAGTCCAGGTGTCTGTGAACAAGAGCACTCATTGAGTCACCCTTTCCCAGAGTGGTGCCCATTTAATAAAGTTTAATACATCATCTGGTAATGCCAGGCTAGTGAATAAGAATATATAAAGCATAGAAAAGGAAACTGATTTCTGCCAACCTAAAAATACACTGAAAAAAGAGAGGAACTGCAAAATTGTACAAGCTTGGCTGTTCCTACTTTTACTGTTCTTTTTAGCAAAATTGACAGGCAGCTTGCCCACCAGGGAGCTTTGTCCCCGTGGCTGACTCAGTCTCAGGAGCAAGGGTGGCAGCTCAGTATGGTTCACTTCCTGATGCCCTGATATCCCACCAAGAGGATTTGAAAGACAGGCGCCATTTACTGTGAGGGGTTAACATAACCTTCCTTCAAAATGAGTAGTTTAATAAACTAAGCATCCAAACAAAGTTAAGGAAGTCTCAAATCCCCCAGTCTCAGATTCCCAATTCTTCTGCTAGAGAGAAAACACAGACGGAAATGTAAGGAGATTATTGGCTGTTCCTTAAAATGCTACCAGTTAGAAAAAGGTCTTAAGAAAGAAAAATATCTTGCCTGAATTGTATTGAATGCTGCAACGTGACTGCTGGTGATGAGCAGTTTCCTTTCTGTGAAGGGAGGCCTATGAGGTTGTCTTTTAGACAGTAGAGGACAGATGCCATTTCTTGGTGGTCAAGAAACTCTCAATGAAAGGATAATGACAATGGTAGACAGTGATACTAACATAGGAGTAGAAGATAGTGTCACAGGGCTTGTCGAGTGGAGTCTTTGCTTCCAACCCTGCTGTTACCCTTGATCTTTCTTTTCTTTCTTGGCCAATCTTCGTGGAAAACTGGTCTACATTTGCTATTTTCACTCCTTTCCCTCTCAGCGCATATCAAGAGCATTGGGGGTAAGAATACACCATCTGTTTTCCACAATTTCAACCTTGGAATGACACACAGATTTGGCTTTCACTGTGTATCTGAGTTAAGTTATACCCTCTTTTCACTCTTGCCACATAAAATGGTTTCTAAGCTTCTCCTGTGCTCTCTGGCCTTTTAACTACTAGCACATTCCTAGATTTAGCTTTGGCTGTCTCCTAACTGGCAGGTCATACAGATCCTGTCCAGATAAATATAGCTCTCCTTCTCTGCATTTTTATTGTTAGGGGCCTTATTCCCCACTTCAACCCTTGCTTTATGTTTTTTTTTTTTTCAACCAGATAGGCTATACCATTATTTCAAAACATTGGATAAGATAGAAGACTCAATTTCTTCTCTGAGGTTAATGGAAATTAGATTTTTTCCTATCCGATTTTTCACAAAAGTGGGATTGAGCTTTTTGACAATAACATATAAATGGGAAGTATATTATCCTTTTCTGTAGGGGTCTGCTCCCTGGAGACCCACTGTCCCTCACTTTGTAGGTGTCAATTGATCCAAGCATGGGACCATTTCCTTGGATGATTGGAAGACTCTCTTCCAGAAGGTACTGTCTGATCAAGGGCTTGGTTGTCACTGAATAGGTATTTGATGGTGGATACATGAAGCCACTGTCCTACAACTTTATTGGGCAAGCTCATTGCAACAGAAGTACTTTCAGAAGGATCCCTTGCTGAAATTTATGAGTTAAAGCGCATTTGCTTCAGCCCAGCTCTTGGATAATCTCCCAGTGCCAAAATCCTGGAGGAACTACTGAGCCTGCCAAGCTTGGGCCCTACCAACCCACTGTAGCATGCAGACATGAGTCCCGAGAGCAGTTTGCACTGAGCCAGGTATCCCCATATGATGGGTGAGTTGGACCCGCAGCACACCTATCCTATGCAATCCTGAGGGTAGAGCTGTAGATTTGGGATGGGGGCCAAGCCAGGCATTGGTGTGGGGAGAGGCAGGAGGACAAAGTCCAGAAACACAGAGGCTGCAGGTTGAGGACAGTAATTTGCTGCTGGCTCACTGGATCAGCCAATCCTTCACACAGAAGTGGTTCAGAGCCCCAGATAGCACAAGGAGACTTTTCTTTGGAAGATTTTCACAGGCATGCACTTGGGGCCTTTTGTCTTAGAGAATTTGAGCTTCTGCAGCTAGCACCATAGACACAGAATGGCAGCCTATTTAGCAAGGCCTGGTATTGAGCATCTGTGCACACGAATAAGAATACCTGGCATAGTGTTGCTGCTACTATTACTGTGGGAACAGTTAACCCTCCTAATGGTTTTTCTCATTTGTCAAAGCTTTTGGTGTGTGGTGGGGAGGGACAGACCACGTCTTCTGATGTGACCTGGGGCGCTCATGCCTAATCAGCAGGCTGAGTGCAAAGGCATCCCAATCGAATCTTCCTCCCCAACCAGTGTATGCTCTGAAAGTATGAACTTTCTTTCTGTTCATGGCCCAAAAAACGCACCCTAGAAGATGTAATTTCGGGCCAGAAAGTTGAAGCCATGATTTCTATGCCCTTTTCTTTTAGGGAAGAAATATTTAGCAGGTCTTCCTTAGTTGAGTGAGGGTCTCAATTAATGGGGGCAGGTATATTCTTATAGTCACTTTATATGAAATGAAAGGAATATAAAATAATCCGGGTACAGCGCCCTTCTGTGATTTGGTTTTCCCACTTCATTCAATTTTATATTTTAAAAATTTATCCATGTTAATATAGCTGTAGTTTATTTATTTTCATGGCAGTATAGGTTTCTATGATACAATTAGATCACAATTTTTATTTTTCCTCTTTACAGTCAAAGGACATTTAGGTTGCTTTGTAATAATTACAGATAATGCTGCTATGAATAATCTTGTGCTTGTCACCTGATATGTGTGCAAGAATTTCTCTAGCGTATACGCATAGTAGTGGAATTGATGAGTCCTTGGGCTGTGTATATTAAACTTTAATAGGCAGTGCCACAAGTAAGAATTTACAATGTTTTATTACTGTTGTATTCCAATTATTTTTCAACTTGCTTTATGCTTTGACTCTGTTGTTTTGGTTTTTGACTTTGTTTTTTAAAAATTGTATCTTTGAAGAAACACTTTTTAAATTATATTTTTTCTACTGATTTATGTAATGTTGTAGTCTGTGAAATGTTCTCTGTGTAAAACCAACTCTTGGAAATATATTAAGACCTGATTTATGGCCTAGAATTTGGTGACTTTTCATAACAGATCCCTGCGTACACTAAAGGAATGTGTATTCTTGAGTTGGGTGCAATGTTCTATGTATGTACATTATCAGATCAAGCTTAAAACTATTTTTCAAGTATTCTATGTACTGACTCATTTTTGTCTAGTTTATTGTTTACTGAGAGCTTACTCTATGATTTACTTAATCTCTTATTTAAATGTATTCTTTAAAGTCTGCTTTGATGCTGGATTTGTCAATTTCTCCTTATATTTCTGAAACGATTTGCTTTTTATATATTTTGTTGGTATATTATTAGCTGTTGTAAGTTTAGACTTATTCTATTTTCCTGGTGATTTATTTATTTTTAACTGTGATTACCTTCTGTGGCTATGTGTTTTACTTTAAAGCTTCTATTTTTTCCTGATTATTAAATAATTACACAGGGTATATATTGTCATATTTTTACTCTTTAAACCTTTGAGTCCTTTTAAAGTGGTGTGTTTTTGTTTTTTGTTTTGTAGAAAGAGCCTGGCAATTCTTGTGTTTTAACTGGTGATTATAGCCCATTTACAACCATTGCTATTTTCAATATATTTAGATTTATCTCTACCATATAATTTATGCTCTATATTTGCCCTTACATTTTGCTCTCTCTTATTTTCTGCTTTTCTTACCATCATTTTGATTGATTAATATTTCCTCCCTCATTCCATTTTTTGCTACTAGTTTGTAAGTTATACACTCTATTTGTATTCTTTTAGAGGTTGCCTTCAAAACCTTAACATGCATGTTTAACCTAAAGTCTAAATAAGAATCTTTGCCCTCTCAAATAATCCCCAGACCATAAGTTTTAATTCTGATCATGCTGTCCAGATATATATGCTATTATTTTCCCAGGATTTCAATTCTATCTCAACATCTAAAGTCCCCTAAATTAGACATTATTTTTTATTGTTTAATACCATCACTGTTTGCTTAGATTTACCTACCCAGTGATCTCCTTTTCTCACCCCCTCTCACCATTCCTTTCTGTATCTTATATCTTCTTTACGGAATCTTTCTTGTTCTACCTATTTTATAAGTTCTTTTAGGGAGGGTCTGTTGATATTAAAATTTCTCAGTTTCCTTGTCTGCAAAAATGTCTTTAGCCCTTTTGTTAAACCATACTTTCACTTGATATATACTTCTAGGTTGATAGTTTTTTTCTCTCCACACTTTGAACATATTTTTCTAACATTGTCTGGCTTCCATTTCTGTTCTTGAAAGCCCAGCTCTTAATCTAAAACTAATTTCTTTGTAAATAATCTGTCTTTGTTCTCCTTCCTCCTACCCCTCAAGGCTCCTTAGATCCCTCTACTTATCTTTGTTTCTTTGGTGTCCTGGAGCTTCACTGTGTTTTTGTGTCTAGTTAGGGATTTGCTTTTATTTCTTCTGTTTAAGATTTATTGTTAGGCTTCTTGAATATGAAGATACGTGTATTCAATCAGTTCTGGAAAATTCTCAGCCATTGTGTCTTCAAATACTGCCTATCCCTAAACCCAAATAGTGCTTATCCTTTAGTAGATTCCTTTGGAACTACAATTAAATATATGGTAACACGTTTATGTTCCATCTTCTACATAGTTTAACATTTAAAACATTTTTTCTATGTCTTCGTTTTCTCGTGTCGCATTTCTTCAGAATTCTCTTCCAACTCACCAATTATTTCTCTGGCTGTATCTCACCTGCTATTTAATCCATCGATTGAGATTATAATTTTGATTTCTTAATGTTTCACTTCTAGACATTTTATTTGGTCTAGCTCCACCTGATTGCCTCTTATTTTTGCACCATGTTTTAAGTTTTTCAAAAATATTAAAGTATTTTATATTTTGACTCATCATTCTAATGTCTGCTGACTTCGCAGATCTGTGTCTGAGGTCTTCTAACTCTCCCTCTTCGTGGCTTGTTTCCTGGCGTGTTTAGAGAATTTGGGCTGGGAGGGAGCTCTTGCTCCGTGGGATTTTATATGTGGGCAATATTTGAGGCGTGGATTCAAAGTGCATTTGTGCTTCCTTCTGACAAGTGCTTGGGGGAAAACCAATCCATGGCGCTTTCAATTAAATTGTTAGGAGTTTTGGGCCCCACAGGTAATGTGAATTTAAGGCACATGTGCAGGATGTTTTAACCATAGTTGCCCCTCTGCTCAGAGTCTAGACTGAGCCATTCAAGTTCCCCTGTGCAGGATCATTCTCTCCACTCCCACCTCTTCTCTGCTCTGGTTTCCCCACACTTTGAAGTTCTGGCTTTACTTGGGGAGTCTCTGATTGGCCCTCGTCACTGCTTGGGGTGTCAATAAAAACCGGTTTCAAACTCACTGTTCTGGGTTATGCTTTCCTGTTGTTTGTAACTTCTCTTGTCCTTATATTCTTGCCAACTCAGCCATGCTTAATATTTTAAAATATATCATAGCCAACATTTTATGAATTTTTGTTCCAGAGGGTTTTCTTTATCAAGATAATAGGCCATATTGCCTGGCATAGAAGACCACTGATTCCGTCTTTAAATTGATTAGGGTGAACTTATTTCTTAGCATCTTCTTTTATAAGCCTCTCTCTTTTTTATCCTCTCTTTGTGTTTTGCTTCCTATTTCCATATTTTAGTCACCTTCAGGCCAGGAAGGAGCCCATCCTGAGTCACTGCTCACTGAACATGCAAGGCTATTTTGGTGCATTGCTTTAGGTGTTCCCCTTTGAATTGCGTTGAGACCTAAGTTAACTTTCTTCATCAGGTAATGTGCCCCTAGTGTCCACTCACTGAGTCGTGCTGGATCCAACCTCTCTCTACTCTCCAGCTGCTCTAGTTACCACATGGTTTCTTGTGAATATACCCAAAACTTTTCCAGTTTTGATCCATTCATCTTGTTTCTGCCCTGTCCTAATTTCTTGAAAGGAGGTCCTGTGATTCTTCACATTTATGCTTCTTTGCTCTTTGTAACTCACTTAACGTTTCCTTTTTAAAATTTCTCACTCCTATTGTTCTCATATCTTAATTGCCAGTTGGGCCTATCTGTAAACTGCAACACAATTCTTGCTCAGTCATGAATTTTAATAAACATAGATATATTATTTGCTAACCTTACCTGAGTATCTTCTCTGGATCTTGCTTTAATCACTGTGTAGCATTATATCATTTAACCTTCCCAACTATCCCAAGAAGCAAGTATTATTTAAAATCTCCATTTTATAGAAGAGAAAGTTGACGCATATACAGATTAACTATCATGCCTATCTTTTATTGATAGTGAATAATGTAGACAGATTTGGCCAAGCAGTTGATTTCAAAGCTCACATCTTTTGCATTTCAATAAATAAAGCAATGTATGTATAGCAACTAGCACTGTTAGTGTCACATAGTAGGCACTTAGCAAGTGTTTATCCCTCCTCCTTACATCATTCATATACTCAGATACATATAATTTAGGGGGACCATGGGATTTCTTTATAGCAAGGCTCTAAGATTGACCATGTAGGTAGCTGGGAACCTAATTACAATAAAAGAAGCTTTGGACTAGTGTTATAAACCCTTGAGATTAGATCAGAATCCTTAGACCGTCATCTGTATTGCTATTTAATCCTGATTCAAAAATCACATGTAAACTTCTAAATCTGATTTGAGCTAGAAATCTCCCTCCTTAATATAGCAAATCGAATAAGCCGCTTGCTAAAACCATCTCTTGATTCAAATTGTGTATCAGATCCTGCTATCAGTATCTTTAGGCACAACTTACTTGACAGAATTTTTTTTTACTATGAAGAACACATATTTAATCTTCAATCTCTGGGTTAACTCTGAGCGAAACAGCAGATTCCATCACTTCTGTAATACGGATTATTTTTTCTTTGTTTAGAAAACTAGATATGGCAGAAACAGCAGTGAAAGTCATGAGACACTCTGTGTTCTGCGAGCCCTTTGGGCGGGCACAGACCCTGCTCTCAGGCGGACCGGCAGTGGGACCTTCCATGATGTCTGGATCGATCAGCTCTTGGAGCTTGAAAGGTCCATGAAGACAGTCAGGTCCAACGGCTTTACTCTGTAGAGGGGAAGTGGAGCTCAGAGAAGAAAAGTGATGTGCAGGGTGGTCACCCATGAACCCTGTGCCTGTGGTCACAGAAGCATGGGTCTGAGCCATTTCTGTCTTTCTGTTTCTGTGGTTCAGAGCAGAGGACCTTTATTTGACTTAATTGTTTTTATAAATAGCTTTGCAACTGAACATGACAGCATAACAAACTGTGTGGGGTTTCCCTGGTGGCGCAGTGGTTAAGAATCTGCCTGCCAAGGCAGGGGACACGGGTTCGAGCCCTGGTCCTGGAAGATCCCACATGCCGTGGAACAACTAGGCCCGTGCGCCACAACTACTGAGCCCGCAAGCCACAACTACTGAGCCCGTGAGCCAAAACTACTGAAGCCCCCCGCACGCCTAGAGCCCGTGCTCCATAACAAGAGAAGCCACCGCAATGAGAAGCCCATGCACCGCAACGAAGAGTAGCCCCCGCTCGCTGCAACTAGAGAAAGCCCGTGCACAGCAACGAAGACCCAACGCAGCCAAAAATAAATAAATAAAATAAATAAATTTATTTTAAAAACCCCCCAAAACTGTGTGTTATTTTTACTTGTTTCATTAAGTCTGCACTATCCATACTTTTCTATTCCTCCTGCAGGATGAAGACCCACAAGAGATGGAGGATTTCGCCTGAAAGTGGAGACTCAGTTTGGCCGGGTTCGCGTCCTGTGATTATGAATGACGATTTGCAGGAAGAGCTGCTCACTTGCCTGCGGTTCAGAAGGCTCAGGAGGAGTGTCAGTGGGGACCAGAAACACGGATGTCCTCTGATGCTGAGTCTCACCAGGCCTCCTGCTTCCTGCTGGAGTTTTAACAATGTTCCCCAGTACAGAGGTTTGGAACAGCTGCTGAAATCTGAAACCGCAGTATTTGACCCATTATACCTGTGCAACTCTAAAAGTGCTATAGTTTATTACTTAATCTTGTTTGGAAAAGAATTGTATTTTATGGTTATGCAGAGTTACCTAGTTGGCGTTTAGAAAAAAAAAAAGTTTCCTTTACGCCGTGTGCAGTCATAGTAGGAATGCGCTATGTTAAGGACCGGCCATTTCTGACGACATGTACTTGACAATGACTTGGCCATGTGAGAAGTTAGAGGTCCAAAGACCATGAGAAGAAAAGTCCTCTTCGAGTTATAAGAAAAAGTGTGGCCAAGAGAAGCCCAAATAACTTTCCAAAGTCATGAACAAAGACTTCTGAGATCAAATCGGAACACATCTCAGGGATTTTCCAGGATACACTTCAGCTTCTATGCAACACCATTCTAATTTGGTCGTGGTAAATATAGGCTTCTGATCAGCAACTTGTCAAATACATTTATTTTTAAATCCCTCTTTACTTAAAAGCACATCTGCAACTCTTCTTAGTAGACCAGTAAAATCAGTGACACTCATTTCTGACTGACTGTGGCAATGAAGGACTCTCAGGGGTTAAATTTTGGCTGGCTAAATTGCGTCATTAAAAATAGAAGCATTGCAAAGTAAAGCACCTCAGCATTCTGTGGTCGGTAAGAACCTGCTAATTTGTCTTAATAAGAAAAATGTTTGTGATTGAACATATTCTGCGGTTCGTTTTAGAACTCAACCCGTAAAATGGCTTGTACATTAAAGATAAACATAGAGATAATACATTTGCGTATGTAAGGAAAATGGTTATACTTGATAAATACGAAGCATTGGAGAAAAACGTACTGTACAGAAAAGTGATTTGTAACAGGGTAGCTTGTCGGAATTAAACTGTCCTTCCGCTGAACAAAGAAAAGCAGCTCGATGTGCAAAAAATTTGCAGAGCGTTTGTCCTTCTGTCCTCAAACACAACACTACAGCCCTTTGAGGATCAGCTGGAAGGTTTCAGGGGCAGCTAACTTATCTCTAAGTATGTATTTTAAGCGGATTAAAAAGTTAGGATGCCTGTTAGGTCTAGTCACAGGCACGACTATGAAATGGGCAAAATTTGTCTGGAAGTTCCTTCCTCCTGCTGCAGTCAAATATGAAGCTTTCATGCTGCTCAATGCCCCACCCTGGAGGGACTCACAGGGTCCCTCCCGGAAATGGCCTAACCTTCAAAGTTGTCTCCTTTCCTCCACTGTACTCCATTCTAAGGAAGGAGACCACCCTTCTGTCTGGGGCACAACAGGTAATGATGAGTCAGTCCGCAAACTAATCATAGTCAACACGTCATCAAACCAATATATTAACCCTATAAATGGACTGAAAGTTTTATCCCAGATAAAATGCATGCATCTTCTGAAAACCCGGAGCAAGTGGCACTGATGCTGCGATTGGTACATCCTCTGGTTCACTGATGGGGGTTGTCTGAGCAGCTAAGATGTCTGGTACCATTGTGGGCATGTGGGTGGCCCCGTTTTCAAAGCATGGATATTCCTTAGACTTAGAAGTGCCTGTATGCATGCTTAGCTGTGTGTGTAGCAAACGCATTGATTTTTGTGGGATAAGGAGGTGTATGATGGGCTGCAGGGTGAAGCCCACTTTGCATGTCAGGGAAGGGAGAACCGGCCACGTGGACCTCCATATAGTCTTCAAAGCCAGGCAAGAACAGCCCTGGGGCTTAAATAAGCAGGCATAGTGCAACTGTGCAAAGCATTTCTGAATTAAACTGTCTTTTCACTGAACAAATAAAAAAGCGGTGAAGTAGAAGCACAGTGGGATTTATCTTCACCATACTGAGTGGGTGGAAATTCCATTACCATGAACAGATTTACACATGTAAGTCCAACACATCCACAGGAGACTGTTTGCTAACTTTGTATGATGAATAGTAATGATTAAAGTAAAATCTTAGGACTCTTTATTCTGTGCATGTTAATGAGGTGTAGCTTTTGTTTTCACATCACCAATCCCATAGTGGAATCTCATTTTCAATCTGGGTTGTTCACTCTGTTTGGATTTTATCCAGTTAACTAACACCTAAACAGTCTTGAATACCTTTTGCCCATATATAGTTACGGACAAAAACTTAGTATCAAGCAAAAACATCTAAAATGAAGGTTTTCAAACTCACATTAAGTTCTTTCATGAGATATTTTCAAAGCTGCATTTCATTCTTTTCCATTGGCAGGACTATTGAAGTCTACAAAAAGCTAAACTAGGAAGATTCCCTTCAGAGCTGATTCAATTATGTTACAAGTTTTAGAGAATAGAGAAAATATACTATAGTTTTATACTGTGCTTCATTGCTAAATTTATCTAATGTGTATATAAGTTGACCATATTCTACATTATAAATATATATATATAATTTAAGTAAGTAAACTATTTTAAAGAAAAAGAGAAGCACATTATCTTGAGTTAGATTTTTCTTTGGTGGTAGTTAGTTATTTAAAGAGCCGGACAATGTCCATCAACAGATGAATGGATAAATATGTGGTACATATATACAATGGAATATTACTCAGCCATAAAAAAGAATGAAATAATGCCATTTGCAGCAACATGGATGGACCTAGAGAATATCATACTAAGTGGAATAAGTCAGACAGAGGAAGATAAATATCATATGATATCACTTCTATATGGAATCTAAAAAAATGATACAAATGAACTTACTTGCAAAACAGAAACAGACTCATAAACATAGAAAACAAACCTGTGGTTACCAAAGGGGGAAGCAGGGGAGGGATAAATTAGGAGCTTGGGATTAACAGATACACACTACTATATATAAAATAGATAATCAACAAGGTCCTACTATATAACACAGGAAACTCTATTCAATATCTTATAATAACCTATAATGGAAAAGAATCTGAAAAAGAATATATATATATACATATATATGTGTATATATATACATAAATACATATAACTCAATCACTTTGCTGTACACCTGAAATTAACACATTGTAAATCAACTATACTTAAAAAAAAAGAACTGGACCCTTGCTCTCTACCTCTCCATTCCATTCTTCATTTAACAAACATTTATAGGATTTTATTCATTTAAGGAAGGTTTTTGCCTTTGTAGAGAAGACAATGCCTTCTTCTCTGGGTTGAAATACCAACTCATAGAAGCTCAAACTTTTCTTCATTTATGAATGACCATCAATAGACCCATAAGAAGGGAGAACTTCACTCAAATCAGTAGTCTTGAAAGTAAGAGTCCAAAAAGTAAGTAAACCTTGAGCTAATGATTTGCTATTATTGTCTGTTCCTATATTAACCATTGTTCAGTCACAGTTACAGTAAAAGCAACTCCTGGATTCTATAAGCAAATAACTGTGAAATGCCATCACTGAGTGAATTCTGTATAGATTCACTATTATCAATGCCATTAATGAAAAGAGAATTCCCTCTATGGTATGTTATAATTCCAAGGCAAAGTTTGTTTGTGAACTAATATTTAAGAAATTATAAGCCAATTGCACATACAGTTATTTTGCTCTTTTCCTCTGTGATATAGTTTTTTTCTCAATATTTTGAATAGAAAAAAATTAATTCTTGGGTTGGGAAAAAAAAAACTGCTTCTGCAAGAAAAGTGCCATTTATACTTACAAAATACATCTGTATTTTAAATTTGAATTTCAAAATATTTTAAGTAAACTGAAAAGCAATGTTTCTTTAAGAGCCAGGTTGTCTCCTTGAAGACTGGATGCAGGGGGCAGGGGGTGACCAATGATTGAGGGGTGACCAATGATTGAATGGTGACCAGGAAGGAGAGAAGTGGATGCTGGCCAAGAGGGGCCATGGGTGAACCACAGGAAGACCCAGACTGAAACGTGTTCCCTGATCTTCCTATGCTTTGCCTTCCTCTGATGTTAAGAGGGAGAGAAAGTCAAGGAGGGAAGGAGCTTAGATTTTAGAGGGCCAAGATGGCCTTTTCATGGAAAAGTTGATAAAAATAAGATCAAGGGAGGCAGTTAGATAAGAAGGCTTTCCAGAAGAAAGAGGAATAATAAGGATGTAAGTAACATAATTTCTCTGATAAGCAGAATTTTCTGAGAACTTCAGACTTCCCCTCGCAAATGCTTTCATATTTATAAAATATGTGAATGTATATATGCTCAACGACCTATCACTTAGTTTACTCAAAAATTACTGCCAATTCCAATGCAGCTTCCCCACTCCGCCTCGCACCAGCACCACCATTTCTGCCTTTTTCTAACTGGAGACAAAGCCAGACTGGGTGCCAGGATAATACAAGGAATAGGTCGTTTGTAACAGCTCAAGGACAAACAAAAAATGCACTTACATATTGCTTACTTTGCGCCAGTGCTGTTTTAAGAGGTTTACAAATATTTAATCTTCACCAAACCCCTAGGAGGTAGATATTATGATCGTCTTCATTTTACAGATGAAGAAACTGAGGTGCAGAGAGGTTAGAATAGTTACCCTAAGTCACACAGCAAATAGATGCTGGAGTCAGCAGTTCAGCCATGCAGGCGGGCTCCAGAGCTTATGCTCGTAAACACTACACTTTGCAAAGACAACCCTCCCTTTGCCCCAGGCAGCCACCACACACAAGTCTGTGTTTAGATTGCAGTGAGCCTCTTCTTGGATGAAACTCAGAATTACAACCGTAAGAGATGGCATTTTTTTTTAATTTATTTTTTTAACATCTTTATTGGAGTATAATTGCTTTACAGTGGTGTGTTAGTTTCTGCTTTATAACAAAGTGAATCAGCTATATGTATACATATACCCCCATATCCCCTCCCTCTTGAGTCTCCCTCCCACCCTCCCTATCCCACCCCTCTAAATCGTAGAAAGACCTAAATGCAGCAATCCATAATATTACGTGGGCATGATTGGATTAACCATCCTGCCTATGAAGAATGAATCAGATTCCAGAAAATTCAGTTGAGCCACCCCAAGAAATGCATCTTATCTGATAAGAGTGAGTTTCCCTTGAGTAGTTTGTTACCTTTTCCAAAAATACAGTCAAGAAAAAATACAGAAGGAAGTATATGATAATGAAGAAAATTTAGTACAAAAAGTGTTGATGCCAGGAACTGAAATGTACAACTTCAGATTAGCTGTATGTGGTGCTAATACTCGAAACTGTTCATAGGGTTGAGGATTTGCATACACCACGTATAGATCAGATGCTTTTGATAAACGCCAACAAAGAATTCACTTTCAACGGCATAGATGCAAGCATGCGTACTTCATGCTCAAAATAATAGGAGCAACCAGAGGCATTCTCAAGCTAAATAAGAACCTACATTCCTGAAATCTCAGCTGGCCAAGGTAATTGATCTTTAGTTATAGTTCCTGATATTATTAAATACTGGAATTTAAGAGTATTTTGAACTTTGATTCTGAATTCCTTTTAACCTGAAATGAATTCACATTCAATCTATACATAGTGTTACACAGCCTAATGATGTTTTGGGGATTAAAGAAATTCTGTCAATTAAAATCATTAAAAAGCTTCTCTCTCTGGTTAAAGCAAACAGAGGCCCTTAGATGTCCTTTTCCTCTTCTAATAAATTTTGCTTTATCTCAGGGAGAAGACGGAACTTCCGTGTGAGCAACCCTAATTGCTTCTCCACTTGATCAAGGTCCAGTCACTTTTCCACTACATTTGACTTACTCCTTAATCAAACACTTTTATGCATATTTTAAAATTAAACTTTTCATCTTGAGATAATTGTAGGTTCACATGCAGTTGTAAGAGACAATACACAGAGATCTGTGTACCCTTGACTTAGTTTCCCCCAAGGGTAACATCAACTTCAGCACAAAATCACAACCGAGATATTGACACCATCAAGATGCAGAGCAGTTTCATCAACGCTGGGTCCTCTTGTATTTCCCCTTTAGAGCTACGCCCACTTCCCTCTGCTCTACTTTAACCCTGGGCCGCCATTCATCTGTTCTTCACTTGTACCATCTTGATATTTCAAGAATGTTGAAATGGAAACACAATGTTTGTTTAGCCATTCACTGGTTGGAGGAAGTCTGGTTTGTTTCCAGTTATTGAGTGTTCTGAATAAAGCTGTTATGACCTTTTGTTTATAGATTTTTATGTGAACATGAGTTTTCCTTTCTCTAGGATGAATGTACAGGAGGGCAATTGCTGGGTCATCTGAGATTCACATAATTAGTTCTTTAAAAATTGTCAAACTATTTTCCAGGGTGACTGTACCATTGTAATTCCCACCAGCAATGTATGTGGGATCCAGTTTCTCATTATCCTTACCAGCATTTAGTGGAGTCACTATTGTTTATTTCAGCCATTCTGATGAGCCTGCAGTGATATCTCATTGTGGTTTTAATTTATGTTTCTCTAATGGCTAATGGTGTTGAAAATCTTTCATGTGCTTATTTGCCGTTCATACAACTCTTTGGTAAAATGCTCTTCATGTCTTTTGCCCATGTCTTAGTTGTTTTGTTTGGTTTTCATTGTTGAGTTTTGAGACATCTTTATATTTTCTAGGTACTAGTCCTTTGTCAGATACATGGTTTGCAAATATCTTCTCCCAGTCTGTAGCTCGTCTTTTCATTCTCGTAACAGGTTCTTCCAGAGAGCAAAAGTTTTTCATTTTTATGAAGTCCAACTTATCAGAAGATAAATTACACATTGCCTCTTTTTCACCATCATGGACTTAGACTTGGAACACATACTAAGGGCTGAATAAACATGTGTTGGAGGAATAAACAAATGACACCCCTGGGATGGTAGGTAGAGACTTTTGGAAGTAAGACGTTTGTGCAGGAACAATTGTTCAAGAGAGCCTATTACTTAGTTGGGGGTAACTAGTCCTTCTAAAGTTAAATATGGACAATTCCACAGAGCTTGTCACATAGAATGCGTAGAACAAATAGACCTTTCATTCATGCTAATTTTATAGAGAAATGGAATTTTCCCCATTGTGTTATATACTTTTCTGTAAGCAAAATTTCAACTTACAGTTAAGAATTGATTCTAATTATACCATAAAAATATATCAACTTTGATATGCTTGCTCATAGCCAACCATAGATACTATGCGGTTACCCATTCTTTTATTTTTTAACCATTTGTGTAATAATCATCTAATTTACTTTTACTTTGAGCACCTCTCCTCCAGTTATTGGATGTCTAGTCTATAAACTGTGAAGCATTGCTTATAACTGTTTTAAGATAACTGCTGGAAAATCAATGCTGTTATTATCCAAATGTATATTTATGTGAATGCAAAATATAGTTTACAGTAATAAACTAAAAGACTGTTACTAACAATTGCCATATTTTATATGGAGCACTGACCTAATTTGCTTTTACTACCTGGAAATTCTGGTAAATAATTTGCTGTGAATGGTGACTGTAGGCAGTGGTAGGAAATTATTATTCCACAAATATTATTACATTATCTATGAATTTGCAGAAAGTCAGTCAATATTAAAAAATCAATTTATCTCTCTGATAAATGACACTATTCCTTTGTCTACAGGTACAGACATTTGGACAAAAAGAAAATGTATGCAAATGCTTAACTTTGTACCACAGTTTGGGTGGGTTTCATGGTGGAGGTTGGTTATACATACATCATTGGATTTCAGACTGGTAGTTTGAGTTGCTTCCTGCTTGATTTATCATAAACAGACTCTTCTATTTTTTTAAATTTATTTTTTTTAACATCTTTATTGGAGTATAATTGCTTTACAATGGTGTGTTAGTTTCTGCTTTATAACAAAGTGAATCAGCTATATGTATACATATATCCTCATATCCCCTCCCTCTTGCGTCTCCCTCCCACTCTCCCTAGCCCACCCCTCTAGGTGGTCACAAAGCACCGAGCTGATCTCCCTGTGCTATGCGGCTGCTTCCCACTAGCTATCTATTTTACATTTGGTAGTGTATATATGTCCATGCCACTCTCTCACTTCGTCCCAGCTTCCCTTTCCCCCTCCCTGTGTCCTCAAGTCCATTCTCTACATCTGCGTCTTTATTCCTGTCCTGCCCCTAGGTTCTTCAGAACCATTTGTTTTTTTCAGATTCCATATATGTGTGTTAGCATATGGTATTTGTTTTTCTCTTCTGACTTACTTCACTCTGTATGACCGACTCTAGGTCCATCCACCTCACTACAAATAACTCAATTCGTTTCTTTTATGGCTGAGTAATATTCCATTGTATATATGTCCCACATCTTCTTTATCCATTCATCTGTCGATGGACACTTAGGTTGCTTCCATGTCCTGGCTATTGTAAATAGAGCTGCAATGAACATTGTGGTACATGACTCTTTTTAAATTATGGTTTTCTCAGGGTATATGCCCAGTAGTGGGATTGCTGGGTCATATGGTAGTTCTATTTTTAGTTTATTAAGGAACCTCCATACTATTCTCCATAGTGGCTGTATCAATTTACATTCCCACCAACAGTGCAAGAGGGTTTCCTTTTCTCCACACCCTCTCCAGCATTTATTGTTTGTAGATTTTTTGATGATGGCCATTATGACCGGTGTGAGGTGATACCTCATTGTAGTTTTGATTTGCATTTCTCTAATGATTAGTGATGTTGAGCATCCTTTCATGTGTTTGTTGGCAATCTGTATATCTTCTTTGGAGAAATGTCTATTTAGGTCTTCTGCCCATTTTTGGATTGGGTTGTTTGTTTTTCTGATATTGAGCTGCATGAGCTGCTTGTAAATTTTGGAGATTAATCCTTTGTCAGTTGCTTCATTTGCAAAAGTTTTCTCCCATTCTGAGGGTTGTCTTTTCGTCGTGTTTATGGTTTCCTTTGTTGTGCAAAAGCTTTTAAGTTTCATTAGGTCCCATTTGTTTATTTTTGTTTTTATTTCCAGTTCTCTAAGAGGTGGGTCCAAAAGGATCTTGCTGTGATTTATGTCATAGAGTGTTCTGCCTATGTTTTCTTCCAAGAGTTTGATAGTGTCTGGCCTTACATTTAGGTCTTTAATCCATTTTGAGTTTATTTTTGTGTATGGTGTTAGGGAGTGTTCTAATTTCATTCTTTTACATGTAGCTGTCCAGTTTTCCCAGCACCACTTATTGAAGAGGCTGTCTTTTCTCCACTGTATATTCTTGCCTCCTTTATCAAAGATAAGGTGACATATGTGCGTGGATTTATCTCTGGGCTTTCTATCCTGTTCCATTGATCTATATTTCTGTTTTTGTGCCAGTACCATACTCTCTTGATTACTGTAGCTTTGTAGTAGAGTCTGAAGTCAGGGAGCCTGATTCCTCCAGCTCTGTTTTTCTTTCTCAAGATTGCTTTGGCTATTCGGGGTCTTTTGTGTCTCCATACAAATTGTGAATTTTTTTGTTCTAGTTCTGTGAAAAATGCCAGTGGTAGTTTGATAGGGATTGCATTGAATCTGTAGATTGCTTTGGGTAGTATAGTCATTTTCACAATGTTGATTCTTCCAATCCAAGAACATGGTATATCTCTCCATCTACTTGTATCATCTTTAATTTTTTTCATCAGTGTCTTATAATTTTCTGCATACAGGTCTTTTGTCCCCTTAGGTAGGTTTATTCCTAGGTATTTTATTCTTTTTGTTGCAATGGTAAATGGGAGTGTTTCCTTAAATTCACTTTCAGATTTTTCATCATTAGTGTATAGGAATGCAAGAGACTTCTGTGCATTAATTTTGTATCCTGCTACTTTACCAAATACATTGATTAGTTCTAGTAGTTTTCTGGTAGCATCTTTAGGATTCTCTATGTATAGTATCACGGCATCTGCAAACAGTGACAGCTTTACTTCTTCTTTTCCGATTTGGATTCCTTTTATTTCTTTTTCTTCTCTGATTGTTGTGGCTAAAACTTCCAAAACTATGTTGAATAATAGTTGTGAGAGTGGGCAACCTTGTCTTGTTCCTGATCTGAGTGGAAATGGTTTCATTTTTTTCACCATTGAGGACGATGTTGGCTGTGGGTTTGTCATATATGGCCTTTGTTATGTTGAGGAAAGTTCCCTCTATGCCCACTTTGTAAATAGACACTTTTAGCATCTGATGCATGTTTAAGTTTTCTGGCATCATTATTTTTTTGCTCATTCATTTATTCATTTAGTAGTTTTGAACTACTCTGTGCGTGGTTCTGGGGATCAAAAAGAATAATACACAGTCTTTGCCTTTAAACACGTACACGTTTAGTAAGGGAGATATAAATGTAGAAAGATAATTAAAATATGGCTTATTACGTTTCATGGTAAATGTATGGACAGATTCTTAGGGGAATACACATAAAGGGCACCAAACCCAGCCTGTGTGTGTGTGTGTGTGTGTGTGTGTATGTTTGTGTGTATGTGTGTGTGAGCGAGAAAGAGAGAGAGAGAGAGGGAGAGAGGGAGAGATGGGGGTGAGGGATGCTACAAGTTTTAGGACAGGCTTCTGGGAGAAGTTACCTGGGCAGAGTACTAAATATTGGGAAGAAATTAGCCAGGCAAAGACAGAGAGAAGAAAACAATCAAGTTATTTATACAGAAGCAAAATAAACTCTGCAATTTGTCCATATTAAACTTTGAAAAGTCAAGTTGTTTTTGAATGAATAATAGACTTCCATTGTTATATTCAAAAACAAACCTCTTTACTCAGCCATAAAAAAGTATGAAATAATGCCATTTGCAGAAACATGGATGGACCTAGAGATCATCATACTAAGTGAAGTAAGTCAGAGAAAGACAAATATCATATGATATCATTTATATGCAGAACCTAAAAAAATGATACAAATGAACTTATTTACAAAACAGAAATAGACTCACAGACACAGAAGACAAACTTATGATTACCAAATGGGAAATGGGGGGAGGGATAAGTTGGGAATTGGGGATTAACAGATACACACTACTATACATAAAACAGATAAACAACAAGGACCTACAGTATAGCTTGGGAACGCTACTCAATATTCTGTAATAATAACCTATAATGAAAAAGAATCTGAAAAAGAATATATATATGTATAACTGAATCACTTTGCTGTATACCTGAATCATTGTAAATCAAATGTACCTCAATTTAAAAAAAAACCCTCTTACTTACAAATGTCTTTACCTATTTATGTTTCCATCCCCCCAGCAAACACTCCAGCCCCTTCGTCTATTATTTACCCAGGGAGCTCAAAGCCGTTTGTTTGGTGTGGGGTGGAGATTCAGTCTGGAGATGGGAAGGGGATGGAGGGTGCTGAGCGCTGAGGTCCTCTATGCTGGATGGAGAGGAAAAGGAAAGTCACGTATGAGTGTAAAGCAGCTGGCGTTACCCGACTACATTTCATTTTTAGCTTAATCACTGATGTTTCTGGGCAGGGTGGCATTGGAGAAGCCTTGGACAGGAGAGCTGATGCTCCTGTTACAGCGGATCAGTTGAGCACCGTGAAGCTGAAACTAGGACGTGGCAGAGTGGATGGAAGGGAGAAACGGGCGTGAGGAATACTTAGGAGACGGTTACCCGGTCCCAGTGAACGTGATGAGAGGAGAAAATCGTGGACACCCCGGATTTCTGGTGAGGCTGACCCCACCAACACGTGGAGACCAGAGGCGAGGAGAACTGAGAATGAAGACATCCAGAGATTGATGTAAAATATTCCACATTTTAAATCTTGGAAGCTAATTAAACTTTAAACCTCTATGCAGGGGCCAGGGGGAAGATAACGCTGTCTGTGGTCTGCCACGTCGTGCTCTCTGTCGGCGACTTGGGCTGGAGTGACAGAAGATGATGTTGAGGGTCAGGAAGTGGTGACGTCCCCTCCACCGAGACCGCATTCCGCTGGTAAGTACTCACTTACTTCGTGCCTGATCTGTGCCAGGTTCAAGGGATTTAGCGGTAAATGAGAGAGTCAAAAATCCTGAAAGGCAAGTGACATACAAGGACGTTTTTTCTCCTCTGTGGTTATTTGTTCTCTTTGTGGTATTGACATGCGGTTGAAACAAACCTCAGCGTCTGTGATGCACTCGGCTGCTGGTATCAGATGGGTTCCTACTTAGCTTATCAGATGCCCTGGATTTAGCTCTGCAACGATTAGAAACAGACCCTGGAAAGGTTCTTGAATTCTCCGTGCTTCTGTCTTCTTGCCTGTAAAATGTGCATGATGATAATGCCAACGTGCAGAATTATTGTGAGAATAAAGTGAGAAGGTGTCTACGGGTCAGCCCATGTTCTGGCTCCTATGAACTATGCAAAAGTTGGCTGTAATAAAGATTATGATGTCCAACTTGGCACCCTGCCCATGGGTCTAAAACAGTGATTTTATGATGTTTATGGGATGTAAATGTGACTTTCACGCATGCAAGTGTGAGTGGAGTGACAAAGTAGCTGCTGGAAGAAAGGTTTGCCCCTATCGCCACTAACGGACATCTCTTGTCTTTCAGGAGAACCGATTCACAGAAAATCTGTTCCTGACCCTCTGTGGCGATGGGGTCTAGCTGACCTCATGAGACAGAACCTGTGAGTTTGATTGAGTCTGACAAGAATTATGCACATTAAAGAGGCTATCTTGCTATGTAAAGCATTTATTACTGTGGTGGACATTATTTAGCATTTTCTGTGTGTCAGGTGCTGAGCCAGCCCGGTGCCGGATATGAGAACGAAATGGACAAATCCTCGACCTTCATGGAGTTTATAGTCTAATGAAGAAGTCGGGCTTTTAAGCAAGAAATAGCTTAAGTTCCGGCTCCAATACAGCACAGGAAGGAGCGCTCAGCTTAACTTGAGGGATAAGCCATGGCTTCTTAAAGGAAGTGATGTGAAAACTGACATTTAAAATTGAGTGACATATATCCCCATATCCCCTCCCTCTTGTATACATATAGCTGATTCACTTTGTTATACAGCAGAAACTAACACAACATTGTAAAGCAATTATACTCCAATAAAGATGTTAAAAAAAATAAAAATAAAATTGAGTGACAGAGTCAGCCAGACGAGGGCAGAGGATGGCAGATCCAAGATGAGCAGGAACAAGTGTTTATTACGCTGCAAAGTCAAATAAAGCAGCTTTTGACTCAATTTCTTAATTACGTGTCAAGATTTGTTTTTAGGATAATTTTCAAGGTGTATGTTGTTGACTTAATAGATCATATTATTAAAGTACACACTGAATTGGAGTATCATCTTGGACTTACTGCCTTTTTGAAATGAACATATTTCGTAGATCTCAAAGACATTTGTACGTGCATCAATGTCACAGGGATAGATAACCCATCTCCCATTTACCCCGCCCTTTCTCATTGCCACCTCTCTCATTTACATCTTATCTCTTACTGAACTAGTGCAATCTCGTCTTCACTGATTTCCTTACTTCCAATTTTTTCCCCACTTCAATTCCTTTTATGCTTTGCTGCAAAATTAAATTTCCTTAGAGAAGCTCTTATTTGATCACTCCCGTGCATGCAGTTTCTCATGGAATCCCCACAGCCTGAGATGGTCATCCTAAATCATTCAGCCTGGTGCTCAAAGCCTTTCTTATGGTTCCAGCCTCCCTTCTCTGCTGCCTTTGCACTACTCTGCTCCTTGGGAATCAACATAGACTACTTGTTGTTCTGCTTTCCTGCCTCGTTAATTGTTTTTCGTAACATCCTTCAGTTTCGGATGCAGGTCCCCAGCCTGTACACGTTGAAAGATCCACTTTGTGGACCAGCTCAAACATTCCAACAATTGTGAAGTCCTCGCCCAACCTCCTCACTCCCACTATTGTGTTTTTTCCTTCCTTTAAATCCCCAGCACTACGCCCACATATACAGTACTATGCATACATAGCTTGTATTGCGTTTGTAAAATTATGCCTTGTTAGTGTAATGTGCGTACATACTTTGATGCACTTGGGGTAAGGGCTATGTATTTCTCAACTCTGCATCTTTTATTTCTTTTAGCACAATATTCTTCACATTGTAGGTGATTAATGTTTATCGAAGTTTAGCAATTCTATTAGTTAGTACATCAGTCACTGCTAATTCTCTTTGAGTTGAAAAGACTTGATCTTATGTACTTGTATTTGGAGTGGTCTCAGTTCATGGAATCATTGTATTTTTTTAATCTTGTAAGTAGAGCACTTAGCGTTTATGAATGATTCCATGTTTATTATTTTATTTTATGCCCTAAGGCTCATGGGACATTAATACATGTATCAACACAGCATCTTTCTTGGTGCAGGCACAGAAAGGTGGAGAGGCTCCCTGGAGCTCTCTCTGAGTCAGTGAGGACCAGAGGTGGGATGGGAACCAAATTCCTTCTGTTCTGTCATTTACCACCTGCAGCAGCTTCCCTGGTGTCTCTTTCTTCCTTCTGAAGACCCAGTGCAGTGTAAACACTATTACTAAAATCAGTATTTTCTCACTGTGCACAGATGTCCCTTAAGCTTGAACATGGCTCCTATAGCAACTTGAGAAGAAGAATTGCACTTGAGCCGGTGTAGGTGGTCAGGTGCCAGCCTCAACCCAGATGAGTAGCACAGTTGTTTAATGTCTACTCTTGTCATTTTTTGGATAACTGCCTTTACCAAATTTCTGACAGGTGCTATTGGTACAGACCTGCTGCCTGCTGACCGGACCCCAGGAGAGAGGGGGAGGGTACGTGTGCATTGGGAGGGCGCCCCCTTTAGCAGCACTGTTCTTCCTTCTTTGATGCTGTTGTCCCCTTAGGCTTCAGCGGGAAGTGATGAGAAGCCCTCGTGTTTGCAGGCCATCCTGGAGGCCCAGGGGTTGGATCCATAGTTTCTTTTTTTTTAATGGACTTGCCACCAGCAAGTAAGCTGTATGGTAAGAGAGGAAGATCCCTGGACTTATGTTTTGAAGATAAATTTTCATCTTCCACCTAGCTCTACCTTTAATTGCTTTGTGACCTCGAGCAAATTGCTGAAGCTACCAGAGGTTTGGCGACCTCACCTCTAAACAAAGCTACTGTGAGAACCAGACAGGATAAAATGTGGGAAATTTCATAAACTTCATAAACTTCAAAAACTTCATAAACTTCAAAGCACGTCACTAGGATGAAGTGCTATTGGTAGAAGATAGGAGTAAAGTAGGGCTTTGAATTCAATTCTGTTAAAAATTTTGAATTAAAAGTCTAATCGGCTTACCTGCTAGTTTTTTGGGGAAAGCGTTTTATAAAGCCAAGATGGCATAGAGCTTGCCAGATAATTCTGAAGTATACTTACAAATACTTTATATTTTTCAACCTTATTCATCAGATTTAATAATTAAACCACAAGGAATGAGTAGTAACTGTCACAATCTATAAAGCTAATCAAATGTGAAAGAAAAATGTAGCTTAGCATCCTATCTGAACAACAGCAAGAAGATACTTATAAACACTCTTCTGGACTTTCCTTGTTCTAGATGAGAAAGATAGCACAGCTTCCTTTTATGCACATGCTTTTAAAATTGAGAGAGGTCAACTTAGCTTATTGTTTTTTTTTTGCATTCTTAGAAAGAAAGATTTAATCTCAAAAGTAACAGCAAGAGCAAATACAAAACAAAAACCAAACCACACCAAAACAAAGCAAAAAAGAGCTTTCACCATTTGTATGAGTTCTTGACTGAAAATACCAAGGCTTTTTATTAAAATTATTGGAGTGATTCTTATTTCAGAAATCAAATAGCAAGAATTTCACTCTAACCTCCAAAGAACTTTGCATTGTTATTGTCATGGATTTAGGAGGAAGGTACTGGAAGAAGAAGTCGATGAAAAATAGAGAGAAAAGTTTCCAAACCTCTGCATTCTACCACCTAATTCTCTTCAATATCCTGAGTAATAAAAAACAATCAGCCCAAACCAAAACAAAACAGTCTCTTGATGCTTTGTGTGATGGAAAGAATGGTTATTGAAGAGACGAAGAGTCTGGAATCACTGAAGAACAGACCAATCTGTTATTAATTTGTCAAGTAGTAGGATCCTAACTAGGTCTCAGGAGATCATTTTATTGATTATCTGCTTGAGAATGTATCATTCCCTTTAGACGCCTCAGAGAGCTGGCTCAGTTACATCATGCCTCAAGCATATTTGAATACAATAGTAGCAATAACAAAACACACAAGGAAAATTGTCAGAACTAGTGATACATATTGAATCATGGAGTCTAGAACAGTCAGTTTTAAAAGATGCGTCCAATCATGGGAGCACCAGTGAGGTGTTCCACGTGTTGCAAATCAGTGTCTCCTCCTGGGTTTTTGTGCTTGGATTGAGCTTGGGCCACATGCCAGGCACTGCTCCAGGTGCTTGGAGACACCCCAGAAACACAACACACAAAAATCCTGCCCATCCTAACGGAGCTTATATTCTATTGGGAAGGACAGTCAAGAAGCACCTCTAAAAAGGAGAAATGGGTGATGTTTGATGGAAATAAATGGTAATGAGAAAAAAGTAGGGCAAAGACTGGGGAGGTGAAGCGTCAAAGGGAAGGATGGCTGCAAAGGCCATGCTGAGAAGGTGCAGGAGCTGCCTACAGAGTGTGGGAGGGCCAGCCAGGTAGAGAACAAGTTAGGACACTGCCAAGGTGGGAATGGCAAGAGTAGGGGGCCAGGGCTGAGGATAACCCGCACTGAGGCTGGAGCTATGACTCGGTGTGGGTCAGCGAGGACCTGGGCAGACCTTGAAGTATTGTGAACCTAGGAGTGAGCTGATCTGGGTCTCCATTTAACAGGATCGGTTTGGCTGCTGTGTTGCAAACAGAGGGGCCGAGGGCAGAAGAAGCGTGAGGAGGTTGACCAGTTTCTCAGGCTGCTTTAAGAATCAGGACAATATAGAATCAGAATGATGGCTATGGAGGCCGTGAGATGCAGTTGAACTCGGGATCCGTTTTTAAGTTAAACCAACAGGGTTTACGGATGGGAGAGATGTGAGTGTGAAAACTACAGTGGAGTCAACGATAGCAGTAAGGCTTTTAGCTCGAACAGCTGCAAGAAAGAATTTGCCACTAACTGAGATGGGGAAGTATGAAAATGAACAGGTTTGGGGGGAAGTAGCAGGAGCTCATGTCAGGTCTGAAATGCACTCGCTACTGATGGCTCTTGGCTGAATTCCTCCCTGGGCCTGGCCCTCTAATGGGCGCTGCCTCGCCGAGGTCACGCCTCCAGTGAGCGCAGCTGAGGTCCAGTGTGATGGCGGGGATGCAGGCCTCGTCCACAGGCCGTAACCAGGGACCACAGGGAGGCTCCCGGCTCGGGCTCAGGACGCACCGCTCTGCTCCTGCCTCGGCCCATCCTGCTCCCGCGCCTCACAGGGTCGCTACTGAGAGCACAGCCCAGTAAGCTTTCTGTACCCAAATCTCCGTCTGTTTTCCGGGGACCCACCTTAGGACCCCTTCTAGGGGCCCCCCACATAGAAACTCTGTCCTTCTTCTTGGTGTAGCTGGTACCACCCTGTTCCACGCAGTATCTGCTTTACAGAGACCCGTAATGATTATCCTCCGACAAGATCCCACGAGATCCGGCACTGCGCTATATTTACTTATATACTTTGCTCCTAAAAGAGAGTGAATGAATATTTTTCATGTGCTTAATAGATAACTGTAATGCCCCTGAACAGAAACTAAAAAGAAGAAATTAAAGACGAAAAGCAGTACTTTCAAACTGAATTCAGATGTCTGTTTCCCTTTGTGATTCATGTAACGGCAAGCAAAGTCACAACACCCTCTAGCTGTTGCTTCCTTGGCCTTTTGAGTGCTAGAAGTCTGACAGTGTGAAGACCGACTTGTAACTGGCTTTTCTCCTCAGGCCTCTACACTTGGATCTGCGTTCTATCCACAATTTCAAAACAGAAACATCTAGGCAGCTATAAGCAATTGTTTTTGTCTGCAATGTTCCAGACAACATCACATTTGACTGTATCCTTTTGAATGGACTGATCTGTGAACTGAATTAACCAATTTATGAAATGTTTGACTAGTTGGACAGCCTATGAAAAAAATACAAGAGAAATATTTCTCTAAAACCCTTGCTCTGTGTACAGGACGGACGGCACCTTGGCATCACCTAGTCCATTCTCAAAATGCCCACGAGGGAAAAACTCACACAACTCCTGCAAGCTGTATTTGGGGAAAAAGGGAACCGGAGTTTACTGAGTGCTCCCCTCATGCTGGGACCTTTGTGGGCCCTTTCATTCAAGTCTCAGCAGCACCCTCCACAGTGTGGCTCTCAACCTCGGGTGCCCATTGAATCACCGGAGGAGTTTAACGCCCTGGTGCCCGGATCCTGCCCCCAGAGAGTCTGATGTAGTTGGTCTGGGGGTGTGGCCTGGGTATCAGATACCCAGGTATTCTGGGTATCAGAATATTTGAAAGCTGAAAACCTCCCCAGGTGACTCTAACGTGCAGACCAGGCTGAGAATCACTGCTCTGTCAAGTGAAATAACATTTGTGGCTAAAAACAATGGGATGGCCAGCCTGTGGCCAGGTACAGTATGGCTAAGAGCAGCTGATGGGAGCAAGGCGGGCTCCTCTGACCTGGGTGCTGTCCCTGATGTCGGCCCCTCCAGTCACCCCCTGTTCACGGTCCTCCAGCCTTGACCGCGAACCAGAGGGAGTAAACCAGGTCCCGCGGCTGCTCCGCAAAGTCTGTCCCAGATCCCTGCCATCATATTAATGTCGACAACTTTCTATCAACAAAATTGCTCTCAGCCAGCTAATTTCCAGTTGGATCCTAGAGTACCGTGCCATTGATTCCAGCAATGGAGGCTGTGAAGCTATGGTTCAAACAGGTTAAGGAAGTAGGCGAGTAAGAGGTGGACGTGTGATTCAAACCCACAACTAAAGTACCTTTGAAAGGGATTCTTCTGTTAATTCAGAAGGTTCTTGTATAATATAATCTAAAGAAAACGAGTAACGGCCATCCTTTCCACAGCCTAAGTTGTTCTTTTCCATACTCTATAGCTTTATTTCTTCTGGGCTTTTCTCATTGGCCCGGTTCTCCGGCCCTTTAGTCACTTGCAGTGCATTCTTCCAGAGAGCTCTCCTAGCTCCGCACATTCCTTTAACCTGCAGGGTTCCAGGCCAGGCCTTTAATTACAAATTTTAAAATGATGGCGGGTGTGGAATCACAATGACCTCATGTTGCTTGAGCTGTGCTTGTTCCTCAGACGATCTCATGTTGTTTCTATTACATTAGCTTTATTTCCACATCACTCTAAGCCACCAGGTTATAACTCTCTTTGTGTGTGATTATTATTGTAACAATGCTGGCTGCCATTTACTGTACAGCTACTCTATTCTGAGTAGTGCTCTACGGGATTTTCAAGAGTTATGTTATTTAATTCTCATAACGTTGTGCATTTAAGCCTTATGGTCAAGGTTATAGCTTTTAACTTGCAAGGCCATGGTCAAACCTAGGTCTCTCTGACTCCATAATCTATATGTTTCCACCTCATAATCACTCTGTCCTTATAGTGATTTTCTAATGAGGTTTTAATTGGTTGAAAATTAGAAAATAAAAATGTAGTGGACCAGGAATTCTTCTGTAGTAGTACCCTTCGAGGGAGTCTAATGGTTTTCAAACACAAAAGAGGATACCGGTTTCCTGTAGCAATAAAATGTTGATGTATATTCATGATTTTTTTCTTCTTCTTCATCGCTGGATTCAGCACCCGACCCATCATAGGAACTCAATATAGTATAATGCTTGCTGAATCCAAGGTTTAAGGACTAAGAATCTATTTCTTTTCTCACATCACATGAAGGTAACCCAACTGTCAAGCATTTAGCTTCTGACATATTCATGACTTTTTACAACCATGGTTTTTCTGACCCAACTTCCCCCCCATGTGCAGGAGGCTTGGCCCTCCCAGTCCCTCCACATCTCACACAAACGTAACAGGGCGATCAGAAAGGGTAAAACTTCCCTTATCCCTGATCTGAGTAATCTGAGATGAAATCATGACTTTGAAAAGGCAGTACACATGGTCGTCTGGCATTTCTTTGTTCAGCTGTCTTTAAGGTTTTAGTTCTTTTTCTGCGTGACTGCAGACTATTGTTAGCTATGCAAGATGCGCTCTGCCTGTTTGGACAGGACTAAACATTCCGAACAAGAAACAAGGCGAAGAGACGGGTAAAGCTCTCCTGCACACCTAGTCTCCTGTCCTGGAGACACTTAACCACCACATTACTTTCCCACACCTACCTCGAGATGGCTGGAAGACACAAATATTATGATTCCTTAATAATATAAAGGCAAGGCAGTAAGACACATAGGATGTTTGTCCTCTTCCCATCATTCTTCTTAGACTTTTGACTCAAGATGGGTTTGGAAAATTGGATGGGTAACCCCAGACACAGCAACAGTGAAATAGGAAAGTAGTGTATTTGTGGTGGGCAGCCTCTGAGATGGTCCCCGTGGTCCCCACCTTCGTGTGCTTGAGTAGTGCCCTACCCTTGTATGTGGGCTAGACTTCGTGAATAGAATACAGCACATCGAGATTAGGTTGTTAAAAAACTGTGGCTTCCATCTCGGGTGCTGTTTCTTAGACCACCTGCCACGAGGAAGCCAGCTGTCATATCACGTGGCAGCACTGCGGAGGGGCCCACAGGGCGAGGGGTCTGCCAACAGTCACACTAGGGAGCTTGGAAGTAGATACCCCTCCTCACCCCACCCCAGCTGAAACTTCAGATGAAACCGTGGCCACAGGTGACAGCCTGACTGCAAGCTCAGGAGAGACCTTGAGACAGAGGAACTCAGCTCAGCCACACCCAGATTCCTGTACAACAGTAACTATGACATAACAAATATTCGTTGTTTTAAGCCTCTAAGTTTTGGGATAATTTATGGAACAGCAGTAAGTAATTAATATACTATATTAAAGATGCAGAAGCTTTCCCTCTACTAAACTCCAATTGTATTTTCTGTCCCTTGTCCTTTGTGGTAAAATACTAACACATTCACTTGTGACATTCGCCCCTTTTTAACCTTTATCACAGGTATGTGTCATTTCTCCTGTTTGTAAATTTCTGGAGGATAGAAACTCATGGCTATTGACTTTTGAATTCCTCTAGATCCCAGAAATGAGCCTCACACATTCAGCAAATGCTGAATGAACACCTGATTAGTAAATATGTGAATAAATCTTGCCTTTAAGGACCATGATGCAGCTGGGTAACTGGATGTAAGAGAAGGCTTCCATTTGACCTGCTAATCATTACCTTGATTCTTCACAATCTTAATATATTAATAACTGACTTTCAAGCATAATCTCTGCTGAGATTTCTCTTTCTATTGTAGAAAACACAATTAAGGCTTGAGTAACTGACGTGGCTTCATTATTTCTTTATGATGTAGGGAAATTGTAACATACAATCATAAATCAAAGCATAATCTCTATTTCTACTGTCAAAAAGCCACAGTTTATGTAAAAATGAGTAATCATTTGAAAGTACATAGGGAATGAGCTTGTGTTCATCAGCAATGCATACAACTGTTACTAATAAGCAGCAAAGCAGTATTGTCACCTAAAAATTTATTCTTATATTCTTGTCCTGTATTAGTTTGTTGCCGTTATCTTTGCATATAAAAACATGACTGGGAGAGGAAGGAGAAGAGGGTCACTGAGACCGATGTGAGAAGCGGAAACCGTGGGCCTGGGACCCACAGATGTCACTTGTGTAACAAAACACGCTGTTTTGGTTATTACGCAAATTGATAGAAATCAGACTGAGTTTTGAAGGATTTGAACAGAAACAGAGTTTTTGTTTTTGTTTTTTTCTTTTGCTTACTTTTTTTTGGGGGGGGGGTGAAGTAGAAAAGGATAACTTTATTACTTTGCCAGGCAAAGGGGGACACACGGAACTTCTGCCTCGAAAAACTATGTGTCCTAATCTGGTAGGATTGTTTTTTTCTTAATCTTTCTTTTTTTTTTAACCTCTTTATTAGAGTATAATTGCTTTACAATGTTGTGTTAGTTTCTGCTGTATAACAAAGTGAATCAGCTATAAGCATACGTATATCCCCATATCCCCTCCCTCTTGCGTCTCCCTCGCACCCTCCCTAACCCACCCATCTAGGTGGTCACAAAGCACTGAGCTGATCTCCCTGTGCTATGCAGCTGCTTCCCACTAGCTATCTATTTTACATTTGGTAGTGTATATATGTCCATGCCACTCTCTCACTTCGTCCCAGCTTACCCTTCCCCCTCCCCGTGTCCTCAAGTCCATTCTCTATGCCTGCATCTTTATTCCTGTCCTGCTCCTAGCTTCATCAGAACCATTTTTTTTTAGATTCCATATATATGTGTTAGCATACGGTATTTGTTTTTCTCTTTCTGACTTACTTCACTCTGTATGACAGACTCTAGGTCCATCCACCTCACTACAAATAACTCAATTTCGAGAAACAGAGTTTTTAAAAATTGTTTATATTAAAGGACATTTGAAGGGTGCTCTTTGGTTGCCATCACAAAAGGAAGTAATAAGGGGAAGAAACTTTAAGTGAAGATGGTGAGAGGAAAGTGAAGACACGTATGTCATAGGGTCAGTATAGCAGTTGACCTCTTTATCTTCATTTCTTCTCATATCAAGAAAAAAGCCAGTAGAACATTGTCATATATATGCGTATATATATGATTATATATACATATATGATTTTGGACTAAATACTACTAACTAAAGGAGCTGGAAATGTCTATAAAATTATCCAGGGTGAACTGGTTTAATTGTCTTCTGATTCCCTTCCTTCTGGTCGACCATCACTGTCAATGATTTTGTTATCTGACCCAAACCTGAGGGGAGTTCTGCTGGTGGCTTTAATTATTTTCTCATCAAAGCCACTTTGGACAGTTTCAGAAATTTCTTCTTTGCCTCCTAGGGCACCTTAAAGGACAAATCATTCTCCTCCCTCCGTTCTTCAACAGAAATGGCAGGAAATCATTTGGTTTCTGCAACTCCAGTCAGGTTCTTCAGGCACTGCGTGTGCATGGCGGGGACGGGGTGTGAGGGCATATTCCCGAGTCTTCTCACGTCCTGAACTCGACATGGTTGGCTCTTCCTGAGCTAAGAGTCTCCGATTCCAACCAGGCTGACTAGCAAGAAGGGACCCGATGACTCTTTGTCTCGATTGTTTCAAATTATCTTTACTTATCTGAGGACTAAATGAGTTTTTTGAGGGCTTAAAATGTCTCAATTTCATCAGTGTCATACGGCCTCTTGTGACTGAAGGAAAGGGACAGTGTGCATTGGGTGAGCCAACGGCACCTGGTACAAAAGTTATAAAGAAATGAATATTGGACCAAGGACTGGGGTCCTGGATAGTTGTTCTTGGCTCTGCCATTATAACTTCCTGGATTTTGCTTTTTTTTTTAAATAAGAGAGGTTGTTACTTTCCCCTTTACTTAGCTGAGAACTACGGACTGGGGTCACAGTTTACAGAATGACAACTTAGTCGTGTAATTGCTTCCTCCTTCCTCAGATTTATAGAGAGGTGGGTTCTCATTTTCACGGTTGATCAGTGGATGCCAGAGCTTGAGAGAGAGCTGGTCCAGGACACAGCCCACAGACCACCAGCACTTACTCTGTTTCTTTTCTACTTTCCCTCAGTGACTGGTAAAGGGATCTATGCATAAGTCCACGTGAGTTAGCATCTACCCAGCTGCCCCTTTCCGGTTGCCAGCCACAGGTCTGAGAGTTCCCCACTGTCTGGAGCCCTATGAAATTGTTTTAGGGGTTGAAATTGTGATACGATGTTTCCCTGAATAATCTCCCTGCCTGATCTGGGGAGACCATATGCTCCTAAGACGAGCACCTTCCAGGGAAGCAGCCTTGCCAGGGAAGCCGCTTCCATGTTCGTGAGCTGACAGGATGTCTTGCCGCCGTCCTTCATGGCTGAGTGTAGCCTGAGAGTCGCCAGGCAGATCTGGGCCTGGGGACCTGGCGCCCACTGTGATGGATCATTACTGCACCTGGGCCACTTCACTGCACCGGGTGGCTATATCCTTTATCAAATTCCATTTCACTCGGCTGGAAGACAGACACTGATTGTCAGGGACAGGGAGGGATGCTGACCCACTTCTCCTGGCTGGCCTCAGTCCCACAGCACTGAAGGTCTTGGTCTCCGGTTTCTAGCCTGCTTTTCCATTTTGTGTTTTGGGTGTCAGTGTTATAGACAGGCGAGTGGTCAAATGACCAAGAACTTGCAGAAACATTCTGACCTCACCCTGTTCCTAGATGGTCTGCATGTGACCCCGAGTCATGTCTTATCTCTGCTCTATTAATAAGACTGGAGTTTGAGGGTTCTAAAAAATTCTGTTTCTCAATTGAGGAGTAGATGCCTTTCTTCATCTTGCTGGGGGCTGGGACTTGTGGCTTAAAAAAAATCACTTTTGAGTAGAATGTAATTTTTGTTTGTTTATTTTATTTAGAATCTCCATAGCAACATGGTAGACCCTGGATTTAAGAACGTTTTCTTGGAAGAACTTAATTTAAAAAACTCACTGAGTGCTTTTCCACTGCTCCAGGTACAAAACCGAATAATAATAATCATGATGAAATCAAAGATCGCACTTATGGAGCATGTGTTATGTACCAGGCTCCATGCTGAGCACTTTGCATATATGACGCTATTCAGTCCTCGCGGGAATCTGCTGACAGAGGGTCAGGGATGAGCCTCACCTGCACATGAGGAAAGTGAAGTGAGGGTGAGCGGGTCACCTGCCCCAAATCCACAGCTCACTAGTGCTGGGCTCAGGTTTCAGGTCCCAGTGGTCCTTCTCCGGGGCCTGACCCCTGAACCACCACCCAGCACTCGAGAAACGTGCGGCCTCCTTGTGGACGGCACTCCAGCAACTTCCAGTCTCATGAAGGATGCAAACAACCAACTTTAGAAAGAGACAAAATTAAATAATTGTTGGATAGCGGTGGAAGCAATGCTGTGTGGGAGCACACGGGAGAAGAAGTTGTTTTTAGCTCAGATGCTGCGGGCTGAGGCCTGAGCAGAGGATGCACCAGATGTGAAGACCCAGAGGGGCTGTGCCCCGGGAACGCAGGGCTCGGCGAGCCGGGAGCGTGTGCCCCGAGGAGGGCTAGGATGGCAGAACAGCCTGGAATGCAGTCTGGAACCGTCATGAGTGGGTCCAAACCAACCGTGTGGGTTTTACTCTGTAGACAATAGGCACTAACTTCGAATCTTAGAGATGGATGCCGTGAGCCACCCTGTGTTTAAGGAGGTACCTTTGACGTCAGTAGGAGGATTCAGGCTGGAGAGACGGAAGCAGGGCAGCCTGTCAGGGTCCAGGTGAGAGGTGGGAGGCGTCCAAGCAGAGCAGGGACGAGGGGCGATGGACAGGAGAAGTAGAGACATGGAGCCGCAGGCCCGGGGACGGCTCAGCACGCGGGGAAGAGCCCTGCTTAGCAGCCTGGGTGCCAGAGGCTGGAGGAGCCAAGACAGGGTGACCCAGAGGAACAGAGGTCGTGGGAAGTGCTGCAGAGCTGGGGCGTCTAACCCCCGGGGCAGGCCCCGTCCGTGCACGTGTGACAGCCCTGAGGGTCACCTCTGCGGAAATACCCAGGGGAGCCCAGAGTGTGCGCTCGGAGCCCAGGAAGAGGTCCGGGCTGCGGTCACGGGTGCAGACGTGATCGGCAAAAGCCCCACCGCGGGTGGCGGGTCCGGGCAGGTGGCGGAGGAGGAGGCACAGGATCGCGAGCTCCTTCCCCTGTGATCAGCAGAGGCCTCGGGAGGGGAAACATCGGAGAGATGCAGCGAGAAGGAGGGTGAATCCAGAGACCGGAGGAGAGGCCTTCAGGGAAGAGAGAGAACTTTTTCCATCTCCATTTCAAAAGGCCTTACTTATTTCTTCTTTTCTCCCCCAAGGCAAACGATAGAGGGGAATCGACTTCCCACGGCAAACAGACATGAAGCGATTCTCCATCATCCCCCAGCTCCACTCAGACCGTTCAACACGATTTATTTCAAACAGATGAAGATGTGTTTCAGGGTAGCTGGGAGCAGTCAGTTAAAGGGATTAAAGGCAGAAAAGCTACTGCAGCAAAAGTATTTAAGTTTTAGTTCTTGGACAGCTGTGTTTCCTCCGCTTCTCAGCAATCAGAATTCCCTCACCCGACGCTCTTTCTGGCTGTTGGAACTGAATGGAAGATACTTCTTTTTCTCCTACAGGTTTTTTTTAAGCGATCCTAGGGTCACAGATTTCCATATTTTCAGTATTTATATTATGTATATGGTCGAAGCATAGGAGTGTTTTATTTGGTCTAAACTACCGTAGCATGCCTCTATCCCCAATCCATAGCTGAGCAAATCAAAGTTAAAGGTTTTCCTAAAATTAAACACCATAGGTTAGGCAGCATCAAAAATATGTTTTGTCCCAACTGAAGGCTCTTGGTTTTGTTTTGTTTTTTTAATATTCATCTCTTGTCTGCCTATCACCTGCTTTCTCCCTGTGCAAAAAACCCACATGGAACATAATCGAATGAGACCTCTTAGCTGAAACAGTTAACAAGAAGAATGAGCCTGTGCAGTGCTTTGGTGTCCTTAGACACTTCTTAGGAGTTTCTCGAGTATCCACTGGCACCTGGCCTTCTTACCTATTCCCGGCAAAAGCCCTGGAAGAGAGCATTTTAAAACTCATTTTGCAGGAAGGGAAACTAAGTTTCAGAGAAACTGAGAGACTTCCCTGGTGACACAGGGAGTAAGTGGTGGAGCTGGGTTTTGAGCTCAGGTGCATTTGACCCAGAGACCCTCTGCTTCTTCTACGGATGCTGCTTCTCCCAGCAGGTGCATGAGCACCAGGCAGGCTCCAGGACACTCAGGCTGAGAGCTGATGATAATGGGACCTATAGGTGACATTGAAGCTCTTCTAGGTCAGCAATTCTCAGGTGGGATATTGAAAGTCACTTTAATGACCGCTACAACCCCGTAATCAGGTGCCTGGAGTTCCTTTCCCTCCCCCCACAGGGTGATCATTTAAGGGAATGAGTATCAGGAGCACAGCTAGGCTCCTGGCAGTTTCTCCTTTTCCCTGGAGACTCCTCCACCCTTAACAAGGACCTGAATACTCGCCATGTGAGGTTGACCCTCCGTGGTCCTTTCTGACCATGGTCCATGTGGGGAGGGTGTCACAGAGTGCCCCGTCCCTGCCTCCCAGGCTCCCTATGGTCTGGAGACTCTCCAGTTAGGCTGCTGCAGACACCGCAGGACCTCATGGGAGCCCCTGGGAGTAATGAGAGTGTTGCCAGGCCAGGGAAGCCAAGAGAAGGGTAACTGTGCTTTGTCATCCTTCTGGTTGCCTGGCTCAGGCTTTTGGACCTGGGCAACGAGCGTAAAAATATGTGAATCTTTTTTTACTAAGAACTACTATGAACTATTGGTACATTTCCAACAAAGAACTTATGGAATATTTCGGTCAATAATGCTTCCCTGTCTTCCTCCCCGCCTTTGACATTTACTGACTCTCTGAAAGAGTAAAAGGAATTAATAATCAGAGTCTCATTCTTTCATTCATTCTCCCATTTATTCCCTCAATAGACACTGAGTGATGCATATGTACCAGATATCATATTAGACACTATGTTCCCCACTGTATCTTCTCAACCATCGGCAGGTACTATTGTCCCCACTTTACAGCTTGGGCAAATTAGCCTCAGAAGCATGAAATAATTTGTCCCAAATCACGATGCTCATAAAAGATAGGGCTGGGATCAAATGCTTGCTGGCACACATGCTGACAAAAGTTCCTTGGCAGCTGAGACCTTAGTTCAGGGGTCAGACAGACCTGGGTCTCTATATTATGTATGTATATATTAAATATATATATATATTTAATATATATTATATATGTATATATAAAAGCTCTATGATCATGGGCAAGGTACTTAACTTTTCCGAGGCTCAGTCTCACCTGTGCGCTGAGATGGGAACAGCATCTACCTCACCCAGAGAGGTGCTGGGAAGGCTGAATGATGCACGTGCACCCTGAGACCTGTGTCTGTACAGGCGATGCTCATAGGCGACTCTTGTTTTTATCATTATTTCTGATACTAAATCCAGAGGCTGGAAGAAAAGATTCCATCAGAGAAGCACTTGATTGTCTTCATTACAGTATTGGTTACATATATTTTACAAGTCTTATTACTGTCAAGTCACTCTTATCCAAAGGCCAGGTCTCCAACCAGATGTCCTACACCCAGAGGCTGAGGAGGAGGAGACATCTCATTGCTGAGTCAAAGGCCAACAGATCGACCGCAAATTAGTGAAAACTGTAAAATCCACGTGTGTTTTCAGGATGGTTCAGCATCACATGGCCTTGACGTGGGGTCCAGATGCTGCTCCGTCCTGCATACAAATGGAAGGACTTAGAAAGAAGGACCCCGGCACCAAGTCACGGAGGCCAGTTTCCACTGGGCGTTGTCCCCCTTTCACAGAGGCCCTCAGAACACACCTTGTAAGAGGCAGCAGTGAAATTATGATTATAAAACTACCCCATTTGGGGTAAGTCTTACCCTTCTTGGACTCAGAGTGGGCTTCTGAACGAACCTCCTTGTCCAAACACCCTGGAGGTGACCATATTCCAAAATTAAAAGATGAGGGGAATTGAAGGGCATCAGGAGTGTACGTACCATCCTGTGGACTCCTCACTGGTTCATCAGGGCCTCTGGGTCTTTCTCAGAGTCAAGTGCCATTCAAATCCTGAGTTGTAATGTTTCTCTATCTCATCTTGTTGCTTTAGAACCGATAGCATCTTGGAAGTACAGAGATGATAACATGCTGGCATCTCTCAGCTCTCCTCACCATAAAAAAGGTGATGGGATTTTTGAAGTTTCACAAAGCAAACAATAAAGCCAGCTAGCTATGCTTTCCTGATGACAGTTGGCATCATGACGGTCATTTAAGCTTCTTTTAGGGAGCAAATCCCGAAATGTGGGCAGCGGCTTTACTGTCGGCTGTTATTAGAGTTCCTCGTCCTTTCTCCTGCCCACTCTCCACCTGCCCATCCAGGCTGTCATGCCTAATTCTTTGCTACACATGTCTAATCTGCCCATTACAATTCTGATGGCTTGACTTCAAAAGAGGCGAGGTTTTCTCCTCTGGTCCAAAGAGTGTTAGGAGAACTAGCACATCAGTGATGTTTCAGGCAAACAGGTCTTCACTCTCACGAAGCGGAGAAGCGCTTTAAAAGAAACGTCTAAATCACCTGGTGCACTAAGGCATCAAATTCTTGCACAAATTGTAACAGACATTTTTCTCGTTGCGGAGAGACAGATTTTGCGAAGATGTCAAATCGCATAAAGCCGCAGCACAACACAGCTTCAAAGATGTAACCTGCACTGTCTTTTTGTGAGGCAGGAAGGCTAGTAGGCATTAATCCACCCTTGAGAGAAGTGGGTCCAGACAACGTTATGCCTCTGCCGTGATGCGCAGGTGAACGCCTCACAAGTTACTGTTCTCTCTGCCCCTGGATATCGACTGTCTTCTTCTCGTCTGCAAGGCAGCCAGCAGGACAGGCAGGAATCAAGAGCTGTATATACTAAGGCTGTGAGACACGAGTGTGCTGAGCAAGGGCCGTGCAGGCTTGTGCAGTGTGGCTCTTGTCATGTATTGATCACAAAAATTAAAGCAACAACGATAGGACGAGGAAGATAAGTGGACGCGAGGGCAGTTTTGTAGTTAGCATGGAAGTGGCTGTTTCCTTGATCTTTCTTCAGACTGGGAGCTCTTGGGAAATGACTCCACCCCAGCCTCCAAACACAAGACACAAGACAACAGGTTTGCTGCTCATCTTGGTAGCTAAAGATGCCTTCAGGTTACATTTTCTGGTCCCTAATCATGGAAGGAAGGTATTATGCTCTAAATACCTATCTAATACCTATCTATGTCTACTTATGTATCTATCGTCTATCTATCTACCTATCACCCATTTCTACACACACGCACATACATTGTTTAGCCTTCCTAATGTTAACAGATACCTATAGAAACAGAGTCAATATTTTGAAATAATATAAGGATACTATAAAACAGGTTTTAAGGTAATCAAATATATATATACATATATAAACACAGACATACACATCTGTGTTTATATATATACACACCTTCTCTTCCAGAAACTACTCCTGGGACTGCTCTCTGCTTTCCTCTTTCTCCAAGGCCGTAGCCGGCTGGCTGAGGGCATGAATGGGCCCTGGAAGAGTGAGCAATAAAGGCTGATTGGTCGTCAAGCTGGGAGGGGGCAGCCAGCTGTGCTCAGGGCGTTCTGTGAACTTCTGAGCTGTGATGCTTGTCAGGTCTCGGCAGCGATCACCTTAAAGCTCTTCACCGGGGAAAAACCAGAGTTCCTAACTAAATGTGGGTTCTTACTACATGTTTATTGAATGAAGGAGGGTGAGAGGAAGGGGAAGAAAAAGAGAGAGAAGAAAGTTGGTGGGGAAAGGCTGACAGCGTCTGCTTTGAGCCCTCAGAAGATCGATGATGTTACACTGTCTCGAAAAGCAACTGGCTTCCCGTGGTTTTGCTTATAATGGACACTCCGTACAGACTTGACCGATTAATACATGGTAACGAGACAAATAGAAATACAACCCTTTAGTTACTTAACTGCTGGCCATAAAGTGACAGCTGACTGCCAAAAGGCTAAGGCTTGTCTGTAAGAGGATGACATTTTTCTAAAGTAAGTCTATTTATTTGTCCTTCACTGGCAGTTGTTCATGGTGTGAATAAGTTACTTCTAATGGACTTATCTTACTTAAATTATCAACTGTTCCCACACAAGTAGCCTAGCTAGAAAGTGAGAAAATGTTAAAAAATTGGGAAAACTATTGAAAAGCCCAAGTAATAGGTAAGAGATCATTTTGGACCCTAAAGGCGAAATTTGCAAAGTTAATGGAAAATGTAGTTCAGAAAAGATGTCCATAGAAATCTTTAAATGCTCAAAGTTGACATGAAACATTATTTTAAAAAATCAACAAAATGTATTTACTGATAAAGTTGAACACAAAGTACATAATATCCTATTATAGAAATGGTGTTAGCTATATTCTGTAGATACACCATATGGCATCAGGTGGGGCAACCAGCAAAGCAGAACCTCAATATCTGAGAAGGCTCTTGCTGCCAACACAGCGTTTAGGATGGGAGCCAAGCCCCGGCCTGCCCGTGCCCTTCCTGCTTCTGATTTATGATGCTCCTGACCTTGAGCTGAGCTGGCAGGGGTCTGTGTTCCTGACCATGGCTCGGCAGCCTGGCTCTAGTGGGTGGTTCCGCTGCGTTACCCTACCAGGTCCTCATCTCCGTTCATCTCGCTCCAGCTTGTCAACCTGACCTTGGATCCTGTCTGATTCCCTTGCTTGAAGCTTCAGTTTGATAGTCATGATCTGGAATGCTACCCTGATTCTGCTTCATCCCACCGAAGGAGAAAAGCAGGCAGTGCCCACTGTCTGCCCCATGACATACAAAGGTCCACATTTTCATTGGAAGTGGAAGTTAGAAGCAGCACTTTGTAGTAAATGTCTCTGACGTTCTGAACAGGAGCTGCAGAAATGGATACGCAGAGTATGAGGTTTGTGGCTGGGTCCCTCTGGAAGGGGAGGGGCAGTTCATGGCCTCCCAGGGTGTGGCAAACCCCCTTCCTAAGAAGCACAGCCTTGCAGGCACTGTAAGAGTGACGAGGTTACTCTTCAGGGTCCGCGTTAGTAAATGAGAAACCCTCATCCTCACGGGAAGCCTCAACCCTGAGACCCTTAAAGCGATGTTTCTAAGACTTACTTGCACAGTGTTTCCTGGTCTGTGGTTGCCCTGCGCTGGTGAGGAGATTCCAGAGCAAACACAGCCAAGGGACCTGCACAGGGCAGACCCAGCCTCCCCTGCCATGCAGGGGTGTGTGCCCCAGTGCGGCGGGTCTCAGAGTGTGGTCTGGAGACCCTTGGGGTCCCAGACACTCTTCTAGGGGGTCTTCGAGGTAAAAACTGTTTTCAAAATAATACTAAGACGTTTTTCACTCGTCAGTTATCCAGTGGAATTCTCTAAAGGCTACATGATGATGTTGCAACAGATTGAATGCAGAAGAAGACACAAGAATCTTGTCTTCACCAGACATTAAAGAGATGTGCAAAAACATAAAACAACATTTCATTACATGTTTTTTGTTTTGAACAGTAATTTTTCATAAGATGGGCTTTTTAAAAAAATTTTTATTTATTTATATTTATTTTTGGCTATGTTGGGTCTTCGTTTCTGTGGGAGGGCTTTCTCTAGTTGTGGCAAGCGGGGGCCACTCTTCATCGCAGAGCGTGGGCATCTCACTATCGCGGCCTCTCTTGTTGCGGAGCACAGGCTCCAGACGCGCAGGCTCAGTAGTTGTGGCTCATGGGCCCAGTTGCTCCGCAGCACGTGGGATCTTCCCAGACCAGGGCTCGAACCCGTGTCCCTTGCATTGGCAGGCAGATTCTCAACCACTGCACCACCAGGGAAGCCCAAGATGGGCTATTTTTAACATGTAATTTTGATTTTATTATTGTTAATTTAAAATGAATTTCTAAGTGCATATTTTCAAATGTTCTCAGTTTTAATATCCAAGATGGTAAATATTAATATATGTCACCAACACAAACAAAGGTCTTTTGGGGTCCTCAATAACCTTTGAGGGTGTAAAGGGTCCTGATAACGAAAAGCATATGAAGCAGCGGTGCCCATGGCCAGCCCTCAGGTCCCTTCGCCGGGGGCTGTCTGTCGGGAGACTGACTGCATCGGCCCCTTGGTCCTCAGCCCGGCGCAAGGAGTAGGCTGCTTTCCGTGAGCTTGAAGGATGCTGTTCCCTCCTGCGGGCTCGTTCTCCTCTCCCCTCACCTGCCCTCTCCTGAAGATTCACGGTAATTAAAATGCCTCGGGCTCTCTGCTCTGCGCTCCTGATGGTAGGAGCTGGACCGTTTCGCTCACGAGCGAAGCCATCCTCAGGACGGCCGGCTCAGGTGGGCCGTTCTCCCGGGTCCCAGGTGGCGCAAGTGGGGCGCAAAGCCCCTGACTGGTATCTACTCGACACCGAGCGGGGTGTCCGCGGCACAGCACCGACCCTGCTCATCTCCATCCGCCGCTGACCCTCGGCTGCTCGATGCTTTCCCTGGGCGGCTCGTAATGAAGGGCCCCGTCCTAAGCAGGGCGGGCAGCCTGGACCTGCCGGGTGGGAGCTGCGGAGGGAGGGTGAGTCGGTGCGCGGCCCACCTGCGCTCCTCCACTGCCTGCCTTTAAGGCTCTGGCCTCCAGGTCTTTCTCTGGGTGATGCCACAGGGCGCTCAGCCCCTCACGTGGGAGAGAAAGCCTCACAGTGAGCCTTACCCACCGGCTCAGCACAGAGGCAGGCGAGCTTGCGGAAACAACGGGGATGGGAAACGCACAGCACGACTCCTCCAGATTCCGAAAGCACTATGTCAGTGTGTCCTCATCCATGGGATTCGGAAAAGCTTGGATCAGCGAGGATGCAGACTCTAGGTCTTACGAATCAGTGCTGCGGTGCGAACCTCTCCGGACTTGGATGCACGGGAGAGCCTGATTCGGCCGTGGAGTTCCCGCTGTCCTACTGCTGTCCTTCTGCCTCAACCCTGCTCTGAGCCCCTCCTGACCACCCAGCCGGGTTTTCTCCTGTCACCTTATCTCATGACGTCAAAGAGAAGGGGATCCCACAGGGACTGTGTGTGTCCTGTGGACCCTGTATCATTAAGGCGACATTTCTCCAAGTGTGATCTAGTAATCACCCGCATTCTTGGATCCAGCTCAGACAGCCTGCCCCAGATGGATCCAGGTGAGGAGAGGGAAGGGGAGCTGTATTTATAAGGCCCCAAGGTAGTTCTTACACGGCCCCAATTTAAGAATCATTGCATAATGATGTTACATATTTTCATATTGTGACCTTGATTTAGAGGCAGTTTTAAGAGCACACTTGCCTGAGTCTAGGGGTGAGGTCTTATTTGAGTGTTTTCATGGAAGATTCCAGAGGAGTATATAGCTAATAAACCAGGACGAGGAAGGAATGAATGGTTTTGGGGGTGCAGTGAGTTGTAGCTCAGCTATGAACAGGACACTGGAAACTGGAATTGGGCAGGTGTGGAGAATCTAGGTCTGAGTTAGAATTTTTTGGGGGGCATTTCTTAGAGAGACAACATTTAGGCAGATCACTACTATAGGACGCAAGTAAGATGGCATTGGTTGAATCCAGGGAGCAGGAGGGAAACTGGAGACAGCCTCTCACAGGCTAGAGAATTTTAGGTCTAGGAAGGTTCTTTGCTCCTTGTGTTGGTTTCCTCAGGATTTGAAACTTGTAAAAGATTTGTAATTTGGGAAGCTGACTTCTGCATTGTTGTCTTCTCTGAAGTGATTTTCTCTCCATTTTCCTTCAGTGTGTTTCTCTGGGTGACTCCACGTGGCACTCAAGTTCAAGACTTCCAGGAAAAAGGTACAGGCGAAGTCTCATCTGTCTTAGAGTGTGAGCTTTTATGAGAGAGGAACTTGTACTTGGCACATTGGGGACAGTGGGAGAAACCCAACAGCTTAGGAGTGGACTGGGGGCCCCAAAGCCCCTTGAAGATCCCTCCCCTCCAGCACCCTGGGCGTGGGGCTGCTCCCATCTCTGCTCTGTCCTTCCAGCCTCACTGCGGCTGCATAGGGCTTGCCCTCTCTCTTCTGTTCTTGGGTTCACTCTGCTCACCCAGCTTTTCTGCCCAGGAAGAAGGTATGGTATGTTCAGTGGGCTCTTCTGTCTGGTCCAAGGCTGTCAACAAGCCAAGCTCCACCCTCCCTGGACATCTGACTGACAGGACCACCCAGGTCATGTCGAGAACTATGCGAATGGTTTCCTTCTCAAGGACAACCGGGATTACATATTGGGATTCCTGTCTGTGCCCTTAGTCGAAGATCTCAAAGTCTCTCGGGCATTCCTACACATTTTATGGGTAGGGATGGGAACAGAAACAAGCATTTTAAATGATAGACAGAAATAGGAGAAGAGGTTTAATAAAATCAGGTAAAAATCAAGATTACAGGGACCATTATGCTCACACAGTGAACAGGTAACTTATGAGCTGTCACTGGGAAGAAGTTAACTCACAAACCTATTGTTTAGCTACTGGCTTGTTCCAGAAAAAGTGGCTATAAATGCCACTTGGACTTTAGGCTGAATTGTATCTTTTTCCTCTGGTTCTTTCTGCTTCCTTCTGTATCAGACATCCATCTTCTGTACATGTGGACAGTAATGGGTGTAGAAAACGCCGGACCTGGAGAGTTTGAAGTGGTGATGCCAATATAGTCCCATCAGGACACACGTGTGGGGAATCCAAACTCCCTGCTACGAAGTCAGGGGCAGAAGACAGACTCCAATCCCACTCTGAAGAAACCTCCTTCCTTCAGGTAAATCAAGACAACAACTCAATACCTTCCTAATTCTCGGAGATCTTTGTTGGTGGTAGACAGAGGGATGAACGGTGTTCTTGTGTACCCAATGTTGCCATGATGCATAATAAAATCTTAAATTTGAGACATTATGGAATTCAACAGGCATGTGAACTTTTGTAGAAAACTGCTGCTGTTTCTATAAAGCCTCAAATACTTAATTTTTTCCAAATAAAATAAATGTTTCAGCAAAACGCTATTTTTTTCAGATCTTAATATCCGAAGGCAACAAGAACCTTAAAGGTTGTGAAAAGGTCCCCTGGCTGCTCTCACGATGAATTTGCCGACATGTTTTATTGGGCTTTAAATTTTTTTAAATAAATGTCTTCAGGGTGCCATCAAGTCCCGTTTCCTTACAGCCTTGTCTTTTCATTCCTTTCTAATTCTTTCTTGTATCCTCCCGATGGTTACGAATCTGATGCTAGATTGTGTTTTTTCGGTGTCTTCATTTTAAAGATGAAGGCCCAGGGAGGGGAAGGGATTCACTAAGGCCACAGAGCCTATTCATTCACAAGCAAAGATGAAGTGTTCAAAGATGAACACTACTTCCACTGGTGTCCTTTCCTCGACGAGGCCGCCTCACCTTAATTTTTTAATCCAATCAATAAAGAAGAACTCTATTCAGATGTATTTTCACATAGCACGCTGTTTTGGACTGATATGGAAATTTGCAAAGATACAAATGAGATCTGCAGAATGACAGCACTGGGCCAAATCCAAACAATATCTGAACAAGACTGTCCAGTCACGGATCAGCTCTCGTTTGCTCCCGAATTTGGCCAGGTGGGGCTGGGGGAGGGGAGCAGTGACCAGTGGAATCATCGTCCCTCCCTTTCTGTGGGGTGGCTGGCTGAGTCTGTGTACGCATCACTCCTGGGAAGCCTTTCTGCTTGGGCTGGCCCGTTTTGAAGAGAGAGAGGAAGGTTTCGAGGATGGAGGGAAAATTCTCTCTCTTCCATTCTTTCATAGTGCACATACGCCTGGTGGGATATCAAAAGTCTTTTCTCCCTAAAAATCTACTTTTCTATCTCTTATCATCTTACTTGGAAAAAACTGCATAGGTTTTTCACTAAAGTTGGGTGATAGTTTGGGTTGGCCTGATTTCAAATAACACTGCAGTGCATACATGGGGGCTCCCCAAAGAGAAAATCCCGCCCTAAGTGGTGAGATTGGAGCCCCTCAGTCTGTCAGGGGAGCTCACACTCTCGGGGTGCTTGCCCTTCACGTGGTGCCCGGAACGAGGAGCAGCAGGGATCCTGCTGAGTGCCCACTAGCCCTGCAGAGAATCAGCTATGTTGCATCAGCCAACTGTGTCAGAACATCTAGGGCTGCCTAAGCCACTGGGGTTTTTTAAGATGTGCAGTGAGTCCTGGAGAGCACTGACCAATCAGGGGCTTAGCTGATTGTGATACTGGACTTAAAACACATACCTGGGTGGGGGAGCATCGTGTGTGTGTGTGTGATCGTGCGCGTGCGTGTGTGTGGTGGGTAGGACCGCAGGAGGAGCTTCCTAAGAGATAAAAGGAAAGCTGAGCTTCATTGGAAGCACTGCTCTGAGGACGTCAAAGTCACACCCCACTGACTGTACACACGGGTCGTGGTTCTTCCTGGCCGTGCCAATCAGCCACCTCTGCCTTTCAGGTCACAAGTCTCCAAACCCACGCTACCCTCTGCAGACACATGCTTGCTTGAGCTTCAGTGTACGGCTCCAAGAGAGGGGTTGGCAGCCTGATGAATACAGCTCTTCCAAGGGCTCTGCTTTCCTTGCCTTGTTTCCTGAAAACCTCTCCATTGAGCTGACACAGTAGAGGCTAGAATAACCAGGGCAGGACAAAGTGTAAATAAGACTGGCATTCTTTATAGATGTGCAGTGTCTGAAAAATGGAAGCGAATGTCACACCATTCACCTCTAAAATGTGTTTCAATTGAAATAAAGAGAATAATTGAGTCAAAAAGTTAATGGTGTTCTGAGTTACCGAGAATATTGCCTTTTCTCACTTGATATTTGCAGACATGGAATTAGGTGAGCCAATCATAGAGAAATGGTGGGGACATGTCCGTCCTTAAACAACAAGACAATTTGAAGATGAACCTGTATTTCCTTTCTCTTATACTGTTTTATGGGTGGCAATATACAAACTACTCCTTGAAAATGAAAGGGTAACAAGAATTATTATCGGGTGCTGGAAAATATATTCAGAGAGGTTTCTCTGCAGATTCGATGCTTTATTGTAAATGACATGAATACAACTCAGCCAACTATGACAGTTGGGAAATTCAAAGTGAATACACGTAAGTTCTTTAAAGCGTAGTTTTAGTTCTTGGAGTACGGTTAAACCTCACTAATTTATTCAGAAAGGCCAAGGCTGGAATGGGATGTGAACACACATATGTGCATACAGGATATATTCTTCTTAGAAGACATCACAACAAAATATTTTTCGGTTCTGTTGCTCTCTCATCCTGAAGCTAGCATCCAAGAGTGAGGATGAAGGGATGCAGGGGAGATGCCAGCCTTTCCTGAAGCAGTGAAGTAGGTGCAACCTTTCCTTAGGCCCTTCTCTGGTTCTGTACTCATTCTCTCCCACCCTCAGGGGCTCTGGTGATTTTATTCTCCTTCCTTCTGCCGCGGATGCCCTCAGACTGGCCCCCAATTGCCCTGAGTTTTCCACGACATGGATTTTATCCCTTGCAGTAGATCTTCCCCATGCCCTCCATCCTAACAAAAAACCAGAAAAACAAGGTACAGATTTGCTGTGGAGAATGTTCCCCAGCCAAATAGCAACTTGCATTTCAAAAGAGACCCTAGTCCCACAAGAACTGAGTGATATAAAAATCATCAGCACTGTTTCAGGGTCTGTGGGACAGTGCTTTGTGAAGGGCAGTCTTCTCCACTCCCCCTAAACCAGCGGTCCCCAACCTTTTTGGTACCAGGGACCGGTTTTGTGGAAGATAATTTTTCCACGGACAGGGGTGGGGGGATGGTCCAGGTGGTAATGTGAGCGATGGGGAGCGATGGGGAGAAGCAGATGAAGCTTCTCCGGCTCGCGTGCTGCTCACCTCCTGCTGTGCGGCCCAGTTCCGAACAGGCCAAGGCCCAGTAGGTACTGGTCCAGGGCCCGGGGGTTGGGGACCGCTGCTTAAACCATCCCTCCTGGATGCTACACGCTTTCCCCCTAGACCTCAGGTGGGCAGCGTGGACCCAGCTACGTAAAAACCCTCCCGTCCTCACTTCTTGCTTCCAGCCCATTTATCCTGCCCGTTGTGCTGAGGCCACTGTCCCCTCAGCCACCTTCCCTGGGTGCCCATTACCGGCTAAGCGAGTCCTGTCTTTAGACGTCCTGTGGGCAGCCAGTCCTGCCCTCCTGCCTCTCGTGTGATTAACCCCAGCACCAATCCCGGCCCCTCAGGGCATCACACTGCTTTCCATTTCTCAGCACCTGCACTTTCCTACTTCATGGGCACGCCTGGCCTCGGCCTGGACTGTCTCTCCCTCCATCCTCCGCTTGCAAACTACCAAATTCGTGTTTCCAGGTTTAGCTTACTTGCTCCCGTCTCCGTGGAAATCCAGCCTTATATGCTCAGTGTACCACAGTCTTCCTCAGTGGTTCTCCATGGAAAGGGGGACTTGTCATAGTTATTTGAGGAACTTTCTCAAATGATTCCTAACCCAGATCACTTCATAAAGCTCCTCAGGTGATGTGATACCTCCGGAGAAGGAGGCGCTGCCCATGGCAACATTGATATATACAGAAGGGATCATTAGCTGAGTACTTGCTGTAAGTCTACCACTTCACAGAGAAGGAAAATATTACTAATAAATTGACCTCTTACACAATTTGCTCCCTCATTCATGCCTTCCTGATTAACATTTGCAACTATTCTGGTGGTCTCTCTTGGTCAGTCTTGCTGGGTTTTGGATGGCAAAATGCAAAGCGATTATAAAGTGAAGGTGAAAATATATGGAATTTCGTGAAGTTGATGAAACTGATGATGGGGAACCCTAAATCACAAGCAAGATAAATGGGTATTGGCCAAGACTAGATAGTTGAAGAAGAGAAAATAAAAAATGATAATTACTGACACGATAGGTGCTTCTAAAGAGAATGATTTGAAGAGACCTGATTAAGAGATGCTTATGAGAAAGCTGGTGAACTGTGTGCGCATTTTTAAATAATTCTCTTTATGATCCTGTTGTGAAAGTCAAACAGGGAGTGAGGGTATTATATTATATGATTATACAACTTGTTTGTAAGATTATGCCCACACCCTCCATCAACATGTGTAGTTCTTTGTTTTATGAATCTGTGCATGGTGTAGTATAAACTATGTCTTATTAAATACAATAAAACAAATCTATTTTCATTATGTTTAGTTTCATTTTTTTAAGATAAAGATTCAATTTTTTAGATCTCAATTTTTTTCAGTGAAGTTTTAACCTTTATTTATGAGAGCTATTTTAACTTGATCTTTTCTAGTATCAATTTTCTTCAAATAGTAAGGACCTCCTATACTTAAGTTATGCCGATGTCTAAATACCTTACAGGCAGTAAGCATCTTGCAGGCATGGACCATGTCTTCATTCTTCCATCCACATTTATGCAGTCAGAAGGGAGAGTGAATGAAGGGGAAACTAATTAAAATTATCAGTGAATGTAAAATCTGTGTTGGTTTTCTTTTGCTTAGAAGGGCGCTGACAATGGGATTCTTTCAGGCTTCAGAAAAGCAGTCTCGTCTTGTATCTTGGCTATCAAACTGAGATGTTGTTTTTGTCCTTTTCTTATGTCTATTTCTTGCATTTGTCCTATGTTACCAGTTAAGCTATGTTTTATGGCTAGTGCTTCAAGATAGTTCAATCTCTTTAAAAGGAATATTTGTTTATTATTATCAACCCAACTTCTATGCTTTGGATGTTCACCTGAAACTAGGAGTCAAGTGGACGTCACTGTCAGGTAAACTGTCATCTGCAGCTGGGTTGGATATTGCAGACAACAGAGCGAGCCAAGCTGATCCAGGGTTTCTATGTATCATAAGACTCAACATTTTCTTATTTTTCATTAAGAAAAGTTTCAAACAAAACAATAGTGGAAGGACTAGTATGATAAACCTCCGTATATCACCACATGGCTTCAACAATTATTAATATTTTGCCACGTTTGCTTCATCTGTTTCCCTCCCTCCCTTCCTTCCTTCCTTTTCTTTCTTCTTCCAGAAGTGTATTCCATTCATTTGTCATTCCATCCTTACTTCAGAAGACCAGTTATGCTTTAGAATTCCCATAATTTAGAATTTTCTGTTTGATTCCTTGTGGTGTTAACTCGATTACATTTTCCTTCTTTTCTGGAGAGGAAGTGGTGGTGAGTCCTTCATGTTGCTTCATTTAGGAAGATACACTAGGTCTGGCTGTCCACTTTCTCTGATGCTAAGACAGTCTGATCTCTACGTTATGACTTTTTCCATCGACCTTTTCTCACATGGCTTCATCCATGAATGATCCTTGCTGAAGCCATTATTTCCTTTGGAGTTTCAAAATGATGATTTTTCTCTTTCTGTCATTCTTTCCAGATTTATGAACTGAAATTCTTTTTGAACAGGAACCCATTGTGTAGCTATATCATAATTTTTTCAACCAGTCCTTTATTAATGGACATTTGGGCTGATTCCAATTTTTATTATTTTTAGTAATACTGTAATGAATAAACCTGTTAAACATTGTTTCATATTTTGGAGGCGTATCTCAGGGTAGAGTCTAAGAAGTGGGTTTGCTGGGTCAAGGACGGTGCAAGGATAAACTTTGTTAGATATTGTTCAATCACTGTACACCCCATCATCAATGCATGGGGGCTCCTGTTTCTCCACAGTGTCCCCAACAGAGAAGATTGTCAGACATTTGGATTCTTGTCAATATTATAAGAAAGAATATCTCACTGTAGTTGCTCTTATTGTAAGGGAGGCAAGTCATTTTTGCATGATTCATATGCCCACAGAGAATGTTGTCAAACTTTTGGGGTGTTTCAGAGTAAAGCACTTAATCAAACTCATCATGTAACCTGCCAATTTTTAGATTTAACCTGTATTTTTAGATTTAAAAATTTGGTAGCAGGAAAGGAAAAACATGAGAAGGACTTCCAAGTTTTTTCTATAATCTGTTGGGGGGCTTCCTCAGATAATTAAATCTCTCAGTGCACCTGGCAATACACAAGGAGCCAACTCATTGTCAAGGTCACCACTGTGGCCCTGGGGAAGCAGCCAGCTCCAGGTGGCTTAGGGCCAGAAGCTGGTGTATGGAGAAGACCAGCAGGAGAAAGCAAAACGATGTTTTGAAAATCAATACGTGGGAAAGTGATTCAAATAATAACTTGTGTGCAGAGCCCTGACCTTTAGTGAAACAGGAATCTCCTCTCCATCCCCACAGTCTAAACTTATTCAGACAGAAGGAGAAAGTTCCAAAGACTGTTTTACAACATCAGGATCTCCTATACGTTGAGGAAAATAATCATTTGATGCAAACTATAATGTACGTTGATGGAACAAAAATGCAGTGCTTACTTTGTGAAAAAACCTTCTCAGAATTCTCTAACGTGACAGCCAATGATACAGGACGAAGACTAATTTCTTTTTGATGTAAAAATTATATTTATTATTAAGGCTTATACAGCTAATCATAAACTTTACATTGAAATGGACACATGATACCATTAACCTAACTTCCTCAGTGTTTTAGTGTGATTCACAAAAGCATCGCTAGAAGCACAAAGGCAAGAAGTTAACTAGAGGAAGAAAGATTTTTCTTTTTTTTTTTTTTTTCTTTTTGTTTTTAAGTGTACCTCAGCCGGAAGCCTCCAAATGCTCACAAATGAGTTGTCAAATTTATCTCTTGACCTACCTATGGGCAACCTTACTGGAAATTGAGACAACCACAGGCCAGTTTCCATTTGTCAAAATTTAGCTCTTTCCCTTAGCATTTTCCCCTGGGTTCAGGGGTTACTGAAGAGGCCCCGGTACAGCTTGCACATAACAGCCAGAGCACAGGAACCAGCCCCCGGCAGGGACTTTGCCAGTGAGCCTTGGGCGGACGGAGAGAAAGAGAAATATTACAGGTATGGGTTCTAGCAGGTTCTAGCAGGTTCTAGCAACCTGAGCACGTGGCTCTGTTTCCATAGAAGGAGCAGGAACTCTGCAAGACGAGAGTGGGCTGCCAGGGACTTGAAGACAGGCTTACGGCTTCATTTTGTTTCAACAGATGTTAAATAATAAGCACTGGGACGAGAAGAGCCTGGCAAACGAGAGGCACTCAATACATATGTGTTAAATGAGAAAATGATTGTGAAACCCTGGAGTAGACGCTGCAGGAGATAAAATCTAGCACTGATTTTAAGTTTCTCACTTGAATAGCGTATTCATGTTCTTTCTTTACTACTTGCCAGTTGATTTATTCCATTTTCCCTCGGAAATTTCATGTTAAAGGCACTTCGTCCAATACATTTTGTCAGATTCCAGGAGACTGACAGTATTCATTAGCCACTAGGTCGTCTTCATCTTACATGGCTCTTTATTTTATTTTGCCCTATTTATTTTTTTGCATGTCAAATTTTATTTTATTTATTTATTTTAAAATTAATTTTTAGGGCTTCCCTGGTGGCGCAGTGGTTGAGAATCTGCCTGCTAATGCAGGGGACACGGGTTCGAGCCCTGGTCTGGGAAGATCCCACATGCCGCGGAGCAACTGGGCCCGTGAGCCACAACTACTGAGCCTGCGCGTCTGGAGCCTGTGCTCCGCAACAAGAGAGGCCACGATAGTGAGAGGCCCACGCACCGCAATGAAGAGTGGCCCCCGCTTGCCGCAACTAGAGGAAGCCCTCGCACAGAAACGAAGACCCAACACAGCCCAAAAAATAAATAAATAAATAAATAATATAATAAAATAATAATTAAAAAAAATTAATTTTTATTGGAGTATAGTTGATTTACAATGTTGTGTTAGTTTCCAGTGTACAGAAAAGTGAATCTGTTATACATATACATATACCCACTCTTTTTTAGATTCTATTCCCATATAGGTCATTACAGAGTATTGAGTAGAGTTCCCTGTTCTATACAGTAGGTCCTTATTGATTATCTTTTTTATGTAGTGTAGTGTGTATATGTCAATCCCAATTTCTCAAATTATCCATCCCCCCTATGGCTCTTTCTTTTAAAGGGTCGATTTTATAAAAATCTCAGGTCTTCTGAACATTACATAAATTCTGAGTAAGTTGCAGGTGATTGGAGTAACATACTAGCAAGCAAGAAATCGTTTTCCATCAGTAGGAAGACTGTATTAGTTTGCTAGGGCCTCTGTAAGAAAGCACCACAAACTGAGTGGCTTAAAAAACAGATATCTATTGTCTCACAGTTCTAGAGGCTACAGGTTGGAGACTAAAGTGTTGGCAGAGGTGTGCTCCCCCTGAAGGTCCGAGGGAAGGATCTGTCCCAGGTCTCCCAGCTTCTGATGGTTCCCTGGCTCGTGGCAGCATAATTCCCATCCTCACATGGTGGTGTCCGTGTGTGTGTGTGTGCATGCGTGCGTGTGTGTGTGTCTGAGTGTCTGTGTATCTGTGTCCAAATTTCCCCTTTTTAGAAGTAGACCAGTAATACTGGGTTAGGTCTCACCCTAATGATGTCATCTTGACTAATTACATCTGGAACACTCTTATTTTTAAATAAGGGCACATCCTGAGGGACTATGGGTTTGGATGTCAACGTGAATTTGGGGGTGTCACAATTCAGCTCACAACAGAGATCTTAGTGGTGAGATCATCAGTGGAAATCAATTATTGCTATTAAATTCCTGGGTGCAATCTGAGGTTGCTAGAGCTTGATATGGGATTAACAGGACCTATTATTCTCCATTGTCCTATGAGGTAGACATGGCTGGGGAAGCATGACAATATGCAAAATTTAAGAGCAAAAGATTGCTCTTTTTTATTCCAGAATTGAGAATGTGCCCATAAGAATAAGATATATACATTTGACCTTAAAGGAAATTATCTCACTGAGATGCCTGAACACGTGTATGAAAATTTATAAAGCGACATATTGATTAATATTAAATGACACCCTTCTGATCCTATCATGAAAAGAAGGTAAATATTCAGATTGCCATGCTTGTAAGAATTTAAAAGAATTTAAGGCAAGGTTGACTCCCTAAATGGAAGAGTTAAGAGCTAGGTAGACCCTCTCTCCCGTGAAACAACCCTTTAACTGCTGAAAATTATTTTTTAAAAAAAGACCCAAAATCTCTGAAAATTGTCCTAAAGGACAATATCAAATGGAGAAACATCTATTCAAGAACATCTGCTAAATCTCTGTAAGAACAGCCAGACACGGTTCCACTGAGCCAGGACCTGCTCACCTTACTCCTCCCCTCCCCCAGCCCAGGGTGACGGAAGCTCTACTCTGGGTGGGTGTGGCCATGAGGGTGGGGTTCCCGCTCCCTGTATCTCTCTCTGTCTAGACCCTCAGTTTCACCCTAGGAGGGCAGGCTGTTGGCATCACTCAGCACCTCCCGCTCCCAGCTGGACTGCTGGGCTCCATGCATCATGTGAAGGTCATGCCTGGAGCAGGCTTACTGGGACAGGTGAGAGGAGGCCCAGTGGACTCCCAACAAGTGGAGATGTAATACACACCCTGATCCAGGAAGGGTCCCTGTGCATTTGAATGTTACTACATTTGGTATGAATGGATGCTTCATGTGGGTGATCATTTGCTGTATCGTAGTCCTAGAAAATGATGAGTGTTTCGATGTCTTGATATTTCATTAAGCATGGGTATATTCTATTTCAGACAGTAGCTGTTCTGTTTTCAGAGTCTCTTTATATATGCATTAAATAAAATGGATTTATAAGAATTTAAAAATATTGTACATATGAAATAGCTAAACAATTAATAGAGAAAAACAGGCAGCACACAGAATTTGAAGGCACAGAATACGTTTTTGTTTCTATCACATTCACGACCAGCTTTTTTTGGATTCTTTCGGTTGGTACAATAAAATGTAAAATGTCTCTCCTCTTGTCTAAAGGGTTAAGCATAACATACACATGAGTGAGGTTATATATTTTCTAAAAGGCGAGACTAAAGAGGAACTATTTTTAAACAGATATACCAAAATGTACACATCTAGGCTAGAATGATTGATTTTTCAAAGCAATTTTCTTAGAAGGCTGTTCTATCTCCTCTCTTCTGTGATGTTACTTTGCTTGACATTCTCTGGAATTGGCTTGTTTCATTCACTTACTCAACAAATATTTATTGAGTACTTATTACGTACTAGGTACTCTGTAGAAGCTATAGGTACAAAGATAAAACACGATTCTTGACTACAGGAAGCATACAGCTTAGTGAAGAAGGGAAAAGTAAGGTACCTGCCAGTGGATGTGTGTTCCAAGTTCTACTGAGGGTCAGAGACGACTTCACAGCAAAGAGGTAACATTTGAACAACCTCTTCTCAAGTATGGTGTGACGGGAAATGCAGGAAGACTTGGCCAGACATCAGGAAGGGCTTCCAGTAAAAGGGCTTTTAGTCAATAACACCTATCTCTGTCTTTATAATAATCACTTCCTGGTTGCCCCTACAGCGTATTGCAAATTTAGAGCACCCTTCTTTACTACACTTAATTCTGTAAATTTTGTTTACATTCTCCAAAACTCACACTTACTCTCAAAGAAAAAAAATATACTATTTGTCGTATTAAGGACATTCAAAAGAATGGCCACCAGCCATGATGGCGATTCTCAAAGAGTAGTCCCTGGTGTATTTCCAGCCATGAGGATAATTCACTAAGCTTACCCATGGAATCTGTTTAGGAGGTGATAACAATTATTTGAAATTTGTAAGTTGGGTATATTTGCTAAAGAATCAGGCTTACTACCTTATAAACACACCTCGTGTGGGCTGAGGGATGCTTTCAGAGGCACCTTGCAATCACTCTCTGCTATTGGCTTCGACTGAGTTTCTTCACAGCCTGTATTTACTGTCATTATGCCTAATTCTCTGTTTACTAATTTGTAGGTAAATGTCTCCAAGGTGTTTTGCCACCTCCTTATTTTCAAGGATTCTTCTCCTCCAGTCAGAATAAATTTAACTCCTTTAGTCATTCTGTCCAATGATTTAGTTAAAAACAAAGTAAAAAGCCCAGAGTCCTCACCTGGAATTGCCATTTCTCATCCTATCTTTGGTTATTATTTTCTCCCTTGGTAAAAATATTTCAGTAGCTAAATGGTAAGTTACAAGGCTACTATTTCTAGGACTTTTTTGCTCCGACCCTGCAGCCGTTCTTGCTCTAACCATGACCTGACAAGTTAAACACAGCCAATGAAGTAATATAAAATAACACACTTGATATCTTACCCAGTTTTCCCAAGGTACACTTCCTTGTCCCCCAGAGAAGTGGAAAAGTATTTTCCCTGAATGGTTTTTCTGTCTGAAGATCTGACTCCAAGTGGCTCTTCCAAGCTTAGCCTACAACTTCCCATCAACAACCCCACTGGTCACCTCCAGGCACGGAGAGCAAGTTGCTGTTCCCGAAACACGCCCTCCTGCCCTGTGCTCTGACATATGCCATTTCGCCTCTTGAAAGGTTCTCCCCTGCGATGTTGCACTTTCTGCAGCGTGTCCTCAAATGATGCGGAAACACCAGTGACGATTCACAAGGGAGACGTGCGGAATAGGCTCAGGATTCTAATTCGACTCCTCCCTTCACTAAATGTACATTAAAATATGACAGAATGGGAGACAATTAACGGTGAATACGGCTTGTAGTATAGAGGAGTGGGTACATGTGCCATTTCTGCAGTCAGGTTGCTTACATTTGAATCATGGTTCTGTCCTTTTTTCTTCCCATGACCTTAGGCAAGTTATTTTTCTGCAGCTCTGTTTCCTTTTAAGTGACATTGGGATAATAAAGTACCTGCCGAATCTTCTCATTACACTTTTTTGTTTTTAACATCTTTATTGGAGTATAATTGCTTTACAATGGTGTGTTAGTTTCTGCTTTATAACAAAGTGAATCAG